>NC_045715.1:33749853-34056444 GCF_009834535.1 Camelus ferus | reverse complement strand
GATGATGATGGGCCAGGGGGTGTTACAGAGGGAGACTTCTTTCTGATTCTCATCATATTCTCATCAGTGAAATATTTCCCATTTGAGAGTGAACCAATGCAGATTCACAGTGTGAGGATTAATCAAATTTGAGTAAAATACAGATTTAAAGTCACCTAAAAACAGTGATTGGGGTGGTAACACCCTGTCATTTAATCCTCTTACACAATATCCACATCTATTTTAACATATCTTATTTTTTTCACTGCAGTCCTGATTTCTGTATTTCAGATTCATGTTCAAGCAGTATAAACAAATTAATTGATGATCATGGGAACTGGTAATCGATAACCTTGGAAAAATTTTTCCCCAAAATATAGCTGGCCCTTTGTAGTTTTAACATGGTAGAAACTATAGAAATAAATTATATAAAAATCTCATCTTTGATAGTCAGCCACATTTTATTATTTAAATACTAGTTAGAAAGAATATTTTTACAGAAAAAAAAAGCCACTGAGCTGAAAATAGTAAGGTCAGTTCCTATTTCCCATGCTGGATAACTGAACATCTCCTGAGAACTGGAATTTTTCCTGCTTTCCACAGTCCCAGGCGCCAGATCTCCTGAAAAGCCAGACCTTTAGGGACACTGTATATAACCTGCCCTCTAATTTCACTATTGTTAATTGCCTGATTTCCCTGACAAGAGCTATCTCCTCTGGGGAAGGTTTATCACTCCCTCCCGCGGGCTGCACCTTTTTGCATACGCATTGTCGCCAAACTACCACCAACCCCGTCAGCTTCCCAGTTCCGCTGTCCCAAGGAAAAGGAGGAGGGAGGTGCTTTTTTACCCTACCAGATATGAAGACTGTTTGTGCAGACACGTTTTAGATTATATTTCCATTTTCAAACTGAAGTATCAATCTTGTTCGCACCCTCCACTCAGGTTCTCAACCTCTGTCCCACTCTGGCCTTTGTATTGGTCCCCTAGACTGGACTCCCAAATTCCTTGGCCCGACTCTCTGACTCTCTTCTAAGTCCGTCGAACTGTTAGCATCTCCTTCCCCTCCACCCTCACACCTGCTTTCCTCAGCTGATTAACCCCATATTTTATTCTCTTTGTCTTTTCCCTTCTGCTTTCCTCCAGCTTATCAATAAACCCAGGGAGCAACAGGGCCCGGTTGATTTGTTAGTAATTATGAGCGCGCTGCGCCTGCTCACGGAACCCAGAGATGACTAAGATAGGTTTAAAGCGACAGCAGGAAATGGTAAGGAAATGGAGCATAGCAAAACTCAGCGGGAAGCTTTCAGTTCTTTACATGTTTACAATTTTCTGTGCATACATTAAAACTGGGTTGTTTTTTTTTTTTCTCTTCAGTTCTCAATTGGATAGTGTGGCCAACTTCTGTGTGTGCCTTGACTTTTCTTTCTTTCTTTCTTTCTTTTTTTTTTTTTTTTTTTTTTTTTTTTTGGTTAATGGAGGTACTGGAGATTGAACACAGGACCTCAGGCATGCTAAGCAGTCACTCTGCCACTGAGCTATACCCCCTGTCAATGGCCAACTTCTGGATGGAACACCCACAAAACTTGTTCCCCTCCCTTTTTACTGGAATTATATGTGGGGGAGAAGAAAAAAAAAGATTTAAAAGGCCAATTAATGTTTCATTATAGTGACTAGAGTTTTATTTAAGAGAGCGAGGAAAACTGGAGAAAATCTTATTCATTAGTGGACTACATAGAGCCACAGTGTTAACAGGCTAGCTCTTAATCTGTCCTCTTTAAGCTTAATTGTGAAATCATAACTTTGAGATCTTGGTGTTTGACTAGAGGCACATCCTCTGCGGGTCTGATCTGCTGGTGAAGGAGAAGGAAGAAATGAACCCATCTGATAGATTAAAGGTTAAGTCCCTGGGACTTAAAAGTACTCAGACTTAAATATGTAAATGACACCGGGAAGCTACAGGAGGTTGAGCGTTGCTTGAAATAATTACTCCTCACCAGCAGATCACCCCTGTTCCCATACTTGCTTTGTTTCTTCTCCACCTGAGGGCTAAATGTTATTCTGCATGGATATAAGATCCTGTGCATATAAACGTGAGCATTGAAATCCTGGAAAGGAAAATAAGAGAATTCCCACAAAGGAAGCTGGAACATAAAAAAGAAACCCCCCCCCCCCAAAAAAAACTACAAACATCCAGGGTTGGCATCCTTTAGGGGCAAAGTCTAAGAGGCTGAAACTGAGTTTGGTCCCATCACTTACTCAGTGATTGAGACCTTGAGGAAGTCATTTATTTTCCCTCTGTCTCAGCTTCCACGCGGGGTGGGTGGGGAGATGGGAGAACGGGAGTTGGAGAAGAGTGTCTAACTTTTCCAGCTTTAAAATTCTGTGAACTCTGATTACTCCTTGGGTGGCTGGACCATAGCTGAGAGGCTCTACTTGAATAAATACCGATTGGGATCCAAGTCAGCTCTGGAAATGTGAACCCTTCCCTTTAAGAGGAAACATACACCCTCTCAGAGGCTCCGACAGACTCTGGGTTCTTTTGACCTCCTAGATCAGAAGGAGGAATCCCAACAGAACCCCTTGGAATTGAAATTGGCAATTTCTGTAGTCCCCTGACCCACCCAAAGAAAATCCACACCAATCCAAGTGTTTATGTGGGGAAGGGGCCAGAACTAACGAGGAAAAAAAGTGGAAGAGAACGGAGGTTGAATTAAAACTAACCAAACAGGATATCCCTAAGACCAATGAAAATGCCCCACAGTCACAACATTTGGACCTTGGACTCCAGCCACGCTAGCCTTTCCAAGAAATCTCAGCATCTTTTCTGCTGTCTAAGGTGTCAAGCCGATTGCATCTTGGCCTCTGATGGCACTGAAAACTTTTTCTCAAAGCCTAGGTGAGCCTTCTTTAGGTTAGGCTTTAGGATGGTGGCAAAGATCATTTATGTTAGCTGGGTACCACCGCCCCCCCCCCCCGCCCCCTTCCCGGCCCAGATTCCTAATCTTAATGGAACTGAGAGTTAAGAATGATTTTTTAATGTCTCGTTGGATTTTTAGACTGTTAATGTACCGAATCCTTCTCATTATTACTTTATTGATTGCTCATTGACCAGCCCCCTTCAAATCGTATTAACCACCCTCTGCCGGTTTAGATTAGGAGAGTTTAAAAAGCACCTTTCATTACTCCCCCTACCCCTGCCATGGAGTCGAGACTCGCTGGCTTAATGGGAGCTCTAATGGGGCAGCTAAGAAGAGAGGGGCCACGGTCCCTGCCGATTGCATTAATAGCTCAAAGGGGGCCAATACAGAAAATTAGCCGTAAACGAGCTCTGGAGATCTTCAAATGAAAGAGCCATTTATCACGCTGGCTACCTTCACTCCACTCGTTTGCTCTCTCTACTGGGAACAACTCATTTCCTCTTAACTAAATTACTTCAGAAATGTCAGCTAAGCCCAGATAGCAAATACAACAAGAGAGCTAGCCTATAACCTATGGGGGTGATATCAACACTGGTGAAAAATTGGACTGGTTAACTTTTAGGAGGGAGACTTTCCATAATTAGAGAGAGAGACAGACAGACAGAGAGACATAGATCCTTTATGTGTTAAGTCTTCTGGCTTCAATACACACAGAGGCACAGACATCTGAACCTGGGCCAGTTGCTGTTTTTATTAACAAGGCAGAGTTTTAAAAATCTCTCTAAAAGCCCAATAGAAAATAAAGCAACCGAGTCCCTTTGCCAGGTGTTGAAATTCAGAATATTTAGTTCAGAAAACATTCTCACCTCCTCTTTTATGAAATTAATCTCTTGGAGTCATCCCTCATAAGCGTGGGGGAGGGGCAAAGAGGGGAGACCAGAGGGCAGGGAAGGAGCTAATGAACACATAACCTTATTTTAAGTGGTTCATAGAGATCTAGAAAAGTAAATCAACCACTTATTCCTCTTTCGCCCATGGCTCTCTAAAGATAAAAATATGATATTAGGGTCTTTTCTTCATGTGATACAGCAAATACCTGAAATATTAAATAACAGAGTTGACCTAACACTTCATATTTATACCATGCTCCCTAAATCAATAACGCAACTGGGGTGCCACTTAGATGTTTCAAGCTGCTCATTTGAAAAAAAAAAAAAGGGAGGTGTTGGGGCCATTAAAAGTACCCCACATTTCCAAAACAGAACCAGCAATGTGAGTCAGTGGTCTCCTTTTCTTATTCCTGGCGATACCCACATACGTAAGTATTCACATTTCACTGACAAATATATAGAAGCCCTGAAACAGAAGCCCCCCTCCCCACATCTACAAATATTTTCAGCTCCGTTTTGTTAGGCAAGCTAAGTTCCAAATATTTTTATTGGCCTGGCTATTAATAACTTCTCTGATTGGTCATCCATTGGGCATGCCCCACCGTGGCCCAAATGCTGTTCCTAGGATACGGAACCCTGAACTAAGGGGTTCTAGCTTTCCATGAAAAGGGACGGGGAACTAAAACAGAAGAGAAACAACAACAACAAAAAAACCAATGAGGAAGTGCGGCTCTTACCTCCCCCACACCCCGCCCCTCCCCATCAACCCGCAATTAACCAGAAGAGAAGATCCAGGAGGAAATGGTGAAAGTTAGCTGTCAGCACAGTTGCAAATCAAAGCAGGAGACCAGGTGTCCTAGCAAACCCGAACCCTGGACATGCAAAACCAAACCGATACTATCTAAAGAAGAGCCGGAGAGACATTTGGAACAACACTTAAAATAAATCGTTTTGCCCCAAACCTTGCTATTCTTCTTTGGGATGCCAAATGGCCTCATTTCAAGTCCAGCTTCCCCCCTCCCACCTGCCACCTCTCAAAGCAACTTTTCCTGCCTCTGTAAGAGAAGAACATCCAGAACATTTCGCCCCGTTTGGAATCCTCACTCCACAGCCCTCCTACTCCACCGGCTTGACTCTACATTACTTTCCAAAGCATCTTTTTTCTCTTCATTGTTTTTGTCAGTGTTATCTGGCTTAAATGAATCCTAAGTGACTGCAGCTAGGGATTGATGACACCACACTGAAGGACAGGCCTTCTCCAGCACTGATAAGAAAGGGTTAACAGTAGTTAAAACTATCTCCAGACACCGGTTCCTGCGATAATTAAAGATTGCACTGTTTACACATTCAAGCTCCTAAATTTGTGGCATGCGAGTGACATTCGGGCCTTTCGGCAGCCACACTAATCGCCAGGCATCCTCTCAGTGACTGTCAGAGAAGGGGGGGAAGAATTAAGCAGCTGCAATACGCCCGAAATGAGTTATTGTAATTACATTTAATTAGTTTAATTAGTTAATTATTTTGCTTACAGCTGTACAAGAGACTGCAAACATTTGTTAATATCACATGCCCTTTAACAGTATGGGGTGATTCCACAGTCACACTAAATCATGAATGCGTATGTAGGAAGATTGAGAAATGTGCAGAGGCCGGCTCTGCTTCTTAGGAAGAGCATAGTTAGCGACACATTTGGCACAATTAAAAAAAAAATAGAAGAAACAACTCATAAAACATAGAGAACTGGGAAGAAAATTACCACCCAAAACCCAAATACAAAAACAAGGAGAGAAGGAGCTGCCCCAATGACACAGGGTTTCACTCAACAAACTCCAGTTATCAATGAAATAATTAATCGCAGATTTTTGCAGGCAGTGTTTCCCAGCCAGTTCCACACACGGTGATAGTTCAATTATGTGAGATATATCTAGAATTGTTACCGAATGTACCATGGAAAAAACGGCTCTAGCCTCTGTCCCTCCATCTCTCTCATCCGGGTTTCTGCCTGCGGTCCCCCTACCCCATTTCCTTCTTCCCAACATGTCTTCATCCAGATAGCCACTGTCCCTTAATTGTGAATAAGCACTGGCATCTCATAAAATAATGAAATCCTTCCTTCAAAAGTGAAAACTCATCGTAAAGACATGAATGCACAGGAAAACTTTGCTTACTTTTGGGAGGAAAGAATCCATACCTTTTTTTATGACAGACTGGTCCAATAGATTCATGCCGCTGTTATTGGCATCTTCAACTGACTGTGAATATAAAAACATCACTATTCAAATCGACTGGATATTAAAGAAGCGCACACATAAATCATGTCATTCCAAACTGGAGTTTCTGTTATTTCCATTTATATTAATTCACAAAGGGAGGTTTTATTAGTATCATTATTACCTCCAAATGGACACAGAAATGAAATTCACCCAAATTATAAATTCTTCCAATGTAAGAAGAGGAAAAAGGGAAACTGTGAGAGACGTCTGGGATGCAGGATTGGCTTAGTTATTATATTAAACACAGATATTATGTAGACACTGAAACTTTTATATTATTTGCTCTTATGAATAGTGAAAATTTGGCAACAGCTGAAAGATTTTCACCAATATTAGTAAGAGCAATTTCTGTTTTCTATTCTATCCCAGTGCATCTTAACCCCAGAGTCATTTTAAAAATACATAATAGTTTACATTATAGGATTTTAATTAAAGTCTGAGCAATTTGGAATGGAATGCAAACAGCAACACATAGGAACACGTCTGCAGGCTGTCAGGACCGCACATCCCTGTGCTCTGAGCCTCCTGCTGTAGGACAACCCCTCAGACAACCCCTGCACAACGTACCTCCTCCCAACCCTGCTCCCGCTGCCACCTAGCAAGAAGCACACCTGTTAGGGAGGCAGTGACTACAGACACACCAACACACACAGAGGATCCTCCCAGTCAGTTCCTAGGTAATGGCAAAAAGCATTCACCCCCCATTGCCACAATATCATCCCAGAGAAGGAACGTTTCTACCCTAGGTGTTGGCGGCACTGCTGAGGGGCTATAGCTGTTGGAATGAGATTCTTACTGCCAGGATGCCCGAGAACAGAGTTCTGGCTGTGCACCCCAGGACATCCAAAATCAGTGGACTCCCTCCCCCTACTCCCCAGTGAAAATAAATGCTAGACCTCTCTGCAATCTGATGGCTGCTTTTCTTGATCCTAAGAAACCTAACTTTGGACCAATCTGTCACCCACTCTACAGAGGAGTAAAAAGCAAAGGGCTTGAGAGGGAGGTCGTGTTTAGACAGCGCCTCCCACCCACTCATACTGCATCCCCAGACAGGGCGTGTGTTCATCACAAGGAAGACTGCCTACCCCAAACAAGCAGCACCTTAGAAATGAGATGATCTAACCACGGAGGGGGCATGTTAATTTGTTTCTTTTCGTTTTTAATAGTCACTCTTCTGTTCTCAGAAAGATGAGGAAAATTGTGATTCTCCCTAAGAACCATTTTCCATGTTCCAACATGCCATCTACATCTTAAGAAATAGTAAAAAATAAAGCTTAAAAAAAAAAAGCATCATGGAACTTGTTCGGGGACTCCCAAGAGGCCCCACTATGCACACGGGCCCGCACACACGCTCACACACACGATTCACGCCTTTCTGTGCTCACGTGTCTACAATGGCGACGTGTCCACGCAGGACAGAACATTCGCCTGTGTTTGTGGGCGGGCAGCCCCGCGATCTCACGGGCTGGGCCGGTGCGCCCGCACACCTCACCCTCACGTCGGTACGTAAATATGTATCTACGCCTCATCAGCGACGTGGGGTAGTTGTGGTAGTTAATGAGAAGGCTCTTGTCTGATTTTCTATCTAATTACGGCCGCCTGCTGGGTTTTTGTACAGGATATTCACGCAGCATGCTGGCGCTTAATCGTCACAGGGAGGGTCGTAAAGATTTAATTAGGACTGCATGCGGAAGCTCAGAAAAACAACTCAGACTCGTAATTACTAGACTTCTTTAGTTAAAAGTGATACCAGGGGTTGCTTTAAGACACTAGGGTGTGTTTGAGAGAGAGTGTGTGTGTGTGTGTGTGTGTGTGTGTGTGTGTGTGTGTGTGTGTGTGTGTGTGTGTGAGGGGTCTGACTTAACATCTTTATGTTTGTACTCTTAGGGAGCAGAGGTGATGAGAGGTTAGAGAGCAAAGATCAGAAGAAGAAAAGAGGTATTCACAGCAACTGAACAAACTTCAAACTAGGTGTCATCTCTCTCTTTCTGATGCTGCTTTTTCTGAGTTTTTAATACTGCCCCCCCCCACCCGCACACACGCACGCACACACATAACACACGCACGCACACACATACACACGCACGCACACACACAGTGGGTGAAATGCAGCATACCCAGAATCCAAACAGCGATTTGCTGGTTTAATAGCCCCTGTGAGTAAATTGAAATAGAAATTGACAGGGTTTTATAGTTTCATTTAAAAAAATATTAGAAGCATTTGGTTAATTAGCTCTCCTCTGTCTCTTCGCTCACGGTCGGGGCGGTGGCCCCGCGTGTGTGTCTGGGTCACACAACATCCTCTCCCGACCCTGGGCCAGGTGAGTCCCCCTGGCTGTGAGGCCCTCCCGCCCGGCAGAGCCCTGGGATCCTCCTGGTCTGCGGTAGGTTGGGGTAGGGGATCCGGAACCCACGCTGGGCCTTTGAGATGGAACAGGGGACTGAGGCCCAGGCCGTGGCACCTCTGGTCCCTTTTACACCCCACCCATCCCATGGCTGCAGGAAACGCGGAAAGCCCGACCGTCTCCTGCAACTTTAGGCCCCGCGCTCCAGATCCTAACTCGGAAGTCCCGGATTGAACAGAAAAGGCGCAGCCTCTGGATTCGAGGGTCTGGTCCTAGGTCCATCTCCTTCCTCCCCTATCTTTCTTTGTCACCTGCCCCGTGTCGCAGCAAGAACACTCCGGCCTCAGGAGGCCTGTCATCCCGGCGGGGACGGCTCGCTCCTGCCCCTCTGGTTCCCCTCCTGGGACAGGCGCGGGGTGTATCCCGCGCGACCCCTTGCACTGAGGGTCGACCCAAGAAAGTCCCGCGGGCCTCCCCACCTCTCCAGACGACCTGCTGGGATGCTTCCAGGGAGGAACTGGGCGGAGGTCGGGCGGGCGGGGAGCGGCGAAGGTCCGGGGCCTGCGCCTTCTTTGCTCCGAGTTCTCCCCACCCCCGCGGGCCAAGCTCCGGCTGCAACTCCGCCGCCGCGTGTCTCTTTGACCAGGGCGTCCTCCCAAATGCACAGCGACCTGGCCCTGTTTTTCTCTTGGCCTTTGCCTTTCACCAAACACTCCAAACCCTCTCAATTCTATCTTAAAAACACACACACACACAACTAAAACCAAAGAAATCTGTTCCCTCTTTTAGGAGAATTCCTGGGTTCAGCGCCTAAGCCACTGGGCCTACAGGGTGGCGCTGAGAGCCAGTGCAGCACAGCCAACAGCCATGGTGATGAGTTGATGCACTTTCATTATCTAGCACTTTGAACCGTACCCAGAAAGGTTAATTTAAAACTGCCCCCCCCCGACACATATTACCCCAATGCATTAAAAAGAAAACTATTAAATATTCCCTTTCTCATATGATATTCTGAAATGAGCAGTATGCCCAGACAGGGACAGTTAAGCTCGATTAAATCAACAAAACTACCATTCTTATTAGCGTGGGTACATCCAGCCACAACTCAGGTGATTCCAAAATCTTTGGAAATATTAAATAACTGAATTTCCTTGAAAGCAGTAAACCATCAGAGACCACAGAGAGACAGGACGTGGCGCTGCCACCACACTTTAACTGTTCTAAAGACATTTTGTTCAGCAAGGTGAAGCAGAGGGACTCATGCACACCTTCCCATCCCCATTTCTTTCTCTTTTTTTTTTGCTTCAGAGGTATGTCTAAAATGATGCATAATATATACACTCATGCCAATGAGACCGAAGGGTCAATTAAATACCTTTCAACCCTATTTATCTTTTCTGGAGACTATTTAAATCAGGGAGCAAAAGGAGACCTGCTCAGAATCACCCGGACAGTTTTTAGAAATCATTTCTTTGATGTTTCTTTGTTTAGTTTAACCAAGCATTCGCAACCAAATCAGGCTCCATTGTGCAGGGTGCAGATGGGATAGTGGGGGGGGCGGTAGTGTTTGGAGCCTTTTGTTTAAAAAAAAAAAAAAAAAGCATGTGATACCTCTTCAACTGGGATGGTGACTCCGGGGAGAGGAAGGTATTTAACGGAGGGGGAAGACGACTGCAGAGGGAGGGATGTGAAGAATATTGCTCCACAGTCATTTAATGGTCCGAAAGGTGAAAAGAATCTCTAAAATGGTACATGTCCTCATGGACTCCCAAACAGAATTGTGGCTTTCTGGGTCTCTCCCCAGAAATATTCCATTTCTTGGATGATGACTCTGGAACTCAATTATTTTGGAAAAGGGGTCTATAGCTTATGGGACATTCAAAGTAAGACCTGGCTTAGACAAAATAGCACGTGTTTTTCTTCCAGTCAACACTGTCATGCCTAACAAAGTCTTTACAAAGCCATCAGGAACCTCTATAGAGGACCCTGCACCTCCAAGCTGCATCTCAGGCCTCGGCCTCCAGGCAGCCAGGGCCCCACCTGCCATGTCAGGGGCCAGGCTCACTATGGGAATCGCAGAGGGGGCGGGTTGAGGACAGTCGCCAGCTTGCTTACACAAAGCACAAGCGAACAGGAGGGAGTCCGATGGCTCAGGCAAAACAAAAACACCTAGCCTTGATGCCAACGATCCTAAACGAGGAAAACACTCATGTAGTTTTTTCCTTCATGATGTAATTTCTGGTGGTTCTAGCTTTCATCATCGGACCTCCTGAAATCACCACTGGAGAGCCATACACGTCTACACACAGTTACACGTTTTGTGTCCGGAACAACTTCCCCCAAAGGAGACAGAGCTGCCCCTCCCCACCCCTCCCCCCTCCCAGGGCATTTGTTATTTGTGTATCGTCTAGTGTGTGTGTGTGTGTGCGTGCGCGGTTACCTGGACGTCTTCCATGCCGGGATGGCCGAGGCCGTGCAGCGAGAGGCTGTCACCCATGCCCGCGTCCAGGCCGTGGTGCGCCGAATGCAGCAGCACGTCCGGCCGGCGGACCGAGTGGTAGTCCCTCCGGGGGTCGAGGCCCGAGAGCTGGGGCAGGGCGGCCCGAGGCTGGGGCAGGAGAGAGCCGGCTTCTGAACCCACTTCTTGCCGCTGCCGTTGCCCCCAGGGATGCTGCTGGGGCTGGTGCAGGGGGTTCAGGGAGTAGGGGTCGTTGACGTGGGAGTAGGGGTCCTGGCTCTGGTGGTAGGGGAGCGGCTGGTAGGGGGGCGGAAAGTAGGGTGGCTGGAAGTCGGACGACGGGGTGTGGGACAGCGGCGGGGCGCTCGAGTAAGGTCCTTGGGACACCGAGCCCAGCTGGGAGAGCCTCGAGCTGTGACTCGGGACGCCATCGTGCCGGTCCTGGGAGAGAGTGCAGGAGACAGAGAGAGAGAGAGACAGAGAGAGGGAGGGGGAAAAAATACAAGCGACAAATGGAGAAGCCCAGCTTCAGGATCTTTTTCCCGGGACAGGGGAACAAGAGTCTGAAACTCGGACTCCCAAGTCTGTTCAGAGGGTACGCGATTTCAGCAATTCCAAACGCGAGGCTTTGGGGGGAAAATGGGGGAGAATTACCCACTTAACCAACATCTAAGCCTTCTGTTGGGAGGGGGGCAAAGCTAGCAAAAAAAGTGAGGGCAAAGTGGTTGTGTGTATGGTGGGGGTGGGGGTGGGGACAGAGTCTAAATTCCTTAATGAAAAATACAGGAGTCTGACTATGGCATTTTGCTCTTTTGGGTGTTTTAAACTACTTCTTTCTAACTCTTCAGAGGTCCAAAACATAACAAATCAAACTTCATACTATTTGCCCGGTTGTTCCTCCTGTTCCAAACCAACTTCTGTCTCCCTGGCAAGCCAGCCGGGCTGGCCCCCTACACAACCTGGTAATTTCAGGAGATACAGGAATCTGCCTGATCTGAGTTTCCAGGCACCCCTGCCTCGCCAACAGGGATGAAATCCTTTATGGAGTGTTTGCTGGAAATGGATCTCATTCAAAATCAGATCCTGAGTCCCTGTCAAATTAAGTTGAGCTGTGGTGTGCAGGAGTGATTTCTAAGGTGGCTTTCCCACATTTAAGACTGTTAAACTCCAGGGTGTGAAAATGAAGGACTTAGGGTGGGGAGGAGAAAAACAAACAAACCCAAAAGGCCCAGACAACTTATTGTTGGTCCTAACGGGAGTGCTAAACTAAGTGAAAGGAGAAGGGGGAGGTGTGTTGGGGGGGGGGCTTGTTTCTTCCTCTCCTCTGTAGAAATGCCACAGTAAAGTCCCCATGGTTCTTTTTGGAGAAATAGTCACCTAAATTTCCAAACTGCGGTGGCAAATAAAAAGTTTTCTTCTTTGGCCTTCCCCTTCCACCTCCCCAGCTGACTCATGGAGCTCAGACAAACACACAATGCAGAGAAGCAGCTGCAGCCTCGTCCAATTATGGTGCTAAATTACCAAGCCAAAGGCGCTCGAAGGAAGACAGAGACGGGAGAGTGAGACGCACACGCAGAGACAGAGACAGAGAGACGGTGAGAGGAGGGAGCATGCAATTCTGGTACAACGTGAATCCAAACTCACCATGGATGAATAGGTGTGGACTAACATCTGGAAAAAAAAGCCTGGTTACTGCTCAAAAATCAAACAATGATTAAAAAAAAATCAAGGAGTCCAGCAGAGAAACGGGCTGGACACAGGAGCCGAGCTTGAGGTGTTTCCAGGACAAGCCATCAAAAAAAAAAATTACACCCCCCCCAACAAGATTGCCGACGCCTGTCACACACAGACAGAGCTGTTCATCGGTCTCTTGCTGTCTTTTCGGCCTTTTTCTCTTCGGCGGTTCTCCGAGGCTGCAGAGGCAGTCCTCTTCCGCCCGAAGCTGGGCTCAGACTGCTCGGGCGCCCCTTCCTCCCTCCGCTTGCCTACACCGCCTCATAATAATTGATATTCATGACTATTAATATTACACGAGTACTTTAAAGGGAGAATGGAGGACAAATGGAGCGTGAAGCAGCAGCGGGCGCAGAGCTCCCCTACTATTGTAAATGACGTTCATTCAGTGGAGAATTACTAGATGTAATCAGACGAGGGGGCTGGCAAAGGCAGACCGGGGAAAAAGTTCAGCAGGAAAGAGGCAGAACTTCAATTAACTGAGCCGGGGACGCGCGTAAAGCAGCCCCTGCTCCCTGGGACCAGGCGGCGAGGGAGAGAGCATCGCTGGGGGCTTGTGCGCAACGTAGGTGTCCTTGCTCCTGGAGAGGGACTTGCCTAATGGGAAGACTTGATCGCCCTGCGTGCTTCGTGTGCAGATTAAAAATAATACTAATAAAAAAATTTAAAAAGGCGTTGCCTCACCCTTTGGAGGGGAGAGCAGAGTAAACCGGTGGGCCCAGTTGTTTACAGTGACGTTGGCCGACTTTCACGCATACTGGAGATTATGCTTATGTATTAAAGGACCGAGGCGAGATGGGGGCTTTCCCTGCCTTGTGCAGCCTTTCCCTCTTTAGTGCGCGTGCAGCCCGTGATTTTCACTTCAATTTAAAATACATGCAAACAATCTTGAAGTACACTAAACTTATCCTTTCCCGGCAAAACCTGGGGCAACAGAAAACCTTTTTGGATGTTTCAGGAACCCGTTCAACTGGCCTGACTGCCATTTCTGTTAAAGTTCAACCTTCCTCCCGACTTAAATAGGCTCCTTCCACTGGGCTTCGGTTTCTCCTATAGTTTTGAGTAGAAAAATTAGGCAGATAGGAATACCTGCAATATTCTGTCTCTCCCTCTCTCTCCATCCTCTCTCCCTCCCTCTTTATTCTCTCCTCTTCCCCTCTTCCCCTCTTCCACTCCACCCCTCCCTCTCCCTCCCTCCCTCCTTCCCCCTCTGCTTTCTCCTCTCCCTCCCTCCTTTTCCATTTAGCCAGTCTACTTTTCAGACTCTTAGCACGAGTTTCGTGCTGCTTACTTTTCGGAATCCGCTGGAGTCCCTCTGTGCCTACCCGGAGCTATTTACACCGTGGCCGCATCCCCGCCCGTGCCAAGCCCACTTCAGGCGCTCACATTTTTTAGGAGTTCTAGCGCTTTCGACTTGACCATTATCCCTCCTGCTAAAGAAAGAAAAGGAGGCCGAACCGAAACAAATCCCACCAGGCAGAGGCGCGGCTCCCCGTTACAGTCAATACACAACCACAAAGAGGAGAGGAAAACCCCAGTCATCATTCCTCAGAAAGACGGATCTCCTCTCCCTCTCTCTCTCTCTCTCTCTCCTCTCTCTCCTCTCTCTCTCTCTCTCTCTCTCTCGCTCTCTCTCTCTCTCCTCTCTCTCTCTCTCTCTCTTCTCTCTCTCTCTCTCTCTCTCTCTGTCACACACACACACATACACACACACACATACACACACACACCCCAAAATCCTGATTCAGGGCTGGGCAGAGCTGGGAGGCTCCGGGCGCCGGCGCCGGGCTCCGCGTGCAGACACCGCCCGGCGGCAGCGGGGGCGCGCGCGGGCCCCTCGGAGCCGTGATCCGGGTCGCGGGGCCGGGCCGGCGGGGTCGGGAGAAGCTGGCGGGCCGCTCCCGCGCGTGGCCCATTCCCAGCTTCCTCAAGGCGGCTCCCCGCCCGGCTTCCCCGAATCGTCCCGGAGCGGCCGGGTGGCGTGTCCCCCGCGGCTTGGGGAGCCTCTGCACGTCCCACCAGGACCGCTTCGTCCGACCAAGCGCCGCCCGCGCGCGTCGCCCGGGGCTCAGCTTCCAGGCCCCCTCCCCTCCCCGACTTCCTCTCCTCACGATCTCCGTCCACCACCCGCTCGCCGGCTCCCGCCTCCCGTCTCCCCATCTCATCTGCCCCTTTCCCCTCGCCTTCTTCCACGCTATTTTTTCTCGCTTCCCTCCCTCGACGTCTCCTTGGAGTCCAGGCTTTTCCCTTCCCCTTACACCTAGTTCGGGGGCTCCCAGGCCCATGCGCTCGGAGCCAAGGTCCGCCGGCCTCGGCCGCCGTCCCCTCCCCGCCCGGCCTCCCGCCCCGCGCGCAGCCCCGTCGCCCCTTCGCTCCGTGGGCGCCCGAGACCGGAGCGCACGGCCGGCGCGTCCGGCCCGCGGGGAGGCAGGCGCCCGCCGGGCTGCCGGCAGCATCTCCACCCGAGGGACAGTCTCACTGGCCTCAGCGCTAAAGAACCCCGCGCGCTTAACCCAGGCAGAAAATTTCGTTAAAAAAGGCCAAAACGTGGGGCGGTTTGGACGCACCGACCCTCAAAGAAGCAAAACATGAGAAAAAAAGGAAATTAAAAAAGTTGTCCGCTATGGCTCCTTGTTTCCCGCTTTCTCTACATCCATCTTATCCATCGGTCCGTCTATCTGTTGACCTCCTTCCTTCTAATTTTCCGTCCTCTACTTGGATCCGTTTGTTATCGATTTCCGAAATTTTATTGAAAATAAAAATTAAGAGCCTGAGTCTGTTACGAATGAGGCCTGAAAACCTAATTCTCTCCCACACTCAAAACGAGGAGAGTCTCTGTCTTTCTGCCTCTATTTTGTCTGCCCACATTCAGTAGCACCACGTCCCCCATCAGAGCCCAAAGGTTGGGGGGGGGGTGGAGTGCGAGGAAGAGAGAAAGGAAAATAAAAGAATACAAAGAGAGAGAGAGAGAGAGAGAGAAATCTCCTAAGTTAAAGTAGTCAGATTTCCACCTTAAAGTCCTTTTTTCAGAACAGCGAAGTGTCCCCAAGCCAGCTTCCCTAAAAGTTAGAGAACGCTGAGAAAAACCGACCGGAAATCTACGAGCAAATAGCTTAAAAATCTCTATCAGCTGGGGTGTCGAGAAGCTCAAATTCTCTATCTGCAAAGCTCTAAGATGCATCTGGGGGTGTCGGCTCACCTCATAGATATCTTCGTACTTGACATTCTCCACTAGCTTCCAGAGCATGATGGCAGCCTGGTCTCTAGGAGGTGAGTGCATTCATGTGAGGAGCAGATGTCTGGCTTCTCAGGACTCCGCTGTCTGTAATGATCCATCTATAATTGGAAATGGGGGATACACACCAAATCCGACGCTCCTCTCCCATCGCAACTTATATCTGTTGTCTCAGACAATAGGCTGGAGAAGGAAGCCTCAGCTGAGATAAAAACATTATTACACGCACAGGAGTTAGATGCAACCCACAGACATATATATTATAAAAATCATAAACACGTATTTACCCCCAGACACCCACATTTAGTTATATAAGCACCCTTGGGTCACGCAGGAGTCGACAGACTCTAAACATGCATTTAAAGGAGAGAGAGTTCACCGTGATTAATATAAATACACACGTTTAAAAGCCTCTATATTGAAAATGATGAATCATTGTAGCCATGGACTAAAGTCTTTACAATTCCTAATGAGAAACTAGGGAGCCAATAGCCCCCCCCCCCCCATTTTCTATGTAGATTTTAAAGAGGGGGACCATTTCTGAGATGTTTAAACACAAAAGCTCCTAATCTTGTGTGTTCAGCAGGAGGGTTTTGAAAACTGGATTTGGGGATTTTTAAGGGTGATCTCTCTGTGTTGATGGCTACACAACTTTTTCTTTTTTTCAACTGTACCTCAGTCCCTGTAGAACAAAAAAGCCAGCTCACCACAGTGAATATTTCTAAAATTTTCTGGTCATTCTGCCCAACACATCTGAAAACTTAAGTAGTGAATCAGCATCTCAGTCTGTACCATTTCTCATTTTAAGGGTTGTTTGGATGTATTTTCAACAGATTCCATGTGCCATTCTTTCTTTGGCTGGCGTTCCATTTTATGAAGTTGTTTTTTTTTTTAATTTTTTCAGATATTGGAAGCTACATACGTGCACAATTACACAATGTTAATTTGGAGGTTTCTTTGGAGAAGCCCGGGACATTTTATATTTGCATCTGTTGTCTATGACTTTAAAGTGGTTTTAATCCTGGAGACTATAAGAAGTGGTCACCTGAACCTTTGGAAGATTTAAGCAGAATGTTTTTCAAGGAGCTAGTGAAAAACATTTTAGGATGCGTGCTTTGTTTGTTTTGAGTGTATTTTTTTCTTAATAAGGTGATTTGTATAGTTTGTTTCTCCCCCAAGGAAAACATAAACATCAACAAGAACAAAGTTAACCAAACCTCGAAAATGGGCGCCCTTCAAGGCACAGGGGTTCGGAATTTCACCACGAAGTGAACACTCACCTCATCGCCCTCTTTCCCACCCCCTCTGTTTTTCTACCCCCATCCAGGGTGCGGAAGGATCCCCACAGCCAGAAGGGAAGTCCAGTGCAGGCTGTCTGCCCCTGGGGCAGAAAATAAATGACAGGAGGGAATGAGGAGGGACCAGGGCAATTTGGGGTGGAAGTTATTAAACCTGATAAGAGTGAATCTGCAAAGAGCGATTGTCTGTAAATCTCAGGACTGCTGAGCGCTGCCGTGGGAGCCGAGACGGACGCTCCTCTCGGAGCAGAGGGCTCTGGACAACCGCGGTGGATATCGATCCGATAAAACCCAGGGAGCCGCTTCATATCTTGCAGAATGAACAATTTCGCAGATTTTTTAATTTAATTTTTTTAAAGATAAGTCAAATGAAAGGAACACGAAGATGCTTCAGAAGGAACTTCAGAAATAACCTTTCTTCATTTCCAGTTTAATTTTTCTGTTTTGCCTTTCCCTCCCTCTCTGTGCCCTCCTTCCTTTTCCCCCTCCATCCTGTTTTCCTCCCTCCCTCCTTCCTTCCTTCCACCCTTTCTTCCTTCCTTTCTCCTTTCCTCTACTTAAATATTAACAGCTTAAATTATACAAAATCTGTACGGATTTTCTACTAGAAATCTGAGCGAAGATTTCCTTCCTTGCCCCCAGAGCTAGTCTGGACATGGGACGGCTTTCTTCCTAATTTTGTGTGTAGTGGGACTTGAAAGGGCTTCCACCTTCCCCTTCTACCCTTTCCAGAACTAACATCAGCTCCAGATCAATATTTGGCAAGATAAATATAGACTTGGAAATTCAGATTTCCTAGACAAAAATTTATTAATGGGAATAACTGTCTTTTCCCTTTGAAATCAGTAACTCCTTTTATCTTTTTTACCTAAAGATCATTCCAGCCCAAATAAAAAAGCACTTTAAACAATCTTGTTTTTCTCTCCAAATGCTTTTAATACCTTTTCCATCTCTTTTTGGTATATCATTGCTTACCCTAAAATAAACAAACTCTAAATCTTGAAACAAATAAAAAATCCTAGAGGGATATTTTTATATATAAAACTATAGCATATACGACGTTGTTAGTGTAACTATTTTATATAGCCTTATATATATATATAATTTCAAATTTTACATATGTAATTTTACTTTATGCTAAAGTTAGATTTTTTTAAAATTAGAAACATCTTGAAATGTTTGGTTACAAATTATGTAAATTCTTCAGAAAAACTGAAAAGTAGCAAATCTGGTTTATTAAGAATGAAGACTAAATTTTAAAATATATACACCCATACCCATATATAAAGAGATACCCAAAGAAATACACAACTATAATTAAGATCCGAGTCCATTTTTCAACGTGGGCATTATGTTTAAAAATCCTAGAAACTGCAAGGGAAATCTTTCTTAGGAAGCCGTCCGTAAGTCATTGAACGGGCAACAGCGCCCTCTGTTGGGATTTTGTGTAAGCAAATCGTGCACGGCCGCTCGGATTTCTTTCTTTCTTTTTTTTTTCCCAGCGATTTCTTTCGGTTCTTGAAAACCTGTTATTGCTAACAGCATTTTAAAAGTTCAGTTCTTATTACAGATACTAATTTTAGAAACTATTGCTTCAACATCTAGAAAGTTCAAACGCCTCAAAAAAGGTACAAATAAAAGCTCGTTCTCTACTAAGAAAAAATTCCTGATACGAGCCAGCTTCTCCTCTCTTAACTTTCCTTTGCATTTCACTTTAACCTCCAATCACATAATGGAGGAAAAGAGTCCCGCAAGGGCTCAACAAATGCAAAACAAAGCAAAGGCAAAGGTAAAACAAACTCTGGTTTCTGAGGGAAGATAAACAAGCAAAATACGCATTTTTGGTCATCATTTCATTGTTCATTTCGTCTTGCCTTATGCCCACTTGGGGTTTTTTGTTTTTATTTTTCAGGAATTGGCACAGGCTTGCCTAAGTAGAAGCGCTCTGGAGACATCCCAGGTAGTTATATTCGTATTTTCCCCTCTCACTTACATTTATTTCCGTTTGTAACAGCAGGGAGGAGAGTTAATAACACCCCCCTTTTCTCAGCCTCAGATAGAGGAGATATTTTCTGATCAATGTAGGAGCCCCTAATGCAAGCGAAGGCACCTAGCGTGGAGCCCTCTGCTGGCGGCTTCCCGAGTAGGTTTATCACTTTTTTTTTTTAATGTCACTGAAAAATATCACTATATTAAACCAAGGTCAATTATTAGCACTCTTCTGTCTTATTTCTCCTTTCTTCTAAAAATCGAATTAAGAGTCGTCCAGCGTTCTCAGACGTCCTTCTTCACCCTGGCATCTGTGATTTAAGGCTTCGTAAGCTCCCTTGCCTGATAGACTGCATTTTTTTTAACCCCAAAACCAAGATTTAGGATTACTGTGCCAAGTCAGGACCGCGATCCCCTACTCATTCTGGGTAGTGATGCAAGCTGTTTAATAGCCAATGTACTGAGCTATGAAATGGGAATACAGGTGCGAATTCATCACAATCACACACGTGAAGGAATCTATTCCATTCTGTCACTCTGTAAAACAATTTAATTCCCCATCATCAACTCAAGACACAGAGCTGGGAGTCAAGGAAGTGAAGGCTTCCATCAGCTGGGGACGAGGGTAACTTCCTGTTTAGAAAGTGGAGGTGGGAATCCCAACCTGGGTCTCTGGACTCTGTACATACTCAGCACTTTGTCTACAGCGCCATGATGCTGTCTCTCTTCCTTCTTCCTTTCTTCTTTCCTTCCCTCCTTCCAAAATGAAGAAGACCATATTTTTGGACTACTAAGTTTTTCCGGAGTTACTTTTGTCCTGGATTTATAAACAGGTAAAGGACGAGAGAAAAGGGAGTATTGGCTTACTTTGACACACCCAGACACCACCGCCACCTCTTAACCATCAGAAGAAATATCGCCCGCCAAGCTGATTAATAAGACATGACAGCTGCACTTTTTATTGTGATAGTTTGACTCTGTTTTTCTACCGTGTTTCTATCTGAAAGCTTTCTCATGATCATATTTTTGGGGGGAATTTTGATTAATGTAGTTTTAACACCAATTTGGAAAAATTACTGTCGAATATGTGAAACTACAAATCAAGGACCTGCCCTTGGATTTATAGGGTTTTGCGACCACATAGGTAGGTGTCAGTGATCTGAGTATGAGGAAATACAATAGAAGGGACTATGTTTGCATAAGTGTTTTTAAAAAATTAAACAAGGGTGGAATTATCTTTAGATTGACTCTTCACAATCATACAGATTGAGGCAAACATTGACAAGGAAGTAGCATTTCTTACTCTAACCATCATATTTGATCAATGGCACAATCGTGAATTTTCAAAATGAGGTTTACATCAAAATCACTTGTGAGAATGAAAAGCACTGTGACCCTGGAAACTCCTACTTTCTCTTGGACTGAGGGGACCAGCAGTCATTTTATTATACATTTTAGATGTTCTGAAGTCCTCGGCCTTTTTCTGTTTAATTGTAGGGGTATGAAGGTGCTGAGGAGACAGCTTTTGAATTTCTATCTCCTGGAGATAAAGAGATTAAGGAATGGAAGATGGGTGGGGGGGCAGTTGGAGTAAATGGTGCAAACAGCCACAGAACAATTGTTTCCAATACCAGTGGACATCGCATATACAAAATGCGAGCGCTGCACGTCTCCCCTGGCGTGACTAATGCAGGAGGTCAGGTACTTCCATCATTGTGGACATTTTCCATATTATTACTTTATGAAGGAGCAATCTCAAAGGATGAGAACACTAAACAAGTTGGTTTCAAAACGCAACCAACAGACCAATGCATTATCTGTGAGGAACATTTGCAAATAAAGATGTGGGAAAGATGCAGAGCAGAAATCTAACCTTTAAAGCATGAATAAACACATACAATGTATAACATCAGTGCTGAAGTGTCTCTCACGTACAAGGGACATTGAGGAGAAATTAGCATTACACAGAAACTACTTCCTAGGACGCACATTCCTGCATTTTGAGAAAAATAGAGAAAGATATGTATTCTATGACTCCTGTCACTTCTTTAATGTAAGACTGTTCTTTCACCGAGCTGTGTTTTCTTGGGCAAGTCCTTTGACTTTCCCAAGTCTCAGTTTTTCTCATCTGTAAAATGAGGCGATTTACCGGGTGATATCTTAGGGTTTTCTCCTTAGAAATGGACTTTATGAGATATATAAAAGCAAAATGGTAATTAATGGAAAGTTTAAAATGAAAGTCTTTCTGAACAGGTTACAGCAAAATCTCAGCTCTCTGGGACCCTCTGTGGGAGAGTTTAATAGAACTGACCCCAATCTTTTGATAAATACTAATCACACACAAAAATATTTTTAGGCACACCAGCTTAGAAGACAGCAAACAATGAAAGGGTAAGAATACAGTTGGGGGATTTGGTGCAGCCATCGTGGAAAACAGTATGGAGATTCCTCAAAAGACTAAACATAGACTTACCACATGATCCAGCAATCCCACTCATGGGCATATATCCAGAGGGAACCTTAATTCAAAAACACACCTGCACCTCAATGTTCATAGCAGCACTATTTACAATAGGCAAGACATGGAAACAATCTAAATGCCCATCGACTGATGCCTGGATAAAGAAGTTATGGTATATTTATACAATGGAATACCACTCAACAATAAAAAATAATAAAATAATGCCATTTGCAGCAACATGGATGGACCTGGAAAATGTCGTTCTAAGTGAAGTCAGCCAGAAAGAGAAAGAAAAGTGCCATATGATACCACTCATATGTGGAATCTTAAAAAAAAAAAAAAGACAAATGAACTTATTTATAAAACAGAAACAGACTCACAGACATAGAAAACACACTATGTTTACCGGGAGGAAGGGGATGGGAAGGGATAAACTGGGAGTTTGAGATCTGCAGATACTGACTGGTATACATAAAATAGATAAACAAGTTTACACTGTATAGCGCAGGGAATTATATTCGATTTCTTGTAGTAGCTTACGGTGAAAAAGAATGTGAAAATGAATATATGCATATTCATGTATGACTGAAGCATTGTGCTGTACACCAGAAATTGACACAATGTTGTAAACTGACTATCCTTCAATAAAAAAAAAGTAGAAAAAAAAACAAGAATACAGCTTGAGGGAAGAGTTTTAATAGTTCGTACCTAATAGGCACTTTGAAAGAGATCAAGCATCTAAGTCTAAAAGAATGACATGCTGATGTAGTCAAGAGTTTGCAGTTTTGATCTTGAAATTATGGTCACTAACCTTTGATAATGTAGGCAAAAGGGACGCGATGTATACTAGCAAAAGCTGGGGGGAAAAAAACCTTCATTTTTCAGAAAGAGGAAAAAAGATGGGTTCTAGAAACTACAGGTGGAGAATCACAGCCTTGTTCCCCCAGAAAAATGATAGTTTAGGTTGTCAAAGTGGTTAGTCATGCACTCTGGAAGAGAGAGGGACCTCAAGTCACCAGCATGGATTCAGGGAGAGCAGATCATTCCACGTGTTCTCATTCCCTTTGCTATAGGTTTACTAGACTGAATGTCAGGGACAGAATAGGTCTGGAGCTCACGGAGATGTTTCAAAAACTTTCTCAGTGGCTCTCCAGTCTGCATTGAGGGCGGCCACGGTATTTGGAGGCAGCCTGCCTTTTGACTAAGGACATGAGTTTCGGAGTGGGACAGACATGTGTGAAATGCAGATCTGCCTCTTACTCTTGATATTAGAAAATTACTTAACCTCCCTGAGCCATAATTCTCCCACATGGAACCTTAGACACATATTTCCGTATATGAGACAGTTATTATACGAAATACGTGCATAGCAATAACCACGCATGGTCATGAGGATTACGTGAGATAATGCACATGAAATGCTTATCACAGCCTTCAGCATAAGGCAACCACTCAGTGCGTCGTATCTACTGTTACCATCACAGATCCACAACTATTTGAATAATTCGCTCCCAAAGAGGTTGATCGATTCATGAAACCCAGTTTGAGGCAACTGTTTCAATAGTTTGCTATGGGACTCTTGCCCTCATTCTTATTCTTTCTAACATTAAAAGCTACTGGTGACTCAAGGGGAGGGCATAGCTCAAGTGGTAGAGGGCTTGCCTAGCATGCACAAGGTCCTAGGTTCAATCCCCAGTGCCTCCTCTATAAATAAATAAAAGGATAAACCTACTCAGCTTCCTCTCTAAGAGAAAAAAACTTAAAAAAAAAAAAAAAAGATATTGGTGACTCAGAAGACTTAGATGTGCTCAGTACTTTTTCAGGTGCTCAACATTGAGGGGAATGTCAGTTCTTTGGGGGACTGGATGAGGATTCAGGAATATTTAGACAGGCTAATTCCCTGGAAGAAATCCTCAAAGCTCTAAGTTAACAAAGATAAAAGTAACAAAAAGATAAGTGTGAAGGCGAGGATCAGAGACTGACAAAGGAAGACATGAAAATGCATACAGGTTTCCGCCGCGGACCATCCCTGTGGCTCCTGGTGATCACACCAGCAGCGCAGCCAGCAGCTCCCTGAGACTGATAGGCACAGAGAGCGAGCGAAGTCCCAGGCTGCGTTAGTAAAGGTCAGGGGTGACTTGCTCAAGACGTCGCTGATAAAGCCAAACGTCTGTAAAAGAAAGAAACCAGATTCAGGGAAAGTCCTGGACACCATGTCAAAGGAAAAAGGGTTGAGAGGCCATGGGTAGCCATCCTAGAACAGAGGAAACTTAGGGGCGTGAACTCTGTCTCCCCGTATTCAGGGCTGATCTAGGGGAATCAGGGGAAGAAGCAGGCATCCATCCCATTCACTGCTATATTGCCAGCATATAGCAAAGTGGCCGGCCCACATGAGCTCAAAGCATTTTAGGTGAAATAATTCTCTTTTCCTGAAAGATACGGGTTAAAGATCAGTAGAGAGATGTTACCAGGAGGCCGATTAAACTCAGTGTGAGGAAATAATTTTTCAAAAAATGTAAGGTACTAGACAAGGCAGCTTTGACGGTGCTGAACTGCCTGTCCCTGCAGGACACAAGCAGGGGCTGGAGGACCTCTGTCCAGGGTGGGGTGACACTGCCCGCATGGAGCTGGGCGGGAGGTCCCTAATGACGCCAAGACACTGTAATTCTGCTCCACGTGCTCAGTTTGATATGATATTGCAAGCTTAGCAGGTGAGTCATTGTAAATGGCATTGAGAGAGATACGTGGAAGCTCCCATTTTTATTATCTGATTGGGGAATTGTACACGTTCACTGAGCCCATGTTTCCGTGTACTGCGGACGTTATCTGATCTCTATTAGCAGAAATAACATCACAGCAATTAGACTCCATAGCCTTATTGGTCTCTCAGTCTCTGTTTTTGTCATGTTCACTTTTTTTTCCTATATTTAATTGGATTTCTGTGGTTGGCTTTATAGAATTTAAAAAGGAAATATATTTACTTAAGGTATGGATGAAAGGCCTCGTAGGTCTTCATTTGCAATCGTTTTTGCTACACAATTTGTCTGATCCTTGAAAGAATTAAATCCTTTGCTGAGGATTTACTCAGTGATCACTGTCTAAGCCAGACTCTCTCTGAGCCAGTTTCGAAACTTATTATGCTGTTAGAGCTTGGTTGCTCTGAACGAGGAACAGTAACTTTTATTTCTGGTTCTTTTGTATAAACCAATCTTTTTGTTCCCAATACGACGGTGGTACTCTGTCAGTTAACTCAGAGAAAGATATATTAAATATACAATAATTTTAAACCATGAACAGGCACTTGTATATGGAAATGCCCAGTCTAGAAGGGAAATGGATGGGAGGGAGAGCCAGCGCTATTAAAACATAATTTTAATCCAAAAGGGTTTCTAGGAGGAGGTGGATTGGATATGTGGCTAAAATGTAAGGGAAGCAGAGAAGGAAAAACACAGAGAGAGGCACAGGGGGAATGGTGCCAGGCATTGTGACCATATAAAGACACCCCCTTCCAGCTGCAACTGAGAAATCCTGTCAATGAGACTGGAACGTGCAAATGCCTGATCGGTATTTTTCCACGGTTATGTTTGAAGGCGGAGTGCTAAAGCTAGTGAAACAGCTCAGGATGAACGGAATTCAACTTGACCCTCCCGAACTTGGGACCTGAAGAGGGAGGCCAGCCAGAGCTGGGAGGGGCTTCAACAGAGGGACGGGGCTTTTGCAAGGATGCAGAGATAAATGGCCACCCCTGCCAAGTGCATTCAGTAGTTTGTTTCTTCATCCAGCTAACACTCTCCCTCAGTGGGGGGGAGAAAAGAAAAAAAAAATTATTTATTTTCCTGGGTGACCCGGAAATGTGCATAGGATGGTGGCTAACTGGCTCACTGGTGCAGTCAAATATTTTTGATCAGAGGTGTAACTCACTCACACAGTATACATATGAGTTGATTTTTTAAAAGCAGCACTAATACCACTTTTGGTTTAATAATGTTACTTAATTACCTTAAAATAATATTTTAGAGAAATTGTAACAGAATCCTAAAGCCCAGGTAGGAAATTTTATTCTGTGGTTTATTAAAAATATATTTTAAAAGAGTATTTTTGGTTAAAAAATATAGTCTACTAATTTACCATATTGTTTTTTTGGAAGGAGGCTACCTCTAGTTGAACTAATGCAAGAGAGGCCTGGTTATCACTTTTGTTATGGAAGGAAGTCAGGAAGAACGACAGGTTTCAGGGACGCTCCTGGGTCCGTGCAGCGACTTGAGTCCTCAGGGAGCAGCCTGTTCCATTGGGAAAGCACATCGGGCTCTGTCTCTACTTCCTGATTTATGTTTGCTTTTACCGCTTTGATTTTTTTTTCCCCAGTGGTTCTCCTTTGCCCATTCCCTGGATCATTACTCCTGGAATCTTTAAAAGGAAGTTGTCACAAGCCTGTGACATTCCCTTTTCACAAGATTTTAAGTTAGGAATAAATTATATTAAAAACCATGTTTTAAAAGTTTTGTATAAAAGGGTTTTGAAATTAAAATTAGACACTCCAGATTAATCCCTGACCCAAAATGAAACAAGTGAAATGAGTAAGACATAGTGAAGGAAGATAAATAGCAAATTGTGATAGAGACAACATCTCTTTTGAGGGGAGGGCGGGTAATTTGATTGATTTATTTTTAGAGGAGGCACTGGGGATTGAACCCAGGACCTCGTGCATGCTAAGCATGGGCTCTACCACTTGAGTTACACTCTCCCCCAAGACATTTCTTTTCATTAGCACGTAGCTTGGGTTTCATGAGGCCTGAAACTTCATATGGCTCTGAAAATTAGAATATTGGCATAGTTTGCTCTTGGATAGTGGGAAAAATATAGCTTTCATTTTCTGGGCAGATAATAGCAATATTATACTTTGAGCATTCGTGGGAAAAGAGACAAAATTCATTTCAATACTTAAAAAAATTTTTTTGCCTTTTAATCCAAGTGAGAAAGCCTACACCAACTTCAAGGAATTGGATCGAAAATAACACAACATGCAATCATCTTTTTTTTTTCAAATTCTGGAATATTGGATGGGAAGTAAATTTTCCCTTCAGCTTTCCAGATTTGGGGTCCACATATTTATTTACAAAGAAATAGTGAGAACACAATTGGTTAGATACGAAGGGTGGAGGAAATGATGGAAGCCTTGCAACCCAGATATGATAACAAGTGACAAAAATACATCAGGCAAGGCCTTGGTCTTGGTCTCTGTAGCATTCACCCCTGTCTTGCAAACTCACTAGACGGTGAAGTAAACAAGGCGGAGAAACTCAGTCCTGGAGATCTAATGGCGCATGGTTCGTCAGGCAATTCGGACAGACAGACAGACAAGGGGGTACAATGCAAGTGAAGTCATTTTGCCTGAATGTTTTTGGCGTCGTACCAGAACTAAAAGAATGAAATTAGATTCAAGGGTGTGAATTTAGTGCAGGGAGGGCACAGAAATTATGTGCCCTCCCTGCATCCCATCAGAAGGAAGGATGGTGCTATAAACGTTGTGCCATGTTTGGTGCTACTAACGGCGTCCACCAGGTGTCTCCACTGGAAAGCCACTTTTCTCCTGATGAAGAGGGAACACTGGACACAGGCAATTTGAGAGATACATTACAAAATAATTGCCGATATAATAAAAGACTGAGAAATGGTTCCATATTAAAGGAGATTAAAGGGATATGACAACCGAATACAGTGCATAATCTGATACTTTCTTTTGCTATATAAAAGTCGTTGCTGGTATAAATGGCAAAATCTAAATGTGGCTGTAGATTATAAATTGTATCTTATCAATATCAAGTTCTTGATTTTGAAAGTTGTGCTGAGGCTCTGTGAGAGAATACCACTGCATTTAGGAAACACACCCTGAAGTATTCCACGATGAAGCAGCATTATGTCTGCAGTTTATTCTCAGATGGAAATAGAAAAAGCAAATGGGGTGGAATATTAATATTTGGAGAATCTGAGTTAAGTGTATATTAACACACACATCCTCAACCAGTAAGTCAGAAGAAGAGGGCCAGTCGGGGCACCTGGTCCTTGTTCTGGGTTCTTGTCTAACCCTGGGGAAAAGACTCAGACTTCTTAAACTACCTCAGTCATCACTCACTATTTTTCATTTTCTGTTCCCATGTGTACAGACTTCACATTTGGACTTTCCAGTGCAGTTATTTCCAATGCAATGAGGCAGTGCAGCCTCAGTGAGCTTGGTTTTACTTGGAATAAACCTTGCTGGGAGGCTGTCTTTCTCAGCCTCTGAGCGTCGTAGAGTCATGTGACCAGGGAGCCATAGATGCAGTGAGACTTCAGGAAGGATGCGCGAAGGCAGACTCAGCTGGAAAGGTACATTTCGTCCTTTCTCTCATCCTCATCCCTCCTGCCTGCGACGTGGGTGTGGTGGTTGTCATCTTGGACCACTAGTCAAGGGTGACTGGGGTCACCACACCAGCCCTGCACCGCCTGCCTCTGGATTCCTTTTACATATGAGAGAAATAACTTTTCTCATCTTTTTTTTTAAATATATTTTTATTATCATTTTATTTAATTATTTTGGCAGCAGAGGGGATTAGCTTCATTTTATTTTTAGAGGAGGTCCTGGGGACTGATCCCAGGACCTCTTGCATGCTAAGCATGCTCTCTGCCACTTAAGCTATACCCTCTCCCAAAAGAGAAGTAACCTTTATCTCACTTAAGGCATTGATATTTGAGATTTTCTTTTAAACCCCTTCCTGATTGGCCACATAACTCTGAAATTCTCAATAAGACATCTTCTCCAGGCACTTAGTATATTAAGATATCAAACCGAGGTTCATTATATTTCCCCCAGTCTTTCAAGATTGGCATCCCTTATGGTATGAGAACATGGTTAAAGACTAAACTGTACTTTAGTCTGATACAGGAAGGTTGAGTCAGATTGTTGCCTCACCTGTGGATCTTCCCAAGTTTTGTGAGTGTTCCATCTACAAGGTGGCCATCGAGGTGGATATAGCTCAATTCTTCCGCATGCATGAGGTCCTGGGTTTAATCCCCAGTATCCTCCCAGACAGGTACAGGGGGAGGACCCAGAGCCATAGGGATGACCATTTTCTTCTGGTGCACAAAGGGGACATATATTTCTCCTCTTCTTCCAAGACTTCAGAAGTTCACTAGGTATGGAAGGGGAAAGCTTCTGATCACTGGGAGGTGGTGACAACGTCAGGACATGCCTATTCTAGAGAGAAACTTAAAATAAACGCAGTATCCAGCTCAGACCCTCCAGAGACAGCGCCGTTGGCATGTCTCCTTCATGCTTGAGACTTTCACCCTAAAGCATCAAACCCTCTGTCTGGGTTCTCAGGCCTCCAGCATGTTTCTCCATGCCCTTTGTTTGGCTTATTTCTCCTCTCAGTCCTGCTCAAGCAATTTCCATACTTGTCCATCCGTTGCATCACTCCAGTTTCCACCTCTGGCTTGTGCTGCTCTCTGCCTAATTTTAATATTATTTAGGAACCAGTCCAAGTTTCACCTTCTCCTCAAACCATTTCCCGGTTAGTCTAGTGCCCCTTGATTTCTCCAACTGCAGCTAAAGTCAGCAGCGCACCGTTTAGTATTTAATCCTTCTGTGTTTCACGGCACAGCCACCTCCTCGGGGAAGATGCACACTTCCTTGAGGGGAGACAGCACAGCTTATCCCTTCGTACACCCCATAAGTGCCTCTTCTAGTCTTGTGTGTGCATGGCTTTCTGTATCCTTGCCGTTTTAAATTTCAAAACACCTGAATGAGGCGGATAAAAGGTATTTTAAAAAAAAAACAATTATTTAATAGGAAGTGAATCCTTTGGGTCTCCATTTGCATATCACGTCCTTTGGCAAGCATTCTCTGACGTCCCTTACCACCACCAAAAACTACTACCGAAATCAAGGCGAGATGTGATCAGAGCACAAGCTTCTCCCATCCACTCCATATTGTGTTATTCTGGTTCTGTTTTTCAGAGCACATAACCACTCTCTGAAATTGTCTCATTTATTGATTTTTTTTCATGCCTCCATGGGAGTGGGGTACCTGACACAGAGTGGGACATCAAAACATGTTGGTCAGGTGAATAAAGGCTAAACGAGAGAGCAACATTATTATCCTTTATTAGATTTGTCTATTCACTCATGAGCTCGACTGGGCTGTAAAGTCGTAAGAGAGCAGGGACTTCATCTGCACTGTTCCTACAGTGCCTCGGGCCTCAGGGAAAGGTGTTGTTGAAGCTGTTACATCAAATCACTCAGACACACATGCAGGTAAGAGGAGCTATTCAGAGAGTTTGGAGTTGGGATGAACCAGATGTGTAATGCAGTCCAGTCTCTTAGCCCTAAAAATAAGAATGACACAGTATTTGAGGTGATACAGACTTTAAAATCTTAGCGAGAACAGCTACTAAAAAGTAGGTGACTGAATTTGCTCGGTAAACTCTTGTCATCTCTTCCACGGTGGCCCATCCTTTACAAGCATGGCCTCCATATTTGAATATTGTATAATGTAGGTTTACGAAGCAAACACTTCTCAATTGATTGTGATGTTGGTATTGTGGGCTGTTATGCTTAATGTGGTATTTTTTTACTCCAATTTAATGAATTAAAAGTGAAACAAATTGGAAAATGAAAATGATGAAAAAAGAAAGTGCAATTTCCTTGGATACTTTCATAGAGAAGCTTAGAAGGAACGACTTATGTACAATACTTCTGTTACTCAGCATGGCCCGTGACCTTCTGCTCAAATCCTACAACCATCTGATGAAGGGTTCTCGCATTTATCTTATTAGTCATTATTTCCGTAAGTTTTATTTCTAAGTTTAAGAATTTAATAATCAGTTAGAAAGGTTTCTTTAATCATTTGTTTGTATTCCAGTCTGAATACAGTTCTCATATTTTCCAAGATTTTTTTATTTAACAAACTTTTTGAATCAATTGATCAGTATTTACTGAGTAATGACTTGAGGCCAGGCTAGATCCTAAGGAACAAAGCAAAATGTGCTCAATGCTTTGTTCGTGCTGACAATCCAAGTTTGAGTTGGACACGCATGTCTGTTCCCTGCCCAAGGATGGGAATAACATTGATGAGCCAGTTTTCCAGCCCAGACACGACCCCAGTGAGTCACGATGCTTCATTCAGACGTAAAAGTGAGTGTCACCAGTTCCTGGCCAGGGAGGATACAGCAGGTTCCTCAACCAGGATCGATTAAATTTTTAAGCCATTATATTTCACATCAACCTTCTGGAAACTTTCAGTGAAATCTATGGTGCAAATGAATTGTGAGATTAAATATAACAACCATATTTTAAGAAAATAGACACACAAACGCAACACAGTTTATCTGTCACACTCACTGTGCGCTTGTAATGTTGGGCTGAAAACTTTGAAGGTGGGGTGATCTAAGGCACAAAGCCATGCAACGATTTGTTAAGTGTTGTATGAAGCGCTTTCGTGGACTTCATATACGTGAACAGAGACACGTAACAAAGAATTACGATGTTGTGATTACGTCTTCTTTATCCACCCTTTTATTCTTCGTTTATTTCTTTGACAACAATTTTCCAGTTTCTCACCTAGATTTTTCCCCTCTCCTGAGCAGCTTCAGTTTATCAGTTATCCGTACAATTGGTTAGAATCATCTCCTTCCACACTGCACAGTTGTCAAATGGCTATCGTTCTAAAACTGTTACCCTAGTTTTATTTTGCAGGTTTATATAAGTTTGACTTAGTGCTGAAAATAGATCTAATATAGTTTGAGAACAAAAATACTCAGTCTTGTCTCTGAATAATAGTAGTCTCTCTAACCATCTATCATCTGTATATCCATCCATCCATCCATTCATCTAACGTCTCTCTGCTTCTGTGTCCATCATCTGTGTTAGATGATACATTAGCTGGCAGGTGGTAACTAGCTGTGGAGGGAATCACTGAGCGCCCCCATCTCTGCTCCAAAAGTCCGGTTGATGGTGATAACTCCATCCGCCAGCAGAGGGCAGTAGAATACGCTCTCTTGCTTATCAAGGTCTCGGGAGCGCCCGCTGATACTTTGAAAGGGAGTGTATACTTTTGAAGAGAGAATCATGTGAAAAAAAAGACTTGGAGGGAAAGTGAGGGTTACATTAATTCCTGTTACAAGAATGAAAAACAGTTATTATTTTTTTTGAAATGTTTGCACGACTTCATTAGCCAGGCACACCTCCAATATTGCAAAATTTATTGACTCTAACAAGATTTTTACAAGTTGAGCCTCTCTGTCAAAAGACAAAGTAGCCTCGTTTAGTGGCAGTGTTTGCTAGACCTGCTGCTTTGACCCTCGGTTATTAGAGCAGGCACAGAAGAGAGGTAGCTCAAAGACTGTTATAAGTAGCATTAAACTTCATAAAATTAAGCTCTCTTCCTCCCAGCCAGAAAATAGCTTTCTAGTTCCCAGACACGAGGATTGTGTGAAGCCAACTCTGCCTTTTATTTTTCATTGTAACTTTGTTCTTCTTCGGGGAATGGTAATTGGTGCATGACTCAGAAGCATTCATCACCACACAACCCGGTACTTTCCCTGTGTCTTTTGCTAATGAGCTTCTATGTTTAAATAATATTTCATCCCCTTTTGTAGTTCCTTGTGAAATGGAGTATAGGGGATATAAACATAAAAATAACCCCCGTGGCTACTAGTTTATTTAGTAAGGTAAATCTATGCCTTATAGCCGTTAAAATATTTAGTCATATGATAAACTTGTGCCCTGTAATTATGCACTTACTTACTAGTTATTCAAGAAATATTTAAAAGGTAACTTAAACGTGTTTGGGGGCAGACATCCTTGTCCAGAGCCCCACCACTATATATGATTTTATCCCCAAACTTGTGGGTTCATGACACTCTGGTAAGTGTGTGAGGATTCGCAGGAAGTTCCTTCAGCCCTCATCCTTTGAGATCACTTCCTGTCTGATCACATTTTCATCCCATGTCGCTCTCACGGACGCACCTCTACGAGCCACAAACATCCACACCCACTAATCTCTTCGGCCACTGTGGTCATCACTGTCGGTACCAGTTTTTGATTAGGAAGACAAAACACAGGGAGTAAGAAACTGCAAATGTCCCCCAGATCATTACTCCTCGAGGCTTCCTGGTGCTGGAGACACTCAGCTGCTCCTTAGCCATGATGAAGGGGAAGCTAGAATTTAGGCATTCTTTTTTTTTTTTTAACTTTTTTTTTTTTTTTTTGGTGGGCAGCAGATAGGTTTACTTATTTATTTTTAGAGGAGGTACTGGGGATTGAACCCAGGACCCTGTGCTTGCTAAGCATGCACTCTGCCACCTGAGCTGTACCCTCCCCTTGTACATTCTTTATGATGGTTGCCTCACTCTGCCAGCGCTTCTAAGTGATTTTCAATCATCTAAATAATCTTTTAATTATTACACTTCTTCAATAAATATTTTTGTTGAATGAATAAATACATGAATGAATTTAATTAGTCTCCATTCTGACAATGACCGTGAGAGGATTTATAGAAAAAATTTCTGGATTCAAAAAAGTGTTTGCTATTAAATATGATTTTTTACTGACCATTTGAATTTTAGCTTGACCAATCTGTAAAGAAATATGGAATTTCAAAAATTACCATCATGTGTTCTAGGAATACTACATCCCTATAGTAGTTAAATACATGCTTTCACGGGTAGCCAGGCAGTGGCTTTTTCCTCTGTGTTCCAAGGAAGTCACAGGCCATCTCCTCCAAAACCCTTTCAACAAAACCATTATAACAGTCTTCTGTCTCACAGTCATTATAATAGCTTTATAACCTCTAGGATAAAAGACTATACTTTTCAGGGGAACTCTGTCATTCATTAAGAAAACAAAACTTATCCACTATAAAATGGAAGTTAACTAATTAGAGAAAACATTTAAAGAAGCCAGAAAGGAAAGGCAGCTTTTCCATACCCTCTCCATTACCCCAAGAAAAAAGGAAATGTCTCAACTGCTAGTAAGTAGGCTGTAAGTAGATAATTAGGATAATTAGGAACAATAAGCATTCATACACACTTCAGCGCCGTTTGACGATACAACAATTTGTACCAAGAATGCTTTGCTGTCGATGAGACAATAAGTTGGCAGTTTTATTTCCCGTTACTCTTTTATTTTAAATGTTGGTTTTAGCAGTGTGCTTGCAGGGTCTACACATTGGAGGCTGAATGTGATATTGACTTTCTGTGTTCATGCATGAAATATTTCGCACTTACCACTTTTGGTTCTGGCACTGTGGATCTGAAAACACTTCTGGGCTCCCAGCAATTTATGATTGTCCCTTTCCTTAGAGAGGACCTTACTTTTTTTTTTTTTTTTTTTTTTTTTTTTTGCTGCAGACCTTGGATGAGTCCTTGAATTACACGTTCATTCATTTGTCCACCATTCACATCCTACAGACCATAAACCAGGTAAGCACTGGGCTAGTAGCTCGGAGTACAAAGGTAGACAAGATACACGGATTCCCTCTTCAAAACCTAATGACATTTTATACTAACAATTCCAATATTTGCAATAATATTAACAGCTAACATCATTTGGGCCCTTCCTGTGTCTCAGGCACTGTTACTGTTTTACATGGAAAATTTCATTTAATCCTGATAACAATCTAATGATGTAAATGCTAAAACCTCCTTTTACAATTTTGGAAACTGGGGATTGTCTGTCTGATAGGAAAGATCATTAAGCAAATGTATGTTAAAAAGTCTTTAATCAGTGACGTAACAGGGATAAATGATGACATGGGGGCACACAGGAGACAAAAGCAACCTGGTTCAGGGAATCTGAGAAGCCCTCGTGGTAGGATGAATTTTAAAAAATAAACTCCCAGGATTTCCCACCCTAACCTCTGGAACTCTGATGTCACATGCATCAGTGTATTATCTTGGTGATCAAGGAATTTTACAGAAGTGATTAATGTCACTAAGCAGTTGACTTTGAGTTAATCAAAAGAGAGGTCACCTGGGTGGGTACCATCTAACCACATGAGCCCTTTAAAAGCAGAGATTTTTCTCCAGCTGGTAGCAAAGGAGACAGTTAGAGAGAAACTTGTGATTTGATGCACTGACACTGGCTTTGAACGTGGAGGGGGCTGTGTGGTAAAGACCTGAGAGCAGATTCTGGGAGCTCTTAGTGACCCCTGGCTGACCCTCAAAGAAATGGGGACCTTAGTTTTATAACCACAAGGAAATGAACTTAGCCAGCCACCTGCCTGAGCTTGGAGGTGGATTCCTCCCTAGAGGGTCCAGACAAGGGCCCAGCCTGGCTGATTTCTTAAGTTCAGCCTTACGGGAGTCTCAGCGGAGAATCCAGTTTTGCCGGGCTGGACTTATGATCTATAGAAATGTGCACAAATAAATGGATGTTGACTTAAGCCACTAAGTTTGTGGCAATATGTTACATAGCAATAGCAAACTCATAGAGCTGCACCACAGCAGTGACTCCTGAGCTGATACCTGAAAGAGAAACAGGAGCTGGCTTGGTGAAGGAGGTTAGATAGAACATAATGTCTCAGGCTAAGAGGAGTAATAAGCAAAGTCTTAGATCATGGACAGTTTCAGGAATTCAAAGAAGCTGGACCATGTGTCCAGCTGGAGTTATGTGGCTGGACCATGGAGTGGGAGTGTGGTTGGGGGGAGGAGGGACTATGACAGGGGAAACAGAGATACATGAGAGATAAAGCTGGAGGAGGCTGGAGAAGAGAACAAAGGCCAGGTCAGAAGGACACTGTAAATCCTCTAGAAGAGTCTGACTTTATGGTAAGGACAACAGTCAACCATGAAGTTTTATTTGGGATGTGCAAATCAGATTTACTTTTTTAGAATGATTCTCTGCAGTGTGGAGAATGGAATAAGGAAGAGTGGGACCAGAGGCTGGAAAACCAGTTAAGAGATGGATTTGGACTTAATCAGTATTAGGTTAGGCTAGGCTAACAAACAGACCCTCCTGCCCTCTCCCCAACCCCCAGGTTCAGTGGTTTACCTCGTAGACGCTTGGGCTGGAGTAATGTGAGCTTCTCTTCCATACGGCCATTCAGGGATCCAGGTACTTTCTATGTTGTGTTTCTGGCATCTCGAAGACAGTGGTTCTTAACCAGGAGACATTTGGGAATGTCTGGAGACAATTTTTGTTGTCACAATTAGGAGAGATGCTACTGGCATCCAGTACATAAAAGCCAAGAATCTATCTGCTCAACATCCTACAACACACAGGACAGCCCCTCGGAAAGGCCAAATTGTCAATAGTGCCAAGGTTGAGAATTCTTGCCCTCTGGCCTCATAGTCACCTCATGCAGCTGGTAGGAAAGGACATCACATGAAGGAAACTGCAGGGCTGGTTTGTCTTTGTAAAACTTAGGAGTGGCAAATATCATTTCTGTTCCTCCACTGGAGAGAATTTAATCACATAGCTACAAACAGCAAGAAATGCTGAGAACTTTAATCTAGGTCAGAGGTCAGCAAATGACAAGAACGCGTGCACCCATCCAGCCCAATACCTATTTTTTTTTTTTTTGATAAATAAAGATTTATTGGAGTAGCCGTGGCCATTTGTTTACATATTGTCTATGGTACTTCCCTGCTACAAAGACAGCTGAGTCATTGCAACAGAGATTGCATGGCCTGTATCACCTAAAATATTTGCTATCTGGCCCCTGACAGAGAAAGTTTGCCAACCCCTGGAACAGGTATACACCCAGGACACATGTACAATGGACTTTATTTGATGGCCACTGGTCTTTGCCACAAGAAAACACATTAAATGATAATTAAAATGATAGAAGATGACACTGCCCAGGGAGAGTGTGTCTGGTGAGAAGATAAAAGATCCTAAGATTTCTGCACGCAGTTAGCTTTTATTGACTGCAAGAACGCCATGACTGAACTTGCAAGAAAGACTAAACATAAACTTAAATGCCATCTTAGTGCTGTTTCTCCAAATAGCTTTTAACACGAAGGAAATAATTAAGGAAATACAACGGGAAAGAAAGAATAGCTTTGAAGACTTCCATTAGACTTTAACTGGGAAAAACTCATGGGTCCATTTAAAAAATTTTTTTCTGCCTTCTGTGGTCTTTCGTGGGGAGTGGGTTATTGAGCTCTTCCACGTTTTCTTAAGTGTGTTGGTCTTTTGAATCCTCTGCCATGCAGATGGGAAGCAGCTGAAATACAGTTTTTAAAGGTAGTAGGTATGAACGCCTCCGTGTCAATTTGGATGTACGAGCAATGCCCCTTTGTTTTCTGTAACGTGACGTAATTTTTATATTTGAGCCTTCATTTTAAATGTGGAGAAATTTGATCGTAGTCCATTCAGGGCCCTCTTGGTTTGCATCTGTGTTCCGGAATTGGGCGGGGAAGGCTTTTGTATAACCAAGTTGTTTGGGGGAACACGTGGCCTGGATCACCATCTGTGGATGCTGGTATCTGCAAAGATGCCCACCCTTCTGCATTGTGTGATGCTGGAGCCGGAAGTCTGCAAGCTATTTTCCTCAAAGCCCTCAGCCAGCAAGCTTCTAATTAGGTTCTGACAATGGGAGAGACTGGTGGGAATTCGAACGAAGTGGAAGGGGAGAGATGTTCAATATATTTCCAATTCCTGTCCCCATCTCTTAAGCAGAAGAGGGCGGTTATGGCTTCAGCCTCCAGCTTCTTTGCAATCCCAGCTTTCGCCATGCTGTACCCCCTCAGCGGTACCATCAGCATTAATTTCAGATATTCAAGCAACAACCACGAGGAGGAGGATGCCCTCCTCCCAGCTCCCAGATTCAGGTAACCTCACCCCTTTCCTGTTGTTCTCCCATCTATAAAGGGTGCTCACTAGTTTTTCAGATTAGCAGTATTTGGGTAGTTCAGATTCAGTAATGCCTCATATTTTTTTGCTCTTTCAAACTTTCTAATGCTTGTTCAACCTGTTTCCTTTATTAAATCCTCTCTCTCTTTGAAATCCCTGGAGAAGTTTCTGTTCTTCTGACTGGACTCCAAGTGGTACACCTGACTTCCTATCTGGTCTTTGATTGACACGTGTTGCAACTTTCTCCTGTGTGTACGTGGGTTCACCCTGCGAACACCCTGCATGCTTGCCAGCTAGTGGGCTGCTCCTGGGTGCACCTGAATCCTCCGTTGTGGATGCATCCCTCTGGCTTGCAGGAATAACTGCTTGTTTATTTCTCACTGGCATTCACATCCCCCTGGTCCCTCCAGGCCATGTTAGAGAGACTGCCTGGGAGAAGCCTCGTAAGGCTGAGAACCACCTGCCTCGTCACACCCACAGGGGCGGCGCCTCTGCTTCTGCATATGCTGGACGTTCTTCCTCCCTGGGCCCTTCTCTGGGGTGAGGACCTAGTTGCTTCTGTCCCCACCTGCACCCCCAGGACATGGCCCCCTGCATGCAGAGAGGCAATGATGGCTACGCTTTCTTCTTTTATCCTCTCCTCCTTTCCCCAGCCTGGGGACTGTTGTTTGGGCTCCACTGTGTGTGAGCCTGGCTGTGTCTTGGTGTGTCTCTGTGTGTTTCTGTGTGTGTGTGTCTGCGTGTGTCTTTGTGTATGTATCTGTGTGTGTCTGTGTCTGTGGGGAAGAAGGAAAAAGGTCCTGACTGATACACTTTTAAATCTGAAGTCCTTCTTAGGGTCTAGGATTTTGAAACTGAAAACTTGTGTAAAAGTTCAACTCCTTTGTTGCCTGCGTTCCCTTGGGTCACCTTCCGCCCCGAGGTGGTACAAAATCTTAGGTGCCCAGAAATGGAGGTGGCGGGGTGGTGTAGGAATAACCAGAAATGCAAAGGGCATCGGTGAGTTTTCAAAATCACATCCAGCCCCGATGTCTTTAATTCACCCAGAACCATAAAGTCCCTTTGCTCCTGGGCTCCACCTTTTCCTTCCCTCCATCCTACAACCCCTTTCGGTGACTTCCCCCCACCCCTCCCCTCCTCTGTAATTCCGTGGACCCAGGTCTCCTTCGTGGTGGGGTAACTTGTGCACACTTCCATCGGGGCATTTACCATAGTCTAATAGCTGGGATCCTCACAGGAAACTTCAAGAAATTCACAAGGAAAACACTTCATTCCACTCTGCATCTTCAATCTCCAAGACAGAGCCTGACATATAGAAAGGAGTCAATAAACTAAGGAGAAACTGATATCTAGATTAAAAACATATGGTTTGTCCCAACTCTAAGCATTAGTGACAATGGCTAACAACTCACAGAGCACTAACCATGCCCCTGTTCTGCTCTGGGCAGTTTAGATACATTAATTCTTTGATTCTGACAGTAATTCTGTGAGTAGGTATCTATTACTATCCTTATTTTACAGATGAAGGAAGTGGAGACACAGAGAGGTTCAGCAACTTGTCCAAGGTCACACAGTAGCAAGTGACAGAGCCATGATTTGAACCAAGGTAATTTGCATTCAAAGTCTATGCTTTTGCAGGGAGACAGCATATTCATAGTGTAAAGGATGCTGATACATTAAAAAAGTTGCACTGGTCTAAAATGCCCCCAAAGAAGCCCGAAAGGGAGAAAATATCGGGTAATGGAATTACACTGTTTTACTCATTTTGACAAGGATAATTTATTGACACATTTACTTTAAAAGCTCAAAAGGTCCAATTCTTATCACTGTCACACTAGGGTCAGGATGCTCATAGGTGCTCAAGGGTCACGTTCTGTCTTAGACATTGAAGAGAATATGTCCTCAAAGAAGGGAAAGGGAAAAGGAACTGCAAAGCCAGGAAGAATGTCACCGATTTTTAAAGCACCTGAAAAGAAGGGTGCAGAAGGATAGACTAGACATCTTTTCAGGACTCTGATCTTCCCAGAGAAGAAAATATAGACTAATTCAGAGTTTTCATTTATTTTTTGAGAACCACCAAACTTAAGTCAAAGGGTAATTCTAGTGAAATAGCCATGAAAGTGGCATTTACATGGGTTATGGAAACAGCCTTAAAACAAACATTTCTTTTTATAGGCATTTGACTCAATCTTTCATAAGTTTAAGTACAAAAACTTTACATTAATTGTCATTATTAATTTTGAGTAAGTAGGAGAGGTTTGGACACACTTTCTGGGCCAGTCATAACCTGGAAAGCTCTGTTATTGTTTTATTACTTATTATACCACTGAAAGTCACGTAGATCTTGGGGAGCTACCCTCCTTTACTATAAACTTGATATTGATAATGATTATAACTTTACTCTTGTTGAAATTCTGATACCTACCTAGTTTTCTTTATTGTTTTATATTAAATGCATCTACTTGTAACTAATGCGATGGAGTGGAAATATTGCCTTATTCAAATAAAAAGTGTTTTCTATAAACTACCATAGAAGAAGCCAGCCAGAATGAAGCAGTGAGCATCGAAAAAAAAAAAAAAAAAGAAAATCAAAAGTAAAAGGTCCTTTGGCCCATTTTGGACAAAGAACACACACACATTCATTTATTCATTTATTTAAAAAGTGTTGAGTACCTATTATATACAAGGCAAAATTCGGCAGGTTAACAATGTCTATTAAATATGATAATAAATTATTACTCTAAACATGACCAGTCCATTCATTCGTTTATGTCCCAATGGCTGGTTAAGTTAAGTGATGGGTGTGGTCCATTTAAGGCTCTGAAGACACCCGAAATCCTGGTAAATAATATGCACTGTAGTTGGAGTTATACTTCTGTTTCCAAGGCTAGTAAATAATAACATCCCATTGAGGTGATAAGAACCCCAACTAGTCATAACTAAGGGTGGAGAAGGAAGCTGGAGAATAAGCCAGATGTAATTTTAACCTGTAGGGGTGAACATTTGACATTGTAATATAACTACATTAAGTGCCTAGCAGATATGCATATCCAAATGCCATAGTAAGTACATATGCATTATTAATAATAAAAAGGAATAAAAGTCAGTGTGGAAATTTCATTAAGGAAATATTAGTAGCCAACATTATCTGTTATATAGCTTTCTTACTACTTATTAAACTGAAATATTCATCACTTTTGCTTCACGTGTATATTTTACAATACGGGAATTTTCGTGTAAAATGGAGTACAATTTATTTGGCGATAAAATTTGGAACTGCAGCAGAATCTCGGCTTTATTCTATTTTATTTCCAAAAAAAATTTAAAGCCATGAATAATGGTAAATTTTTAAAAATGGAACTAGATAAACACATGAAATCACAATTATTAATATTATTATCACAATTATTTTAAACTCTTCTACTGTGTAACTAGAAAACCCCTTTCTTATAGAATTCCTTACTAGTGTCTTTTGTTAATTGAATTCAGTCTAGAAAATTTAGATACTCACTAGGTATGCTCAAATCTTTTCTGTACAAGATTGAAGATAAAAGTCAAATGGTTTTAAGAATTATGGTTCGGTAAAAATATTTTTTGTGTGTGATCTCCACATGAAAACTCTTGAGCGATTTCCTCTCAATTAAAAAATAATATCTTCCGTGGGGTTATTATGTAGCAGAGATTTTTTTGAAAGGAGTTGATGTATGTTAATAAGAAGAGAATATTTTCACGCTAATCAGTGTCAGGAGTCCACATATTAAAATGATTTCTTTTTCATGGATGATGATCTTTATTTACCTAGATGTTTGAAAATTGTTAACAGTAGAAAGGTTAGTACTATGTGGTACCAACCAAGGGTCTTGATACATTCAGGTTTTAATGGACAGAACTGTCATTCAGTTAGCCCCTGGCCTCGGCAGCCAGGAACCTCTTGTTTTCAGTGTCTTAACTAAACGACAGTAAAGCTCTAAGAACAAGCTATGAAAAAAGGAAGCATCTTAAAAGCCAAAGTCTTCTCTGATCATTCTGGTTTTGTTTCCTTTATTGAACACAGACCTGAATGCTTCTGTGCCTCTGAAGGTTTAGAACACAGCCATCGGGCAGGTACAAGAGTCACAAAGGTAGATGAAGAACGGCTGTCGCTTTAACCACACAATCGTTGGCCACCAACACCTCGAGAGACCTCCGCGAGTTCCCTGGGCTCCTCCTCTGTCTCTGAGGGGCAGAGCTTCCTGGGACGATGGCTGTTCCTATCCCCACACGTTTCCAGGCAAGACAATATCACTGCTTTCCATCAGGAGCCCAAGAGTGACAAAGGTACCCTGTCCCATATCCTGCCTGCCCTGACCCACTATGTAAGTCTGCTTCCTTGAACTGTTGGGTTGGGGACTGGAGGAGACTGGTGAGAAGAGGTCATCTCTCATCTCTTCAATATTCTGCTGAGTCTCTTCTTAAAAAAAAAAAAATGGACTCAGGGTGGGGTGGGAAGACTTGTACATAAAGGGGACAGAGTCATCTGGAATTTTTAAAGACCGCCAAGGCATTGGTAGTTAAGCGGGCTAGCAGTGACCAAAATTTTAAAACTGCTGTCAACTCACAGGACAAAGATTCATGACTGCCCTTTTCAGTTCCCAGAGCGTTTATTGACGGGTTGATTGCCAGTTTGGTCTATTTAATGGAAAGAGGCACTCTTGTTCTCAGGAATTAAGTCGAGAAGGACCGGAGCTATGAGCACTGGTGGTGGGTCCCTGTTTGGTCATGCTTTCTGATCCCTACCTACAGAGCTGGATAAGAAAGTGCATCAGTTAGATGTGAAAAAAGCATGTGCTGCCTCTTCAGAGTCCGGAAGTGCTTAAAAACGGTGATGTATATAATTTGGAACAATAAATTACGTGCACAAAAGGAGTTTTATCATAACATAAAATTAAAAAGTGACAATTTCATCACACGGTTACACTGCTGTTTTCCTGGGGGGGGGGTTGTCTTTTTTTTTTTTTTTTTTTTTTTTGGTTTTGTCCTTTTTTGTTTTCATTTTTCATTTCCATTTTTGTTTTTTTACGGAGGGTTAGTGGGGGAGGATAGAGATTTGGTCCACTGAAGATTAATCACCCTCAATGACATATATATTAGCAAAAATATCAGCAGCAAGACTCTCTGGAAATAGATTCTGTTTGATGTAGCTAGTCTGTCTTTTCCGTTTTGCCCTCTTTCACGGCAGCCTCTGAAGTTTTCCGCAGGGGGGCTTTCTCCGAGGTGCCATGTCCTTGGCCAGAATCCGCCGCTCCACCGTTTTTGTGAGTCGTGTGTTTTTCCAAGTAGTTCAGCATTTCACTGAGGACTGTTTGGAAAGTGCTTAGAGCTGCACATATTGCCGGGGTCCCAAAGCCATGAGTGATCAAACTGGAAATGAGAAACGGTAGGAAAAAGCGATGAGCAGTTTGCAGTATGATACGGGACAACACCGCCCCCAACCCCCATTTCATCCAGAATCTTCCATGAAACAGGCATTTGCTGTGTCCCTCGACAGTGCCAAGCATTGCAGAAGGCAGCTGCAAGTCAATGGACTGCTCTGAACCGTAAGAAATTCAGGGCCCCTCTGGAAGAAGACTTGGTAGGTAGACTTGGAAGAAGACGTCACTGGTAGACTTGACAGGCACTAATGATTAGTGAGCCTGAGTGTTTTACACATGACTTAACTCTGAGTTGCTGCCCCTCAAGAAAGCCAGAAAATATAACTTTCTATGGGTGAGAATCATCTCATTTTTAAGAACAGCACATACGCTTGTACAGGCATAGATCACACAGGAAGAGATCAAAACTGGCCGAGTGTGCCTCATGGTTACCTGCTCCTCTAACTTCAATCTTCTCTTCTTCAGAGTCTGGAGACTGACCTGGGCACAGGGACATCCCACTGGAGACTACAGTCCCAAGCTTCCCTTGCAGCTAAGTTGGGATGTGGGACTAACCCTTCCACAACAGACCACAAGAGGAATGATGCGTGCCGCTCCCACCTGCTTAAAAGGAAAGGGATCCCTTCTCTTTCCCCTCAAAATAGCTCTGCAGTTGCGCAGATGAGGGCAGGGGCCTTGGTGGTGGGGACAGAACAGGACGGCAGGAACCTACTCACCTCCAGTCTCCCAAGTGAGAGAAAAATCAAATTCTACCCAATGGAAGCCACTCTTTTCTGGGTTTCAGCAGCTAACTAATTCACTAATAATCATAACTCCTGAGCCAGCGTAGGGAGTGCTGTGGCCACCTCAGCATAGGCGAGCCTCCCAAACATAACACATAGCATCTCTAGTTGAACAAATGACTAAGCGTAGATCCAACTCTTCCTGTGAACTGAACCCACCCCGGTTGTTCATTTGTGTCAACTGTTTCGGAAGTGACACTCCCAGGTTGCTCCCCATCACTCCTATTTTGCAAAATATGGAAAAGTATACTTGACATATATCCTGCATACATTACTATATCTATCTATCCATCCATCCATCCTGTATATCTATCTATCTACCTATCTATCCATCCATCCATCCATCCATCTTGTCTATCTATCTGTCCATCTACCTATCTATCCATCCATCCATCCATCCATCCATCCTGTATATCTATCTATCTATCTATCTATCTATAAAGAACATGGCATATAAATTGTATATTCAATAAATGATGCAATCAACTGCTTACAAGCCCTAGGTTGTCACAGTTGTTGTGACACTAGCAGTTTTAAAATCAGACAGTACCATTCACAGTATGTTAACTCGCTAGTTATCCCTCTTAGGGCATGTTATCTTCAGGGGCAAAAATTACAAGTTTTTTAAAAAATTCAAACAAGGGATTTAGGCTCTAAGGCAGCCTACTGATAAGCCTCTGTGGTGATAATGATAAAATCCAGCACATGGAATTGTTGTTTCTCTTAATACATGCGCAGGACTCAGGATGATCAGGCTTTTAGGAAGTGTTCCAGTAAGCGGCAGACATCGTTGGCTGTGGGCTGCTCACGGTGAGGGTAAAATCTTGCACGTGTCCATTATACTCTGTGGGTTGCCACCACCTTTCACCCAAACATTTTACAAACCCTTCCCCATGCTTAAGTCATAATCAACATACATTAAAAAGAGAAAAAAAAAAAAGACTTCAGTCTACAGTCATTTAGAAAACAAGAATGGTCAGTGCCTGGGCAGCTAAGGACACCAAAACTCGTAATATAAGGCATCTTTGTAGTTCAAGCTTATGCACATCTCGCATTGCTGAGCAGGAAAACTGACTTCGATTCCGTTTCTACGATGATGTAACTAGCAGGGAATCAAATGTTTTAGGATCTACCAGGAAGACAGGACACCAATGGAACTGACTGCAGTGGGCGATGAAAGCATCATGGCAGCACCCACGAAAAGAACTAAATGAAGCCATCGATTAATGTCCAAATGCTTGGCTCTGGGCACAAACTGCCTCTTTTCTCATGCTTGCTTCCTGTTCAGGGCTCCTTGCACCATTAGGTGAATTTTATTTTCCTCTATAATGCCACGTCCTCTACTTCTTCCATTTTACAGATGAAGGAACTGATACCCAGAAAAGGTAAGTCATTTGTCTGAGAGATCTGATATTCTGAACCACCTCCGTGGCTCATGTTCCTCTCAGGCTGTGGGCATGTTTTACACGTTCACCTTGAGAAATCACATTCTGTGGGCAGTTATAACTCAGCTTCTCCAACTTAACTTTGTTCTGGGGGCAGACTTGTAGGCCTGGGAGATAATTTCCCTATTTAAGACAAGAGCTCTAAAAGGTTGAGACCAAAGTAGACGGGTCTACGTAAATGCTTTACTTCTCCAGGTTGACAGGAGTAGTTCCCTAATGGAAGAGTCTCAGGCTGGCATACCCTCTCGGCTGGCTGCCTTCCTTGCTTCTAAAATAGGTATCTGGTCTTTAGTAGGAGGATTGTGAACCAGGTGTACAGAGTCTCACACCGGCTTCAACCTTAGGCATTTCTGTGATTTGCAGGAAGTTATTCAGCCTTGTAAACAGTCTGACTAGAACAGCTGCAAGGCTCTTTCCAGCTCTAAGCTTCAATTCACTGGTTTAATGCTTATGGTGCACTTTTTAAAACCAAGGACGTGGACAGAAGGTTATGAAAGTTGAAAAACCACTTAGCTCAACAGAGAAGTTAAAAAATGTGACATACACAACCTAAGAAAACTAATGACTTGGAGTGTTATCTGTCTTTCTTTTTTTTCCCCATTAAGTGCAGGCACTGGGGATTGAACCCAGGACCTCATGCACGCCAGGCACACACTCTACCTCTGAGCTGTACACCCCACCCCCACCTCCACCTTGAAGTGTTATCTTTCAACATAAATAACATCATGCAAATGTTGTTAATTTCCTTGATTTAACATTATCTGCATCTCAAAATATATGCACGGTACACCACAGAAGCTGATGCTAAATGCAAGGTATAGCGTCTGTTCTAGCAGCTTTCAGTGAGGTTTATGAACCCAAGTAATTAAAGTCATCTAATATTGTACGAGCATAACACAGAAGAAAGTGTGAAATCATAGGCAGATTAAAAGAATTTCTGGGAACATGTTTTCCTGTTAGTCCCATCCATTCCAGAAAAATAGGTGTATATCTCATTCACAGCAATATACAAAAGGAGAAAAGGGACAATGTAGAGTTTACAAAGACATCAGAGAAAACCAGAAAAATGAAGCTGGCTTTCAGTCCTAGACAGAAAATAAATTAAAGCAATCTGTCAGGTAACACACTAGAGTCAAATCTCCAAAATCTTTGATAAGGGTGATCTTTTTTTGCCCTCAGAAAATATTTTTTAGCCACAGGTTTCACTTTAAGTTCTCTCTGCATACATTTCCATCAGGTTAATATCAGAGAGCATTTCACAAGCAAATATTACCTGGGCTAAGTAGCAGTCATGATGGTTTGAAGAAGGCTGTCAAAATAGAGAAGTAAGTCCTTCTAAGTTCAATTTATCTAAAAGTTTGTCCTCAAGCAGACAAGTGAGAGGGGGCAACGAGCATCGTGCTAGGTGTATCCTCCTCCTGCCACATGTACAACATTTTGCTGAACAGTAGCAGACAATACGAATGTTGAATCATATTTCTTAATGTATTGGCACGTTCCAGCTCACCTTCCTTCACCTTTTGTAACCAAATGTTCTATCACTTTATTTTTGAAAGATTTACCTTTTCAACCCTCCAACCAATGATGGTCATTCCTATTGTATACTTTTGTGTGTCCTCCCTCTTCTTTTTTTCAGCCAATCTAAAGTCCAATCACCCTTCAGAGCTCCTTGGATGATACTGAGAAAAAGGTGTTAGCTTCCTGGTCCCTTGATTACAATATTGAAAAGTATGTGCTCCTGCCAAAGGGTAGAAACTTGCCCCAGTGACGATGGAGCTTAAATAGAATTCTGAGGAGAAAGGAGCAACATCCCCCCCCCAACAAAAAATGTAAACCTCAAGCCCAGACAAGACAGGGGGCAGGATCTCAGGCATCAAAGTGGGAGCCAAACGAAGCCATGTGACTTAGCGCATAAGTGACCATCAGAGTGCACTAGATTTTACGGTAAGTGGCAAAGAAGATGTTCTAGGTCTCCCCGACAGTTTGTGGCTTGAGCTCTTAGCATAAATTTGTCATCAAAAGTTAGGGTGTAATCTTAAAAAAGAAATACAAAGGGTTGTTAAAACCAAACCAAACCACAAGCCCACAGAATCAGCAACTAAAATAAGCAGGACTGAGATGGGGCACGAATATTGTCAACCTACAGCCTACCTGACCTTGTCTGCTGCCAGCACCTGGGCGCCGGGTGCCTCCGGGAGGCAGCAGCCCTGGTGGAGAAGACTCCCATGTATGCAATAATTGAGCGAACAAAGGCTAAAGGGTCTGAGTTTCACCTGGGAGCCTCCGATGCCAGGCCTGTAGGATGTAAAGTTACGTTCCAAGAATAAAGAAGAGGAACAATACAGAGGTAGGCTTGGGGGAGACAGTGCTACGTTAGCAAAGTGAAAGATTAAATGGTAATTAAGATACTTTGCTTTATTTTCAAAGAGGTTAATCTTTAAAACTGACAATGGTATTAATGGAATTGCAACTTTTTTTTTAAGCTGTTACTTCAACAACTTGTTCAGTTTTTCTATTTGTTCCTACGGTAGTTTCAGTAGTTTTTTGTCTTCTTTTTTTTTTTTTTTTTTTTTGGCGGGAGGAGGTAATTAGGTTTACCTATTTATTTTTAGAGGAAGTGCCGGGGATCGAACCCAGGACCTCAGGTATGCTAGGCAAGCGCTCTACCACTGAGCTATACCCTCCCCCCACAACATTTTTTTAAGTATAGGAAACTCCTATTTCAGGAGAAAGAAAACACAAGAAACTGCTTCTGAGACTCTGGAGTTGTTAGGTAATCGTTGAAAAATCATGGGAAGTGGTAGAGGAAGTAATGAAATGGAACAGAGTAAATAACTTAATCATCAAAGCAGGGGGAAAAGGGACATTAAGGTTGTTGAATTACATTTAACTAATCCCTTAACAAATTTCTTGTAATGGCTTATTTTAAAAAATCAGGTATATCGAGTTTGAATTTCCAGATGGTAATACTAATCCTTCTTAAGCATACAGCTCATTGAATTTTGACAAACCCATGCAGTTGCATAATGACCACCACCACCCAAAACATTTTCCCCAAACCCTTTCCCAGCCCCAGGTATTGGGAATCAGTGCTCTAACTTCTATCTCTATAGTTCTTACTTTTTCCCCAAATGTCCTATAAACTGAATTGTAAACTCTATAAACTTTTATGACTGGCTCTTTTCACCTTGCATAATTTTGAGATGCATCCATGGTGTTTATCGGTAGATTATTTCTCTTTATAGTTAATAAAGGATTCCACTGAATGGATTAACTGCAACTTGTTCATGTCGTGGGTTATTACAAATCTAAACTGCTAATATTCAAAAAAACAGAAGTGATCACGGAAGTGGTGTGTGGATTCAGTAATCAAAACTGAGTGAACAAAGGCTGAAGCTTCCTGAGTTTGCAGGGGAGTGTTGCAGGACCTTCGCATAATCCCATTCTGGCCCCACCTCTTAACTGACAGGGTGATTGACAGTGTCGTGGATTTGTAACTTAGTGGCTGGCATTAAAACTGAGAGGGAAATTCCTGCATCGGAGAGCAGAACCAAAGTTCTGAAATACCTTAACATGGTCAAAAGCTTAGCTGGTGGGCTAGACCAACGATGTGAAATTTAAGGGAGATTAAGGAAAACATATCCACTTGCAGTATCTTGAGAGAGGAAGAGAGAGCTGACTCAAGAGCAGTTCTTAGGGAGAAAGCTCACCGAATCAGTAAATCTAAGCTAAAAAGCGAGGGTCAAGATGTGACGTTTGTATCTGCTGATACACCACAAACTAACACAACATGGTCAATCAACTGCACCTCAATTAAAAAAAAAAATGTAAGGCTTGAATCATAGCTACTCAGGCTTAGAAGCCATATTTACCTTGAACTATTTTCTGTCTAACTAGATTCCAGCTCACTGATTTCATTTTCCTATCACTAATTTCACACTGAGGAGTAGGAAGGTTTTGACGGTCACCTGCTGAGAAAATACAGACTGTTGCAGTTGACGGCACCTGGTGTTCAAGAAAATGTAACTTATATTTAACAGTCATCTTAATTTTATTCATGGTTTTAAAAACTCCTGTTTTGCTAGACCTCCTGATTAACACTTTTTTAGCACATCTTTCTGCAACATAAACTATCTCTTCAAACTGGCTCAGTTCGGGAAGGTAGTTACTGTTTGTTGGATTCAGGGGTGCAGCTCGACTTTTGATTTTCCCCCTTAGTGTTAAAGTGTGTTCACATTTCAGCAATTGGAGGGATACCACAGGGCAGAACCACCCTTTCTAGGGAGATTGTGTGTGTGTGCGTGTCTGTGCACAGCTATGGACTTACGACCATGTTTCTCTTTTTATAACGTAGCATCTCTTCTTGGCCAATGGACTTGGCCTGAATAAATTCTATGGATACAGACTTTAATTTTTTAAAGGAAAATATGTTGTAACAGTGCAAAATGTATTCTCTCTCAGTGGGATTAAAAGTGAAAAACTGAGACAGAAATGAAAGCGGTAACAGAAGATAATAGAGATTGTTGTTTGAAAAAGAAGAAATTATAATTTCTTCTTTTTCCCTGTGATATTTCACTAAAGATGTTATTAACAACCCATCTTTAATTCAAACAGTGTTTATACTTATAAACTACTTGACATGAATGATGAGGACCTATATCAGGAGACTGCCATGTGATAGAAATTTCACCAACTTCTCTTCTTAACCTTGTGATCTCTGGTTAAATAACTTTTTTTCTTTTTTGCTTGTGGCCAAGGCCTTACATGTTTAAAATCTTGAAAGCATCATTGCTTACTTGGAATATAAGTTAATAAAGGATTCTGAATGAACACCTACCAGAGGAACAAGAGCTATTTAACTTTCCTTAATCTGAGTTAATATGGTTTACCTTTCACTGGCTTTGCTGGATGTAGGAGAAATGTCACAAAGCTGTTTCCATATTGCTCTCATTGTCCTTCAATATGAAATGCTTTATCATTACTTTAATTGATTTGCCTAAACTAATTTAAATTAAACCACTAAGGCAATTTTCTAAAACATAGCCTACAGCAAACTCCTATGGAATCTTCCCCTGAATCCTTCCTATCTTGGCAAGAGCTGGGCCTGGCACAAGAAAAGATGCTCAACATTGCTGATTATTAGAGAAATGCACATCAAAACAATGAGACATCACCTCGCATCTGTCAGGATGGCAGCCATCAAAAAGTCTACAAATAACAAATGTTGGTGAGGATGTGGAGACAAGGAAACCCTTGTACACTGCTGGTGTGAGTGTAAGTTGATGGAAAAGAATATGGAGGTTTTTCCAGAAACCAAACACAGAGCTACCAATTGATACAGCAATTCCCCTCCTGGATAGATATCCAGGAAAAAAACAAAAATAATGCAAAGAGATACATGTACTCCAATGTTCATAGCAGCACTAGTTACAATAGCCAACATATGGAAGCAACCCAAGTGTCTATGCACAGACAAATGGATAAAGAAGACACAGTATGTATTATTCAGCCACATACAAAAACCGAAATTCTGCCTTTTGCAGCAATGTGGATGGGCCTAGAGAATACTATGCTTAGTGAAACAAGTCAGACAGGCAAATACCATATGATACCACTTCTATGTGGCGTCTAAACAAATAATACAAATGAATTCATGTGACAAAACAGAAACAGACTGACGCATGGAAAACAAACTAGTAGTTACTAGAGAGCAGAGGGAAGAGGTGGGGGCAGGTTGGGGGTCTGGGGTTAACATATGTATGACACAGAGAAGCAACAAGGATACACTGTCTAGCACAGGGAGTTACAGCCATTATCTTGTAATAAGATTTAATAAAGTATAATCAATAAAAAATACTGAGTCACTGTGCTGTACACCTGAAACCAATATAATATTGTAAGTCAATTATACTTCAATTAAAAAGAAAAAGTTGGGCCTGGGAATCCAACACATCCTTTCCACCTACCAAGCAAAGACTGATTTAACGGTACAGAAAATCGCATTAGTATTTGCCACTGAAGACTGCCTCACTCAGCTGCATCTGACGACCACAGGCGGATTTTTCTAGCTTTCTTGCAAGATGCAAAAAGCTGGAAGTAGTAGGTACTACTCTGGTACGAACTAGAAGACTGAAAATCGAGAGAAAAATACCCTGCTGTTGTCATTTAGATCATCAGAGTAAACGCTAATTTTATTTTGTCAAATTTTAACTTTCTGCCTGGAAAATCTTTGACAAGCGAACTTCTCTTCCCCCACTTCCCTTGGTGTACGTGAAGGCTGAGATAGTTTGGGCTATTTTTCCTGTTATTTTGTTAGGCTGCATCACTCCCATGGATGTTTGCGCTCACGTATCTTTGATTTCCCGAACAGCACATAGATGCCACTGTCACCAACCTCAGTTCTGCTTCTTGGCCCCCAGGAAGCATGCAGGCGGTAAGATTTAAAGGGAAGACAAGCCCCCTTTTCCTTCTCTCCTGGGTTATTCAGTGGCTGCAGGTTTAGGTCCAACTCTAGCCTGAGGCTTCATCTGTACTCCCCGCGACAGTTGTAGGTGGCAGCCAGAAAAATGCTTTCTTGCACTCAGGAGGCTGGGAAACAGACCCTGGAGAACGCCCGCAAAGGATCGTGGGGCTTCTCTGCAGAACCTTAGTTCTTTTCCGAGCTGTGCATCTCTCCGAAACAGCACGACCCCTGAATCTAGACCATGGAGAAGGACCTCATCTGGGGCTTCTGCTCCCAGAACTTGGTGGCATCTGTCCTTTGTAGCCTAATTAGTTGAGGAAGTAGAGACAAGGGACACTGGCTAATTCTCTACCTAGGTTAGATTATCCCATTGCCCCTGGGGCTTTTAAAATGGAGTTTCATCAAGGTGCTTAATTAAGGTATAGAGCTCTCTGGTGGTGGGGACTCCTTGCAATCCACTCATTAGCAAGTCCCTGTCAGTACTCACCAATGTTCTGTGGTTCCTTCAGCAGGTGGTTCTCAACCCTATCTGCAGGCAAGAATCACCCAGGGAGATTATTTAAAATCACAAGCCAACATGTGGGTCCCACCCCAGAGATCCTGATTTAATGGGCTTGGCATAGGTCCAAAACATCAATATTTTTAATACTGTTTAAAGGTAGCTAGGGAGTTGGGCGTGTTCCCTTAGAGCCAAGAAATGACACCTAAAATACCAAGTCGGTGACCCTCCCTGGGGGAGAGAAAATGACGCACTTCTGCATTTCCCCCAAGAACTTCTGCAGGACCTTAGTTCCATGGACTGTCAGTAGGTACCCTGAGACAAAAAACAGTCTCTGGGATCGAGTTTTGGAGACAGGAGGCTAAGCATCCTTCCATTCAGAAACAGTTCTGGGAGTTTGTTGTTTGTTTGGTTGGTTGGGTTTTTTTTTTTTTTTTTTAAGTTCTTGGTTTTTGTTTGTTTGTTTTTGGGAGAGACCAAAATCAATCACATCCAACTTAACTTTTCAAAGGTCGAGACTTTTTTTTGACATCTACACCCTATTTTTTTACACATGAGGATAGAGCTTTTAGAGATATATTAACCATCTCTTTATATTTCTCCCTATCAGACAATTCGTATTTTTCATTTAGAACAGGGGACTGAAAATGCTCAGCTGAGGATGCTTGTGCTTTCTTAGATGAATTTTTTTCAACTGTTAACTTTGGGGGGAATTTTTTTTAATTGATGTAACATTGGTTTATAACCTTATGGAAGTTTCGGGTGTACATTATATTTCTACTTCTGTATACACAGCAGTGTCCTCACCACCACAAGTTGAGTTTCCATCAACTGTTGACTTTTTTAAATGACCTGTTGCTAAACCATAAAGAGAAGGAATGAGATCACATGGAAACACAGCATAAATGATGATTTAGCAATAAATGGAGAATGGAGTAAATTATCATTGCTTTAGAAGGAGCCTCAGAGATCATCCAGATTAACTGTCAATTTATAGATAAGCCTGCAGAGGCCAGACTGGTAAATGTCTACTCTGAATCCCCACTCCCAGCTGGTAACCAAGATATTGCGTGAGACCCCCTGACATCCATCCTGAGGGCTCCCCACGACCCCACAGACTCTCCCTCCATCCACAGGTCAACAAAGATAGAGATCATCTAAATACAAATTTACCAAATTACTCACACCTATAGTTGCTTCGGGACAATGTCTGCAAATTGTTAATTGGAAACAGTTGCCTCTGGTTTCCCTTGTTTGAACTACCAGCCTCCCATGTGCTGAATCTAAAATTCCATTTAAAATGTCATCAAGTGATCTGCAATAGATGCTTTTTAATGTAGGTATCTCCTGTGCAGTATTTGGTTTGGGGCCACACACCTTGTGAAGTACAGTAAACACTGGCCACTGATTTAACTCTTTAATTTCCTGCTTCATGTTAAACAAACACAAGTAACAATGTAGATTCAGACGAGAAGGGCATTGTGGTTCCATCTGTCTGCTAAGGAACTGAAAACTGTTGCCTACTTTATTTTCTTGTCTACGCTTTTGCTATTGAAAATTTTATTTCAAGGGAAACTGATTTTTAACTCTTTTGTAAATACAGATGTCATTCTAAGTGAAGTAAGCCCGAAAGAGAAAGAAAAATACCATAGGATATCACTCATATATGGAATCTCAGAAAAGGAAAAAAAGAAGACACTAATGAACTCATCTACAAAACAGAAACAAATATGGTTACTGGGGGGAAGGGGGTGGGAAGGGATAAATTTGGGAGTTCGAGATTTGCAAATATTAACCACTGTATATAAAAATAGACAAAAAAATTCTTCTGTAGAGCACAGGGAACCACATTCAATATCTTGTAATAACCTTTAATGAAAAAGAAAATGAAAACAAATATATGCATGCATATACATAACTGGGACACTGCTGTACACCAGAAACAGACACATTGTAACCGACCATATGTACTTCCATTGGAAAAGAACCAGACATACACTGTCATTTTTTATTTAACTAGTGAGTAAGACCTGACCACTTACACGTATGTTTTTCTTTGCAGTTGGGAATGCAAGTGCACTTTTGGAGTTTAAGTTAAAGTTTAATTTCAACCTTACATGGGAGCTTAAGTCTGGGAAACATAGGATTTTCTTGTTCCTTCACAATTCAGGCCTATTATTTCCAATATTCTTAAATAAAATGGTCTTAAAAGTCCCCTTGAGCTGGCGGAACAGTCGTGGAACGCTTAATGATTCCATTTCCTAACTGCTAAGCCTCGTAATGTCATTTATTTTATGATGTTTTCCTTTGGGATTAGAGATTTAATTGAAATTCCTTCATATCTCTTCTGTCACATTCTGAAGTGTTCAAAAATGCTTTCACAGAATTAATAAAATCATCCACTCTTGATTACCTGTCCCACCATGCTCCCATGCTAAGAAAAGGGAGAAAAAAAGAAAAAGAAAAAGAAAAAATGATACAGATCTTCGGCGCGCTGGAGAAGAAGCCCAAAGGTGTTCCCATTTAAGTGGAGACACGCATCCTGTGTTCAGCGTGTTGCCGAGCACAGGGCACTCGGAAGACCCTTGATGAGATGACTGGGGTGCCTGCCATACGTGGAACGCAAAGAGAAGGGGGACGGACAGCCCAGGAAGAGAAAACTCAAAGACCCGAGAGCTGCCTTTAGAAACTTGGAAGGAAACAGGATTCAGCTGACTCGGTAAGACCCCCAAGGAGTGGGACGTTAGGGAGACAGATGTTGCCTCAGCGGAAGGAAAGCATTCCTGATAGAGTTGTCAGAGGGACAAGAGATGCCGAGGCCAGAAGAGAGTGGTCTATCATGGAAAGTTTCCAAGCCTGGAGTGGGTGACACCTTGACAGGGATGTTGAAGGGATAATCTCAAGGCTGAAGGAGAGGGGGAAATGCAAGGGGCCTTCCAACACGGAGAACCAGTGATGGGAGTTAATCACCAGCAAACACAGGTATCTGGGACAGCCTGTGTGCTTCTTATTTCCAAAGTGTTACGGGAGTCTTAGGAGGGTCTATTTCTAGGAAGATGTGGTGTCGGTAGACTTTTGGGCTCAAATAGAAGAATGCAAGCACATTGATCCATTCACTTCTGCAGCCTGTGGTCCAATTAAAACACCATGGCCCTGGGAATGAGCCAGAAGAAAATATAGCCAAGGTCTAATAGAGTTAGTATCACAAACCACGTTTAGTAACAGGTACTAAGTACTGTGGGTAGAAAGATGAAAGCATTTCCTAATTTCCCCAGATGATCACCTGTACTCAGCTCAATCCTTTACTATAAAATCTCTCTCTTATATTTTAAATCTGTGTATGTAACTGTCCTCCACACTAGACATTCTTAACGAGAGGGACAATCCTTTAGTCACCCTTGCACTACCTGCCACTGGCACAGTAAAAGAGAAGAGAAAATAAAATTTCACTCTCCCAAGGTGGGTGTTGAGAAGAAAACTTCCTCATTTTTCTCATAGGCTGTTTTCTCTGAACTGAGCAATAAAAACAGTCTAACTTCCTCCCCTCATTTATGTTGTTAGATGTGCTCTGGCTTGATTTCAGAGTCAAGGATGTTATGAGAACCGAAGAGGCGAAGAAGGGAAAAGTTGTTAAGATTTCTCAAGATCTCAACAGAAAGAATCCCTGCCATTGCAGAAATTGAGGGCTCTGGTTTCTGTCTGAGCTGAGTCTGTTCTGCCCACGGAGCCCCGGGCTACCTCGGTTGAAATGCCATCACCATGCCTGGGAACCGTGGCCGTGGAATCTTCTGCAGATTCCAATCAACTGTCTTCCCCTTTCCAGGAGATGATGTGGTGTCTGCTACGTTCTCTAAAGCAATACACACTTTGGATGGTACTCAGTAAGTTGTAAATAATGAAGAAACCTGCCTCCTGTCATTCTGATGGAAATGAGCAGCTTTCCAGGCTGTGAATCAGTCGTGAGAATGGTCACTGTTATGCACACAGGTTCCCAGAGCACGCTGATATGTCAGCTACCACGGAAAACTGCAGGGAGTCATCCGGGCTTTGCGAGGGCCAGATCATTCCCTAGCTCTACCTGGACATATGCAATCTGCTGAAAGTTAGCCACAGTTCTCCAGGTACCAAACCAGCCACCCTTGAAGGTGCCATTCGAGTGATTTGCATTGGGAAGGAGATTTTGACCAAATAAAAGAGCACTGCAAGCTGACGTTACTAATGAGAGTTCTCTCCACGTCTAGCAATCGTCCTCTCTCCCAGCCAGCACTCAGCAAAAACAGGGGGAAATCAGACTCTGCCAGTGGACTGTTTTCAATGTCAGATGTGATTTGCTTCCTTTGTAGCTGATTTTTCTCCTGAGCTTATGCTTCTGTCAAAATTAAAGTTACCACTGTCAGTGGGAAATTATGAAAGATACACCCTCTATGCTAACACATTGTTACCCAGATTATTAGCAGAATAATAGATGTAGAATCTTTTTAATTCGTTAGTGTCCAAGACAGAACATTACATAATTCTCAGTGTCACTTTAAAAACAAATCAGAATTGTTTTTCTTCAAAGGGGAAAAATAGCAAATACTCTAGAAACATGCTAGTTCTTAAAGTGGTCTAACTAGCAGAATCAACTTCAGATTTTGCAAATAATACAGACACCTGAGACCAACCCCAGACCTGACCCATCAACTCAGATCTTTAAAAGTGTACTCTAGTCCTCAAGATTTTTAAAAAGCTTCATGGGAGATTCCACTGTGAAGCCAGGTTTAAAGGTTATACTTGTAAAGATAAAGTGAGTTTTTCAAGGTCAGGTAACATGCTGACTTTTACAGTCCTATTAAGATATTTTATTGAGGCCATTTTTTAATAAATGCACAGTAAAACCCAAAATACACACATTTAAATTCGGTCTACATTAGGAGACTTTAATTTGAGTTTTAATGGGAAATGTCAGGCATGTTTAAACCTTTTGTTTAAAAGAATATAGTTTAAGACATGTAAAAAAAACGAAGTTGGACATTTATGTTATACCATATACAAAAATTAACTCTAGATGGATCTAAGACCTAAACACAAGACCTGAAACTATAAAACTCTTAGAAGAAAACACAGTAGGGGGAAAAGTTCATGACACTGGATATGATAAGGATTTCCTGGATATGACACAAAAAACAGGGAACAAAAGTCAACATAGGCAAACTGAACTATGCCAAAAACTTCTGTGCATTGAAGAACACAATCGACAAAATAAAAAGGCAACCTACAGATGGGAGAAAATATTTACAAACCACATGTCTCATACGGGGAGTATAATATCCAGAATATATAAAGAACTCCTACAACTCAACAGCAAGAAGCAAATAACCAGATGTTTTAAATGGCAAAGGATGTGAATAGACAGCCCTCCAAAGATAAAATAGAAATGGCCATCAAACATATTAAAAGGTGCTTAACATTATGATCATTAAGGAAATGCAAATCAAAACTACAATGAGATATCACCTCACACTCACAGGATAAAAAAAAATCACAACAGTTTATAACAAGCGGTGACAAGGAGGTGGGGGTGTTAGAACCCTTGTGCACTGTTGGTGGGAATGTGAAAGGGTGCAGCCACACGGGAAAACAATATGACAGTTTCTCAAAAATTAAAAACAGAACTACATAAAAAAATATGACATTGTGATTCTACTTCTGAGTAGACATTGAAAAAAATTGAGAGTAGGATCTCCAAAAGATATTTGCACACCCACGTTCAGAGTTGCACTATTCACAATGGCCAGAGGTGGAAGCGATCCAAGCACACACTACTGGATGAATGGGTAAGCAAAATGTGGGATATGCATACAACAGAATATCACTCAGTCCTGAAGGAAAGGAAATATAATATGTACTACCACGTAGATGAACTTTGAGGAAATTATGCTAAGCGAATTAAACCAGTTACAAAAAAAAAAAAACTGTATGAGCCTACTTCTGTGAAGTATCTAAAGTCGTCACATTCATAGGGACAGAAAGTAGAATGGTGGTTGCCAAGGGCTGGGGGGAAGTGGAAATTTATTGTCGAATGACTACAGAGTTTCAGATTTGCAAAGCGAAAAAAATCCTGGAGATTGATTGCCCAACAATGTGAATATACTTGATGCTACTGAACTGTACATTTAGAAATGGTTAAGATGATAAATTTTATGTTATGTGTTTCTTTTTAATCACAATTTTAGAAAGATAAAATTTAGGAAGTTTGCTATAAAGTGAATTTTGGTTAAATGATTTCTATCATCATAACACCTTCCATTATGAAATCCAGATTTCATCTACATAAACAATCTCTACTGTAGCTAGAGCAAAATTAAATGAAAAAAAGTGGCAAATATTAAAAAGCACAATAAACTACTCAACATTTTAACTACTCAACATATAAATAATACTACCAAAATTTTATACATGATACTTTTATAAGTAGATACACCATGTAGTGTTCAATGTCTTAAGGTATAGCTGTATTTTCCAAATTGTTGTGGCTGAGAATCTGAAGCCATATATGATCTTGAGAGTTTTATACTCAAAGTATAATCTCTCTTGATTTACCAACAATGGACAGGGACAATTTACCATATATTTAGCTATTCTCTGGGAAACAGTAAACTAGCTTCTCTGGGTAATTCCAGACTAGCCTGGTACCAAAGTCTACATGAGGAGGTACCTAAGAGCATATGAAGCAAACGTAGGGAACATTCAGCTCAAGTTTAGAAATGGAAGTTTTCCCTAAAGAGTTCTATGGCATTCAGTTGGCCAGTGACTAAAGTATCAGCCAATCAGCAGATGGCTCCTACACCGAGCAAACAATGGTTTGCCTATGTATTTGACACTGTAGTTAATAACCAATTCACATACTGATGCTGTACTCTGCTTTGAGCCTGGCAAAGGAGAGCTCACTGTCCAATAAAGGTTAGTTCATCTGTGATTACAACGTCCCAGTAGACATGACACAGTCCCAGTTCTCTTCATTTGAACAGTAATTTCTTTCTTAGAGTAAATTTGTAACTCAACAAACTTCCTCAAATCCAGAATTGAGCCTGTATAAAAGTTACTAAGTTCTGAATTGAACTTCTGTAAAAATTATAAATCTCTTTAGTGTGTTTAGAAATAAAAATATGGAAAATACTTGTACAGATGTGATCGTGGAACCACCCACACTTTTAAAACTTGGATCGGTGATGCAGTAAACAATGCATCACTTATTGACTGCTTACTCTGTATTCATTGTTCTCATTTTAGCTCACTACCACTGAGTAATAAACGGGTTCCTATTCCATTTAAAGCTGGGAAACAGAAGCTTAACAAGAATGCATACATTACCAGCAAACAACCCAGCTCAGTTGTTTAAAGGGTCTGGATTTGAAGACGGTTCTCCAAAGCCCTTTGCTTTTAACTTCTGGGCACTAAGTTTTCTCCCAGTCTTAATACACTCACCTTCCCTAACCCAGTTGGAGGAAAGTCCTGGAAACACCTCCTACATTTGGTACATTTTGAGAAAACAAATCCTAAGCTTAGTATTCAGAGCTGTGTCTCTCACACCCTGAGGAGAACTGTGACATTATGAAAAATTAAATATTCTGTTTAAAAGTCTCTGATGTTGCAGATAAAGCTCCAATTTCCTTAAATACCCATTATTTTATATAAGGGAATGCCCTCCTCAAAAGCACTATAAACATTGAGAGGTACTGAAAACAACTTAAAATTTAATGTACATTAGTCTTTCCTTAGCATTGTTTTTTAAACTAAATGATAATAGTAAAAAGAGAATAAATATTTTTATTGATGAGAAACATCATGTAGGTGTTAGAATTCTAGAGTTTTAAAACTGGAAGGCACCTGAAAATTATTGTGTTCTTTTCCACATTGTATCCAGGGCATAAATTAACCAGGGAAGCTAGTCTATCCTTTCCTAGAGCATCTCAGAAAAAGAAATTTAAGATATGTTTTCAATAATACTTCCTGAGTTCTTTAAAATATGCTTCTGTGATCCAGCTTAAGAACCATGTGCAGTTTCTAACTGCACAGAAATTAACATACTCCTGGAAAATCAGTCTATGATAGCCCATTAATTTCTATCCTATTATCTATCCATTCAACAATTTACCCAATCAAGATAAAGAACTGCTGAAAGGATTTCAGAATCCCGGTCTAAAAGTGCTATTACTTGAAAGAAGAGCACTCACTTTAAGTCACAAATTCTCGATCATTACACAAAGATATTAAATTTTCTGGTCCAGAGTGCTTCATGCATTAGTTATTTTTTTCACAATCGATCTTAAATGCCTGGCGGTCACCATACAAACATAAATGTGTTATCTCTAAATGGAACTGCGATGAGAATATAAAAATGTCCAAATTGGCAAAGGCAGTTTCCACAATTTAAAAGAGAGTCCGAACAAATTGGAAAAGCGGTCTTACCTGAAATGTGTTAAGTGTCTCTGGATGTCAAGGTCCAGGATCGGAGTGGGTCTGGAGGAGCCCAGCGGCGATCTATCTTGGCTCAAGAGGTCTTGGAATTCCTTACAAATTTGTCTAAAATAAAAGATCCAAGATTAAAGCCGAGCTCTTGAAACAGGGCTTTAGTTTCATCGAAGGATATTTTACCACAGGCTTGTTTCCTCTTTTAAAAGAGGACTAGATAAAATTTCATAAAGCAACCTGCAAAGTTCCGTCTGCAACGTACAGGTGACGTTCACGGTGGCAGCTTTGCTCTCGAGTACCACAGGACGACCGTGAAATGTTTCAAGGGGATAACAGTCCGTCAGCATTGACAAAACCAGTGTGCATTTTTAAGGTGAATATTCACAGATTAACCTGAGTATAAGGGAAAATCTATATGAGAGGATCACAACTAACAATTCCTTTTGAAAAAAATTAAAATGTGACTTTTTTGGGGGGGGATATATCATATTTGTACACAAGCTTTAGTCAAGTTACAGGCTTATTTCAGAACCATGATTCAAGTAGCCTTTGGGAAATCCCTTTTCCCAATATTTCATTATAATTCAGACTAAATTTGACCTTTAGTATTTGAGGTAGATAACCACTTACCCACAATTTAATCACCTCAAAAATGACTCTGCTCCATGTAAAAGAGTTTATTGCAAAAAAAAAAAAAAAAAAAGTACCACTGAGTTAGACTCAGTTGGCTGACTTTCAGGCGTGTTCCTATGTTTAATTAAAGAGCAGCAACTTAAACTAAACGTTGATGCCATTTGGTGACATCAAATGGTATTTGGTGGGGCATCGTAATCCATTGCAGTTAACACTATTCAATAGAGTTAGACATTCTGCTATCTTTGTTTTTAGAAAAATGTCTTACTAGATTGTAAAATGCAGGCTCTTGCTTTCAGTTTTCAGATTAGCAAGGTGAATTACTATGTGGTGGTCGTCAATATGATTACAATTCAGTCATCAGTATGAATACAATATTATTACAAAGAAATACTGGAGGTGTTTAAAGACTAGTCTTTTGATTTTCTATCAGATTAAAATGTATTAGCTAGTATCTGCAAATCTCGAACTCCCAATTTATCCCTTCCTACCCTCTTCCCCACCTGGGTAACCATAAGTTTGTTTTCTATGTCTGTGAGTCTGTTTCTGTTCTGTAAATTAGTTTGTTTGTTTGTTTTTTTAAGATTCCACATATAAGTGATATCATATGGTATTTTTCTTTCTCTTTCTGGCTTACTTCACTTAGAATGACGATCTCCAGGTTCACAGATACTGACTAATATATATAAAATAGATAAACAACAAGTTTTTACTGTATAGCCTAGGGAACTATATTCAATATCTTGTAGTAACCTATGGTGAAGAAAAATATGAGAACAAATGTAGGTATGTTCCTGTGTGACTGAAGTATTGTGCTGTACACCAGAAATTGATACAGCATTGTAAACTGTACTTCAGTAAAAATATATTAAAGTGATAAAGAAAATAAAGTAACAAAAATAAATTAATAGACTACATTAAAATTAAAATGAAAGTTGAAGCATTGCTTTAGTTCTTGCACTGTGATACAGGAATTATTCAGATAATTGAACAAACGAATCTGCACGTTGGCAAATCAACTTGCTTCCTGTACAAACAAAAGAGCAAGTTACAAGAGACTTAAAGTTGAGGAAGAAATGAGGACAAGGCAAAGTGTGGAAAAATTTCATTTAAACGAAGCAATTCAACACACCACACAGGGCTGGGAGAAGTTGCAGAATTTTCAACCTTTGATATTTGATTCTTCTGCGTAACTCACTGACTTAGGACAGGCTCCAGACTTAAAAACAGATGACAATTCTGTCGATTTCCCTTAGGCAGTCATCAGCATCACCTCATTATGACAGATACGGAGTTGTTATCTTCATGCTCACTTTCCTTCTTATTTAAATTTTTATTTTCGAAGCTACCATGAGAAACACTCTTTATTTCTCCACACAAAATGTCACATTATGAATTATGTAACACAAGATGATCTTTGATGAATCATAGACTCTAACTTTATCACTTACGTCATTGTCCTTGGGGACAATTTTTTAGCTGATGTCTGAATCTAAAGTTCTATTTCTCCCTCTGACAATGAATGTTACGGTAATAATTAAAACTCGTTGACTATTCTGTTTTACCCTCGTGTAGATCAAACATTAATTACATTTAGTTCCAACTTCAAGGAAGAAGTTTAAATGTGTTTTTCATAAATCAAATAAATGTTTTGTCTGGTACATTTTTAGATTTCAAAAACTGACTCAGTTTGTATCCCTCTTCAAAGAACTGTCTCATTACACCAAAATATTTGGTTAATCAACAAAGGACTCAAGTTAAAGAGCAATTAGGAGGCTACAAGTCCTTAATCAATGAGCCCTTCATATAGTTGTATACTTGATAATAAAATTCAACTGAATCTATTGTTCATAGAGATAAAAAAGATATATGTTAAGGCAATCTGCCAATGCAGGTCAGCATCTGGGTCTCTCATCCAAAGACTTTTGGATTTCCTATATATTTTTGATACAATTGTCACAGTCTTAAGAACAAAAGTGAGCTGATTAGAATGTTATGAATATCCATATAGGCTACTTGATTTCAACTCTGAGCATTTTAATTGAAAATTGCCAATGCTTTACCATTGGAAAAATTAGAAATTATTCAGAATCTGTGTTGGATTCATTAATATGTTGCAGAAAGTTATGTTATTCCCACACACCCCTTAATTTATCTACCTATATTGATGACCGTGTGTATGGAGTATGTTTGCCATGACTGCATAGCGTCTGATTCCTCAATTCTGGTTGTCTACTGTAAAGATGGGGTGGATACATACAACCACAAAGACAAAACATTTCGTCTTTCCCAATTTCTGTATGTTTATGGCCTATTTACTCATATATAAAATAAGGTAATTGGAATTAGTGAATTCTTGTTTGACATTTAATGATCTGCAAATATCCATCTCGGGACAGCAGGACCAAAGATAATCACATGTTCTGGAAATATTTTATGAAGTGAAAGTTCAGAATATCACCTAAAATAATAAGCATTCCTGAGGTCCCAGGTAAAAGGGAAATACCACTCCCCAGTTGAATCCACTACTACAAAATAGACGTCTCAGGATGACTCTGACCAACGTGGAAGTACTTCTCTTACTTCCCCCGAGTTCTTCTATGAAAACAAAATCTCTCCATCAGCATGAATGCACGGACTCCCAAACAGGGATGGAAGCTCCCCTCACCCCCAAAATGGGAACTTGTATCTGGAACGTGAATGGTGGCACTGCAGTGGGTGATGGCGGTGAAGAGTCGCACAGCCATCCCTGGAGGAGGGAGGACAAGGAGGAGGTCTGTTCTCTGGAGCAGGAGGTGAAAGTCTTAGAACATGCATAATGAGACCTCAGCCAAGTAATCTGGAGGCAGAGGACATGAAGGGGTATTCTCCTGGATCATTTGTATTTGGGGGTAACAGTGTCATTCAGAGGCACCGCATGGGTGTGCCTATTGGGCAATCGTATGATCCTGCAGGCTCGAATGATACTTTGGGATCACCTGGGAGATTCTACCTAACCCCAGCCCTGTGCTTGTCTCTCAGTCTATAACAAGTCCTTCTAGTCTCCTGAGATTATGTTAAGGATACAAACTAACGAACTGCGTGAACTCTAAGTTCCTTCTGGAAAAACTGAAATATGGCGGGCAAAGACTGTTCTGGGTCAAAAGCTACTTGGAAGAGGGAAAAAGTAGAAGCAACGTAGAAGTGCAGATCCCCCCTCCCCCGACCCCAGGGGAGAGAGTGCGCAAAACATTCAGGTTTAAATCTTTCCACTAGCAAATCCCCAGCACCTTTCCCAGCATAAAGTTCATCTCAGAATTTTAAATTCAAGTGTTATCTCTGCCTTATTGTGCTCTTTCTTGGTCTTAATTCTCTCTGCTATTCCTTTCCCTTGATCTCCTTATTTTGTCTTTCTCTTCTCGTTTTGCCACCACCTTTTGCTTTCCTTCTGTTTAGGGGCAAGATGAAAGAATTGTCTATTACTCTCAGAAGGGCAACATACAAATATATCCAAAACCCAAACAGTGACAGCCGCAGGCAGCACAAACCCCAAGTAAGGGACTCACGTGCCTCCTGGGTGGCAGATGTTCCATATAAAACCTTAAACTTGTAAAGGTAAAAAAAACCTCTGTTACATTAGACATGGTAGAAAAGAGGAATATTTACTTTTGGTTTTGCATTTTGAGACGATTTACACTTCAGCCAACACACGGTAAGGTCATTTTTTTTTCACCAGTTTCTAAGAAGCAATATTTCTAACACTCTCTACCTTGTACTTTCTCTTTCAAAAGTTTATCTCAAATAAGAAATTAATGTATAAATGACAATTTAATCACCTAGGACTATGAGCTCCAAAAATCTGAATATAGAGTTAGGAAATTCAACAGGGTTATTAATGGTCTATGTGTAGCAATAACTAATTTTGGTAAAGAGAGCAAGAATTAGCTACCCCTGAAAGGTTTTCGTCTAAAGCTTTGAGCGTGACTTGCAGCAGTACTTCCGGTCCTGCTGGGTTTTCACACAGTATATGGTAGCTCTTCCAGAATTATCAAAGGACTTCCAAGTCGGAGGGGCTCTGAAGGCCTCTGATGCAAGCTTCCCCTTCCCGGCATCATTTCCCTCATTATTTTAATTCACATTTTCATGGAACTTCTTACAATTTTCAAAAGCTTTCTCATACATTCTACCTTTTTCTTTTTGACAATATCACCACAGGGCGTGGGGCAGCCCAGGGCTTCTTTGCTTATTTCTATACAAGAAAAAATGGTAGCACCGATGACAATCCTTGATCCCAGAGGTCTCCCTCTTACCTCTCATGCATCTGGGGCCGTCAGTTTTTGCCACATTCCCCCAAACACTCACAGTATTTTAAGATCTTTACCCTGGCTTAGACCAAATTACACAGAAGCCAACCAGCCTGTTTGCCTAGAATCTACATCTCCCAGGAGTTCCTGCTATTCTGAACAGGTTTTCTAAGAACTTTCCTCAATGTCCATGGTAGCTCCACCACTAACACAGTTTGCAGATCTTGCTGCGGCCCAGTGTTGAGGGTGGTCCTTGTTTAACACAGCTAGCTGCCAGGGTGTGAGACCGCTTGCTTTAAAGAAAGGATGTTTTCAAGACTATTTCCCTCATTCAAAGAAAATGGAAGACCTGAAGGACGAAGGCACAGAGAGGCTTCCCCATTCTGCTTACTTGGTTGCTAGGATCATCTTTTTTCTTGCTGTCTGTTCTTTCTGTTCCATGTGTTGTCTGGCAAGATGTTCTCCTACTGCTTTGGCTGGAAACTCTGTTTCACAAGTGTAGCCAAAATCCCGAGCCAAGTGTAGCGCCTCCCCTGTTGACAGACAATGAAAGTCAGTCTCTCACGAATGTCCAGACTCAACAAGAGGAACATCTTCTACTTCCTCCAGCCTCATTCCTGGTTGTGGTTAGATGGGTCATTTTTCCTATTCATTCTAAACAATTCAAGCAAAGGAAAGGAGCTTTGGGGGTAGGGAAGGGTGGAGTGGGGTGGTATGAAGAAATATGCAGAAACAGAAGCTACTTACCAGGCAGGGAGGGTGTGGAAAACTGAGAGGGAAAAACCAGAACCACAGGCTACAAGTTTTGACTCCCCTCGTGGCTCTGACCGTGAGACCAGACTGACACCTGAGATCCTACACATAGATGCCCTGGGGAGACAGCTCCGTGGGCAGGTCATTGTGTTTGTCAACCTACAACCTATTCTCCGTGTATCTCAAATAGTCAGGTAGCTTTTCCACGAGACCTATCAAAACAGTGGCAAAAGGTATGTATACCAAATACTTTTTCAAAGCCTTTGGAATCCTTTGGAATGGGAGATAATTGACTGGTATCAATTTCACAATGTTATGTTGCCAAAGAGACTACAGTACAGAATCATAGTGCCAGCATTATCTGCCTTTATGGCGGGTGTCCACCTTCAGCACCAAGTACAATGCTTCTCGGGTTCATTATTAAAAAACGCAATGCTTCTTACGTTCTCTGAGATGATAGATAACTTTTGCACTTTTACAAAATCTGAAACCCGAGTAAACTTTTAAGAAAGGGGGTAAAAATGACCTGTTGGCAAAGTAAGATTTGGCCATGGACTTCAGTTTGGAAAACAACAGTGTTTTTAAAGCTCAATCAAGCCAAATCTTACTTGACCATTAAAACTTTGAGAAAGTAAGTTCTCACTAGATGTATTTTGAGCACAGGCTGTGTTCGAGGTGCAGAGCTGGGTAGGAGTAAAGGGGGCTGTGAAAGGACACCAAGAATCGTCCTTGTTTCTAGGAAGATGACAACCATCTCAGTAATGGTAGCAACAAGAGCAACGAACCCAGAAACACCTTAGGAGCACTTTATAGTTTATACTGTATCCATGTAAGTATTATCTACAATCTGTACATGTTCATTGACATTATATTAATATTACATAATACAAGGTCTTGTATAACAAGTATCAAATGAATGTTAGAGATAAAATGTTTCACACAGGTTCCAAGGAGGAAAAGGTGGTACTCGTGGAGAAGGGATCCAACAGTGCCATGGTCAGTCAGATTTTGCCATGAAGAAGTTTAAAAACTAGGAGTGATGACCAAACCATAGGACACTTGTTTGGTGATGGCCAAAGTAATGGATTTAATCTGGCTTTATACTCACAGAAAAACAGAGTAGTCAATGAATTAATACCAGTAAGATATAAAAATGGTTACTGTTACTCTGGAGAAGGAGGAAAAGTTTATAGATAAATATATAAAATAGGCTCATTATTATCAACGAAACGTTCCTTAGTTCCTTAGTTTCCTTTTTTCGCTAGAAACAAAAATTAATCATTCAGATCGGGAAAGTCATATTTATTAAAAAAAAAAAAAAGCCCCCAAATTACCAACCATAGAATACAGGATAACATTTTAAGATGGTACAGAGTTGAAAAAACAAAAATTCTGAGAGTAATTTTGCTTTAAATTTTTCTTGAATACCTTGTCTTTCTTACAACTAAAAATTCTAAGGAAAACATGTAAATAATGGGGGTTCAATATTTGTTTATACTTTCCTTTTCCTAAAAGCTTTTATTTTCAAAGTTCTCCTTAATATGTATTAAGGATCAAAACTAAGACTTTTTAATTATGATTTATTTATGGGATTTATGCTCGCTGAGCTATAGGAACTGGTGGGGTTTTCACCCTTGTTCAGAAAGGCACACTGAGGCTACGGAAATCTCCTCTGTGACTATGCCGATATTAGTTAATAACCTGATGTGATGTTCCAATATGTACGAATACTAACCAAGCATCAAAATTAGACTTGCATCTACACCAGTCAGTGTGTTTCATTTTTATTTATGTTACTAGGAGACACTAACGTTGTAACTCATCTTTTTTTTTTTCCCATCCATTTCCTGAGTCTTTTTTTTTTTAAAGTCTTTAACAACATTTTTCATTCCCAAAATGTGAGAAGCCCTGTTCTAGGCCTTGGAAGGGTCTAGTTTAATATAAAAATATTACAATGACAAAACTGGGTGAAAAGGGTCTCTATTCATCAGTCTGGGTAGTGCTAGCTGTTGGAGGGTCACAGTTCTGGATAAAGCTGCAACGTCCAAGCAATATTTTTTAAGTGCTTATTACCAGCAGTTTACTGCCCTAAACAATTAGGAAAGAAAATGTGTGCTTATCTGGCAGAAGCAATGGCACCAAGATTTTTTTTAAGGCACATTGTAACATACTAGGACGGTCACTTCTGCTACAAAAATGACAGAAGGGAGAGAATTCAAGAAATTTCAAATTCGAGGTAAAAAGTCTTAAAGCTTAACCCATCAAAGAGTGGCTACAGTCCCTGACCAGAGGATAAACACGTGTGACCTTAGGGTTCAGAAATATCTTGCGACTAACACAATAACACTGTTCATAATGTCATCTTTGTACAGCAAGTCGAGTTATGTATACTTGTATATCTTTCTATTGCAATATTATTCATGCAGAAATAGATATTTAAGTAAAATTTTAAGAGACTATTAATATGATACACACACACATATGTATGTACATATATATTGCTTTTCCTCACTGTTTGCACAAGAGTAGAAGGATGGCAGCATGCCTCTTAAATTTTGTGCTAAAACCTGATCCTTGAGGATCTGGCCCATTTTATGCAAAGCTCTCACCGTGGGGTAGTTTTAAAAACAGTTTGAATGGAACAGCTGCTATTTACACTTACACTGACAGCCAGATCCTTCCTTCCCTTCACTCTGTTTACTGCTTTCTCCTGCTTGCGATGTAACATTGTTACTGGATGTATAGCGATGCTACATCAAAAGAAGTGGCAAGTGAAGACACTCTGATATGTAGTTAAAATGTGTATACTGGGCCACAAAAGCATCCTGTGTGAGGACCCAAGAATGAATGAACAAATGGAGTCATGAATTCAAAGAACACACGGTATTCAGGAACAACGACAAATCTACAGTTAAATCTGGGACAGCAGATATCTTAGCATCAACAGGTTTAAGAAAAATAGGAATTTTTGGATCAGAACACGTGTGAATCAGACTCTCTGGGATTTGACTGATTTTTGAAAATAAAGACCTACGCGCTTCTCTGTCTCTGTTGGGGGCGGGGAGCCAAGTGCCCACGTGAACAGCAGCAGGTGCAGTAGCCTGTGATGTAGGATGAGTGACCCAGGAAGGGCTGGACCACGTCTGGCAAACATGGCTGCTGTCCCCTCCCTTCTGCCCACAGTGAGGTAGGATGCCCTGGGCTGGTGGTTGTTTTCCAGGATAGATTTAAGCTCTTCCTTTATTTCAATGCATTGTGCCACCTGACAAACCAGTACCACCCCTCCCTCGCTTTTTTAGACAACACGCTAACTTTGGCAAGTCCGTCCATTGTATTTCATATCATTTCTGGAATTAATATTTTAGAAGTAGATTCATGGATGCTCGGGGGACAGTGTGCATGCTTGGACAGAGAATTCTAAGTGCAAGGCTTCGGGCTCCCTCGGCCAAGTGGTGCCGCCCACACCCCCGCCCCCTTCCAAAGAAGGGCAAACCACTAAGGGATGTTCCGATTTTCCACAGTAACAGCAGCAGTTGCCTCATACTGAGTAACCCTCTCAAAAAGTCGGCACAAGCAAATACCGACACTCTGTTCTTCAAGGCGATCATTTTGTCCCCCACTCCATACCCTGTACTTTGTACAACACCTGATTCGTAACAGGTACTCAGAAAACATTTGTTAAATGGAAATGCTTTAGAATATGTTATTGGCTGATTATAACAATAGTCTTGGGAGGCACCCCTTCCAGAGAGTATAGTGAAAAACTAGAACAAATGAGAATCACTAGAAAGAATGAACTATGTAGAAAACCCATAGAGTATATCATTAGATTAATGGAGCCATTTAATAAAATAGGTTATACTTGAAGGCAGTGTTTCTCAATGCCTTGCTCTTCCCATAATCTGGGAGATACACACACACACACACACACACACACACACGCACACATCAGGGTTTCATCCCGTGTCAATTAATCTCTGGCATTTTTTGAAAGCGCCAGAAGTAACCTCAAGTTGGGGTTGAGAACCACTGTCTTAAGGCGAAGGGAGAGCAGTAAGTGGGGATGAATCACGCATCTTCCCCCCAGACAAGGACTCTGTGGCTCTGCAAAGGCAAGCAGCCACTAAGACTTAAGACGCAACTGCAAAGACCTCTGCCTGTCTGGGTTCTTGCGTAATGAGTTCTGCCTTGTTTGGCTGAAACAGTGTACACTCGAGAAAAAACAATGGCTATGTGGTGGTGGAAGAAGGGACAGCATTGTTAGGGAATAGTCATCAGTCTATTAAAAAAATATATTTGACAACAAGGTCCTACTGTATAGCACAGGGGACTATATTCTATAATTCAATACCTTGCAATGGCCTATAATGAAAAAGAATCTGAAAAGGAATATATATATGTATAATTGAATCACTATGCTGTACACCAGAAACTAACACAACATTGTAAATTGACTACACATCAATTAAAAAATTTTTTAGAAAGTATATTTCTATAAGGAGATTTAGAGTAAGATGCAATTTGCTTTTTATACTAGTAGGGGAAAATGGATTAACAATAAAAGTTGTTGGGACAACTGGCTGGTCATCCAAAAAAATAAATAAATAAACAATAAAATTGGATCTATACCATACATCCAACAACAAAAATTGTCCAGATGGAGCAAAGAGTTAAACATAAAATATAGATCCACAAAGTAATTAGAAGACAACATGGGAGAAATATTTCATAATCTTGGAATAAAAACAGAACTTTTAAAGTATTAGAATAAAAATCTAAAAACCATGAAATAAAATATACCAGAAACATGATTATATCAATGTGGAAAAGTTCTACATGACATAGATCTGAACAAATAAGAAACCAAACAAAAAACTCACAATAGCAAACAGACAAACCAAAGCCAGGGGTGGAGAGGCTTTGCAACTCAGACCAGAGACATACAACCTGTTTTCCTTATATACAATGAGCACTTACCAATCAATGAGAAAAATGTCAAAAATTACCCCATCAGTACAAAGTAGTGAAGAGACAGAAGAGCTCATAGAATTTTCCTAAGAATATACTCAACTCCTTCATAATAGAGATAGTCTTTTTTTTTTCCCAATCAAATTAGCAAAGATCAAAAAGTTGATAGCACCCTGGCTTGGGCTAGAGCATAGGGAAGTACTCTCATATTAAACCCCGCTACTGATAGAATCAAACATTTACAACCATTACGGAGAACAATTTCCAAATGTATTTTGACCCTGTAACGCTTTCTTAGGAGTGTATTGAATGGATGTACCTGCATATCTGCAGAATTATCTGTGTACGTGTGCAGTTGCTCATTGTAGCTCTATTTGTAACTGCCAAAGATTAAAAACTCCTATACAATATTTAGGAGGGCACTGGTTAAATGAATTATGATGCACTCAAATAATGGAATACTGTGAGCATTTGAAAGGGTGAGCAGGGGGAGGGTAGAGCACATGCTTAGCATGCACCAGGTCCTGGGTTCAATCCCCAGTACCTCCCTTAAAATAAATAAGTAAGTAAATAAATAAACCTAATTACCTACTCCCTGCAAATAAATAAATAAATAAATAAATAAATAAATAAATAAATAATAAACAACTTGTAAGAACTGAAAATAAAAAAGAACGCTAAGATAAGGTGTGAAAAAAGCCTGTAGAAGAATGTGTGCAGTACGCTATAACTTTTAAATGAAAACAAAAACTATGCACCCAAATATGTACCCTTGGAAGGAACCAGAGGACCCGGTAACATTTTTTTCTTCCAAGAGGGGAACTGAGTGGGAAGTAAAGTGGAAAGGAGGCATTTCACTGTATACCCTTTTGTAACTTCTGAATTTCTACCGTCTATATAGATTATTTAAAATTATATTAATTAAAAAGCAAAACTACTCTCTGACCCAGTTCTCAGGAAGATTCTATTCTAAACTCAAATATTTGCTGTAAATTAAAATCTGGGGGATTCCCAAACTTCCACGGCTATTCAGTAGGGGTTAGACACCACTAGGATTGACTACAGTCTACAGTTTTATTAGAATACCGATGAATTTTGACAAATGTAAACCATGGTAAAAAGCAGAAATTGAGTGTTTGAAAAGCCCATGAGTTGGCATGAACTTGGAAAGAGAGCATGATAGAAAAAAAGAAAAAACCCAGGAAAGTCATGCAGAGACATGCTTTCAAGGGAGCAACGAGATTTGCGAGAGTGAGTAACGGGCTGGATCAAAGGGGCAAGGGCCAGGCTGAGCCAAACGGGCTTGGGTACACCGGCCTTTTGGGGCCAGAATAGGTGCAGGAATGTAAGGCTGCCACCAGCACACAGTCAGACACTAAGGCATGTGAGCCAGAGCCCGCCTCCTCCACCCCTCTAAGCAAACACCTTTCCACCTGGACATGAAAGAAATCACAAGATGCAGGTCAGAGGAGGACTAGTAGGAGGTAAGCAAATGATTTAATACGATGTCCTCTGAGATGGTGTCTACTTGTCCAGAATATTGTAAGATACAACCTCAGGTTCACTGAGACCAATTATTGAAAATTCTGATAAACATTCATTCTCAGATATTAGACAAGAATATTAAATCATTATCTAATGATCAATGATCAAAGCAGTCTCTCACATAGAAACTATTCCATGTCTTAGAATGAGAAATTTACAGATAAGACAAGACCTATGAGTCCGTAAAAAAAAAAAAAAAAAGCTATTTTCCAAAAGAGACCTTGTAGTGACTGAATGACACGGACTGCACTAGCATTTGCTTATGGAGTCCGATTGCACTGCAGCTCTGAGATGCAAACTGTGCCTGAGAAGACATTGTCAGTGCCGGAGTGTCTGTGTGCAAAAGGGAACCCCAGGGTCCCCGAGTAATCGGCCTCTTCCAGGTGATCGAGTGAGCACCAATTAGAACTATTATGACAAGGGGTCAATTTATGACCCTTTTTATATCATACAGGTTCAGAAGGAAGTTGGAAATCTTTATCCCAAAGGAGGGACTAATGTGGAAATGGGATGTCTGGAATGGCCAGTGGAGGAGTGATGCTGGGATGATGCCATGAGTCCCTGGAGGTTAACCTTAAGCTCCCCTTGCCCACAGAAACCCAGTGTGGTACCTGTGTGAAGACAGTGGGAATATCAGCTTTGTCCTAAATTCCGTGAGAAGAGCAAATAAGGCAGAGCACGTCCTGGGCGTGTAACATCACTGACACTTGGCAAAAGGATTTTGGTGTTTGAATCCTACAATCCTCAAGCGGTGAACAACCCCTCTTCCTAAATGAAAAAGCCATGGACTGATCACATCCTGGAAACTTGCTCCCCATATCTCATGTATAGGAAGGAGTTCGCTGTCAAGCTGCTTGATCTTTTCCCTTGTTCCCTGAAAATGCAATCATGTAGGCTCAGAACTAAAGACAAACGGGAAACAGTATCAGGGGAGAGCATTCCTTTCTCCTACCTTTGGTTGGTTTGGCTGAAGTGGAAAGAAATGGCTGTAGGAGAGTCTTACAACTAACTAACTAACTAACCAACTAACTGACTAACATGGCACCTTTTTGAAAGTACTAGAAACACTACCGATAGTTATTGCACACCAAAAAAAAAAAAAAACAAAAAAAAAAAAAACGAAAGAACCAAGATTTAATGTCATCTTAACTTTGGGGGATTAAGTGACAGCAGAGGTGTATCAGGATGTTAATAACCTTGTACTAAAGGATGCAAAAAAGTTCAACAAACTTTCCCAGGATTCCAAGCAGCAAGAATACGCAATCCATGGTGAAAAGCAGCAGTATTGGTCACTTCCTTCTATTCCTCAGTTATCTTGTTATAACTATAACCCTGAATATACAGTTAAATTCAGAAACAGTTTCAATGCAACTGTTCATGGTCCAAGCCACTAACATAACTCAGAGTGGAAAATACACAGTGGTGCTGCAAACCAGAGGACCTGGCTTCTCCTCCTTGCTGCTCCCAATTTTATGATCCTGTGCAAAATGGTTAATCTCACTGCACCTTAGTTTTCTCATTTGAGATTCATGATAACTAAAATCTATTGACATCAACTTTTGTGTCGGGCATCCCATTAAGTGCTTTACAGACATTCTGATTTAACTCCCACAACAACCTTACTAGGAGGGTACTATTATTAACACTCCTTCATAGAGAAGGACGCTGATGCTCAGAGAGGTTGTGCATCCTTCCCTACAGCACACGGCCAGCAAGTGATGGAAGACGGTTCAAACAAGACAATCTGACTCCAGAATCACCCTCTTCTATGTGCGCTATGACCTAGTGCCTTAGACGACTCAGTCTTCCACTGCCCTCCAGGGAAATGAAGTAATTACTCAGTAATTCTGAGTAAATTCTGCTATTAAGTAACACTTGTTTAGGGAGAAAGAAACTAGAGGACAGATACTAATTTTTATTAAGTGCATCTGTGCCACATGGTGCCAAGGGCTTAATTGAGAGCATGTATTTAGTTCTGTGTCTTTTGTAGAATTTCAGTTTTTCAGAATTTAGGTGAGATATGCAGGAGAGAATCTGGGAGCTAACATTAAAAAAAAAAAACTAGAAAAGGAAGCAATAGTGGCAAAGGATTTAGACTTGAAGAGAGTGAACAGAGATCTACACAATATGGGTGAATGGTCCCCTTTCTTTTGCTAAGGTTTATTTCCACCCTTCAGTGCCCCACACTGTTTTTTAAATATACGTATAAACAGAGTTTGACCTCCGGTCATGACAAACTAAAAGCCGAGGCATTCATGTTTAAGGACTTAAACTGTGCTTTTAGAACGCCTGGTGTTGCCTGAGAATGCTATCAGAGCTTTTGCAAATTCAGCAGAATGGTCTCAGGAAAGCCCCCGACCTAAGTGAACTAAACTTCCCTCTGGCTATACCCTGCAGCTTTGGCCATCTTGGAAAACCTCAAGTGAGGTGGGAGGGATAAGCAAGAATGACTACAGACTTGACTTCTCATATTTGTTTTAACAGTCAACAACTCTGCAAAGATTGTTCTGGAGTAAAATAGAGGGGAGGTAGCTAACTGGTGTCTTGTAAATAATAAATACGTAGCAATAGTATGAGGACCAGAAACATCATATGATTGGATTCTTGGATGTTTTTCCAGAGAGGGAATTTGTCCCACTCTAGAAGCTTCTGGGATTATCCCAAGATTTCAGAAAGGTCAGTGGGATGGGCTAAGCAATTCCAATCTACTGAGATTTCCAGAGAATGACAGCTCTCTGATATTACAGATACCAGAGTGGGCAAAGGAGAAGTCGTAGCAATGTGGTTAACAAGGGGAAATAAAAAGAACTCCAGGCTTATGAAAAAGTGGGTACAAGCAGATGTACTAACCATTAGGCACATATTTAAACCCCATTAAATGAAGACATATGGGTAAAAGGGGGATATGACCTAATACTACATTCAGGGAAATCTGGATTCAAATAACATATTATATATATATATATATATATATATACATAAATAATAAATTCAATATTGCATTCTAGGTCAAATATATCTGTGCTAAGTGGACCAAAAGAATCCCCAATCTAAATGTGTACCTTACTAAAATATTCACTTTTCTAACAACTTTGTCAGATGGAAAGAAGTTATGCAGCCTTGAGTTTTTCATTCCATTGGTTTCTCAGTGCAATGACATTTGTAACAGAAATGCTGTGAATCATTTAAACATATTATAAATTTGCAAGATATAGCCCTCTCTTATAAATTCCTAAAAAAAAATCCCTGAAATAGTAACTCAAATATGTTGACTTGAGAATGACGTTGTGGTAAAGCAATTAGCAGAGTGACTCCACTTAAAAGAAATACAAGGAGAAATGATTATAAAATAATCAAAAACAAAATAATTGAAAACCCAAGCCTAGCAAGGCCCCCACACGCTACTGTTTGAGATTTTGTGTCAAAATAGGGACAATGGCAAGGCTGTATTCAAATCATCCCCAGAAAGCGGCAGAGACAAGTACTGTAAAGTCCTAGAAGGTTGACTTTCATGAAATTTACTTCCAAGTGTGGTCAGTGAGGAATACAGCCAATCAGATATTATTTATCTTGTTCTCGAGCACTGCACCAAAATGGGGAAGGGGGTGTGGCTGAACCCCAGCAGTGTACTGGGCCATCAGGAAAATAAAAACATTTTTAAATAGTGAAAAAAAATAGTATTTTTCCTCACAAAACCATAGGTTTATAAGAAAGTGGATGGACCACTTTTGACGATTAGAAATCTAGTTTTAGTATTTCTGGGGAAAAGTCAATCTAAAATGTCACTGAATCTTACTAAAAAAAAGTTTGCTGGAGAGGCAAAAATATTACCCAAAGTCAGGCTTGATTCGAGATCTATGAACACAAATTGGCAATTATGATAAAGTTTTAGTTTACCATTAAAATTGTACAAGCAAAATAAAATAACTGAATCAAACCCATGTTAGCACAAAAAGGACCAAGGTCACGGAAGTGCCAAAGAGAAGCATCACCTGTTTTAATCTCCCAAGAAGGTGATAAGGCAGAGTTGGGCTATTATTCAGTTGTGTGCAGAATAATATCTGTATGCAGCCAGCATCATCCAAGGAGCCTATAGCAATACATGGCATCTTGCTGGATGGAAAGGAGTCATCCATTGTTGCCACCAACCCACATGAAGTGTGGGAATAAAAATAAATATTCCACTACTGCCCAGATTAAGTGATAGTTTATGAAGCAATACTTAAGCCTTATATTATGTCTAATGTAATCGTCATCGTCATGATCGACTGGGAAGTTCACCTGTAACTAACTGCCTTAGCAGTAGAGACAAAAATGACATGGCGTAATCTAACAAAGCCAAATTTCAAAGACTAGCTAACCTTCCATCATTACTTTGCGGAGCTGAAAAGTCTTACCTTCGACTAGTGACGTGAGGAGGGTCACGTTGGCTGCTTTCCGTCTTCCCGCGGGCAAGTTCAGGCCCAGCCTATCCAGCTTCTCCCTCAGGCAGCGGCCCCCATTCTTCGACTTTGCTCTGTCCAAAAACAAGCAAAAGCTCGGTTCTGAAAGTTCACATTCTAAGGAAGACGATGGGGGCAGAAGACACAGGGCTGAGGGCGGAGGGTCGTGGCAGCAGGGCAGTGAGAGGACCCACTGTGCCGGGAAACACCTTCATCTTACCTTCTCAGTATGCCTCCCAGGAGCGACGCGTTGAGGCATTCCGGTGGCGAGAGGCGCCTCTTCACCTCAGCGATGGTCACCTTGTATTTGGAAGTAGAACTGAGGAGGGACAAACGACCGGGGACAGAGCAAAACAAGTCTGTGGGGTTGACCACACAGGTGCCACCTTTGGAGGGAAAAGTATTTTATTATGTGTCAGTGACCGAAGAGATGCTAACTTCATGAAACGCAGTTACTATTGTGACATGTCTCAGGACTGGGAAACACGTGGTGCGATGGTCCTTACACATACATCACCCGGATCACCTCGGAGAGCTGCTCTGAGGATGTCCTTTCAAATAACACCCAAGGTTTTGTCTTTCAGATATCGTACAGAAAATTCTTAGGAGGGGATGATTTTAATTTTAGTGAAAATTAGCATCTGATGGAGTGTTGGCTGACCCACCAGTGTTCACTTTGACATCATCTACACCAAGAAACACTTCAATTAGGTAAAAACCTCAAATTCTATCAGTTAACCCCACAAAAGGTAGGTATTATTCATCCACAGCTCTCTGTGTGTGTGTGTGCATGCATGCACAGATACGCAATGAGTAGATATTTTTTACCTACAACTTACTATATAGACAGAAGTTTTGAAAGCTCTTTTCTAAAGTGTTTGAGAACTGCCATCTCCTTTCTCTCACCCATCTACCAAGTCTAGGCACCAGAGTCATTCAGTCCCCAGGTACCATTAAAAATCATGTGCTCGTGGCCAGAAACTTCCAACCCGTGTGGATGGTTAAGAGATCAAATCTCTCTCCATGTCAACCCTCCTTGTGTACTGAGAAATCTGTGGGCGGAGAGAGGTTCAGTGGCACTTTCAAATTCAGTGTGCTTTTCTGAGCATACATTTGATCTGTTCAGTTATGGGCAATCTTATGACCCACCTCCAAAAGAGGGTAAAGTTCTATGAGGGAAATGGAAAAAAAAAAAAGAAAAAGAAGGTAGGTGGAGGAATGAAAACAGGCAGGAGAATGTTGTCTTTTTTTCTTTCTTTTTTTTTTTACACTCAAAGGGTGGTTCTCAACTGGCAGCATTGGCATCTCCTGGGAGCCTGTTAGAAATGCAGAATCTCAGGCCCAACTTCAGACCTTCTGAGTCAGAAATCTGCATTTTAACAGGTGGTTCATGTGTTCATTAAATTTTGAGATGCCCTGGTTTGGGACTCACTGCTCGCCTCCCACGTAGCTCCTCCCCTTCTTTTACTAAGTAGCTTAGATGCGATGTTATTACGTCTGGGAAGTCTCTGGCATTCAGATTCATGTGTATTTTCTGGACACAGTGGCTAAGAAATCTGGGAGGAGGTGTAAAAAGGCAAAGGGGCCCTGGATCTGGGTGAAGAGAACAGGCTAACCTTGTCCCCTCTCAAAGCATCTCTACCCCTGTGCCGCCTGGAATTCATCCTGCTGGCCTGCGGTTATCCCAGAGTCTCTGCAAACTGCTGGACCAAGATCTTTCTCCCTCGGCATTCTGAGGCTGAAGATCGCCCTACATGCTCCCGACAAAAAACATCTGAGGAGCCAGGTCCTGTACACTCGGCCGAATTCCCCCAGGCACAGCCAGGAAACTTGCCCTCCCTTCAAACTCTGAGCGGTCATGGTCTCAATTATCAAATTGAAATTTTTTTCTTGGCAGTTAAACTCGTAGCCAACATAGTAAAGAAACATAAATGCCTGTCCCAGGAGGCAGAATCACAAATTCAACTGGGCTTCCCCACTTGACATCCTCAGAGAGAACTTTAAAACAAATAATAATAACAACAACAACAAAATAATAATTTCTCCAGATTTCTGGTTTCAAAACTACCATCATACTTTCACCAATGCTCTCACTTTGTACCTGTAGATGCAAAATGTATTTTAAAAATCACCTCAATGGACATTTCAGAAGTGGAGATGAACAAGGAGAATAAACTAGATACCAATAAATCTGGGTTTCACTGTGTTGTGAGAATCGCGCCCTGGAGAGCTTTAGGATTTAGTCATAGTGAGGTCATCCAAAGCCAAAATATTAAGAAAATAAATTGTAATGTTTTTATTCAAAATTCACACAGCCCTCTCCTGAAAACGGCCCTTCACCCACAGTCACTATGAATCATAAGCAAGTTTATATTCTTCCATAAATCCCCTTCCCTTGCATGACAGCCAGTACACAATGGAAGACGCAACGAATCTCACCCAGCCCCTCTCCAGTTTACCACGAGTGGGAGGGGACTTTGTGCGTGTGTTGTCTTCCAGGAAAGGGAAGACCACAATTTTGGAACTTTCCTATCTTTACTAATCTAATGTAGATTAGAAATCAAATTTAGGGAGATGTAGAAGATTATAATTTTTGTAAAAGAAGCAGTTAAATTGGGTTTTCTCCAGTTAGAAAACTGCCCCCTTTTGGCAAAGTCAACCCCCTGTGCGGAAAGCCAGCTGCTTTCAGGGAAGTCACTGGGTCTGCTACCTGGCCAAGGGCCAACTCCCTGGGCCCTGGGACTTCTCTCCTGCATCCAGGTTGGCCTCTGGCTCATGCTCAAATAAGCATTTATTAGGTAAGTTACTCAGGCTGCATATTAAGAATATGCTTTATGCACACACAAATTGCCTGGAGGATTTATTTTGTATTCAGGATTAGCCATCAACTCTTAGAGTCTTTTATTTTTTATGTCACAGCATCTTAAAAGGGAATTTCTGTTGCTTTGATACTTGGCATTGCTGCAGCCTTGGGGAACTCTCTTGTCCTGGCTAAAGGTTTGGCAACTTGTAGAGTTTACAGTCGCGTGGGGAACCTGCTATCTTTCTTCCCCGTGGTTAATTTTTTAAGGAGGAAGAAAAGAGTAATAGGTCAACAGAACCAGAGTTTTGCATTTGGAATGAAGGTTTTGAGAAGGTGCGACCTCTCCAAGGGGATCCAGACTGCAGATGGCAAGGATGAGATTTCAAAGAAGGAAATCCTTGAAAGGGTCAACTATGCCAAGCCATTTACAGTGTTCCTCCCCAGTGTCACTAGCTGAAGTTCCTCATGGTGTCTGTGCTGCCTGTCAGCTCTTATTGGAATCATGCAATATTCATTCTAGATCCAGCACTCTGGTTGTGGGGTGGGGGTGGTCTCTGGTGCCACATCCAGGGTCCTCAGACTGAACTTCTCCAGAGTACATCTCTTCCATTCATAGTGCACAGAGTTCCATGGAGGTCACTATTTTTAAAATTGAAATTTGGAGAGAGAACTTCCTACTTCTAGTGATACTGCAAACTCAGATGGTAGCTACAGTAACAGCATAAGAAATCATCGACTTAAGGTCACTGGTCTAGGACACGGCTAACGTAAAAGGGATAACTTTGCCATAGCTACCGTGAAAAGTCAACCAAAGGCAGTGTAGAGGACAAAACCAGCCCAAAATACAAAGATGCAGATCCCAGGCTGCTGAAAGAAGCACGAGGATGGAGCTGCGCCCTCTGCGCGTGGCTGCAAACGGTGTGGAAAATGGAAAGAGTACTGCAAGGAAGAGGCCGGCCAACTAGTAGTTCTGGGCCTCAGTCTGTCCATCTGAAAAATGGGGATGCTCACACCTACTTATTTCCGCAGCTTGTGAGGAGGTAAAACTAGAAATGGGCACAGGCGAGCTCAGCAACACGAGTTAAGGCCGCTCAAGGTGAGCACTGTGTTGAGTCGCTAAACCGCGACGTCGCTTGCAGGGTGCGGAGCGCGACGAGACCCCGCCTACTTTTTTGCGCAGCCACGGAATCGGAAAGCCAGGCGCCGAGGCCTGGGCACGCTTTGCCTCTTCTCCTCCCAGGCAATTAGGGCAGAGGAAACAGCACGGACTCTCTCCCAGGAACTGCGGCTCCCCTGGCGCCCCAAAAGCTGCCTCCAAAGCTATTCGCTCCGTCTGGGTGCCCTCCCCTCCCGGAACAGAGCGCGTAATGGCTGGAGGCCCCGCGCGCTCCGCGGGTGCGATCGATACTCCCCGGCGGGCTTCCGGGCGCGGGCCCGTGCGCGCAGCCTCTCCAAAGCCGCAGCGCCGCCCCGCTCGCCGCCGCTCCGGTGTTGACATAATTAGACCAAATCTTGAGAGCAAAATAAATGTTCTGTTCGCCTTACAGCCAAACAGATGTTTACAATTTAAATGAAAGAAATACAGACGGCAGGGATTTTTTTTCCCTCCCCTTCTTCATCTGCAGTGATCGCTTTTTTTTTTTTTTCTGACACATTAAAAATGTGTAAGCGATTACAGGATTTTCCTGTCCCCGTTTGTTCTACGGCTGCATTTCTGCGAGGTGCGCGTGTAAACAGAGTAGGATCATTCTCGGCAGCTTCCTCTCTAACCTCTCGGCCTTCTCAACCCCAGTCCAAGTCATCCCCCACCTCCTTAAAGCAGGTGTGAATCGTAATGAAACAGTAACGGAAGGGATGAGGGCTTAACTGCGATCAAGCAGGCCTCAGATGCTATAGCCGCAGCGAGTTGCTCCGTTTGGGGGATATGTCGTTACAGGTATGACTGGCTTATCAGGTCCGAATGCGCTTCTCTGGGTGCAGATTCCAAGCACTACGAAAGAAAGGGAGGTCTGCACAGGGAGACCTCCTGGTTTAAGCTGGCTGTGGATATGTAATAGTGTATGGGGGTTGAAGTGAATCCCCATTTCCCGGTGCAGAGTGTGCTTTGGCTTTTGGCGATGTTTAAAGCAATTAAGAAGTAGAGAGCAGGCAGTAGGCTATGGAAAAGTAGCTCCCCCTCCCCCGAAAAAAAAAGATTTCTAACCAGCCGTGCCTCTAGATCCTTGGGCACGTGAATTTTAAACTTCATATAAAGGAGACTGAATTCTGTATCTGCAGCATCTGTATTGGGGGACTAACGAGGCAGGCGACGCTCCAGGTGTATTTCTGACAGTATTTTCGCAATGCATGAGCCACCGAGACGCGTCTTGGCGGTTGAAGGAAAGAGGAACAAGGCTTCTCACCGCGCTTCAGTCTTACTCCTTCCAGGAGCTGCTGAAAGAGCCAAATGCTCTCTCTAACTCCGGTTCCAAAGCTCTCGGCTCTCGCGAAACCCAAAAAAAGCACAGGAGAGCTCACCCTCCTGCCCGAGCTGCCTGTGGGCAGCCGTGAGGGCTGCAGAGGAAGAGGTCCGTCCACCCTGTTATTGGCAGACCGGGCGACTGATGCTAAGCTTCATTTCACGGGAGCTTTTTTTTTTTTTTTTTTGAAATTAAATCAGATCTGACAATGTTTGTACCGCAGCATAAATGCCTTCGCTGGCGTGCCAGTCACCTCTAAGCGATCTGACAAACTCCAGCTCGCTTAAAACGTGCAGAGTTCAGATCATATTAATTCCCCAAAAATGTTTTGATTCAAAGTAGTTTGTATTTTGTGTAGCCACGGGCAATCCGGTAAGTACTCCTGCCTGCCCGTGGCCGGGTCCGCTCCCTCTCCGCGTGGCCCAGAGGCTATGGCGGTATTTAAGCTTCTGAAATTAGCCTGGGGCTGCAAGGCAGAGTGATCACAAAGCGAAACTAGGGAGCTTCCCCTCTTCACTTTTTACATTTTTTTCTTTCTTCCTTTTTTTTTTTTTTTTTTTTTTTGAGTTTGCCATCCCGATTTCACAAAGAAAAAAAAAAAAAAAAAGACCAGGGCCAAAATGTCACTTTCCACCCAAATATGGAAGAGCTGGGTCTTCTCATGTCATCTCCACCCTCTTCTGAAGGCCACGGGCCCCTACCCAATTGAACCCCTACCCCTGCGGTTCCAATCTGGATTCACCCATTATTAGCTTCATTATCGTCATCGTCATCAACATTGTTCTCCTACTACTAAATTCTCAGAGCAAGAAATGAAAGGGACCAGCATCTGACAAAGGGGAGGGGGCCATGAGGGAGCCTCAGAAGATTCATGGGGAAAAGAAGAGTGAGTTTTCCTTTCTTTCTTTCTTTTTTTTTTTTTAATGATTAAAAACACAGACGACTCCTGTAAATAGAAGCCTCATTTCTTCAAGAGATGCCTTTTGAAACCCAGTATCTGAATATTCAACGAAGGCAAAGCTCCACTCTGTACGTACAACATTAATATGATCTCTGCAGAATTTGCTACTCAGAAATATTAACATATCAAAGCCGATGCCGGAGGCGAGAGAAGCTATCGATACGCAAGCACAGGGTAAAGTAAAGATTATTGGTTCTGATGGTTGGAGTGGCGGAGCTGCGGGCAAAATCGCGCACACCATTAACCGGGAGTGAGCGCGCGGGGAGCTGCACCTCCGAGGCGGTGGCAAATATTTTATCTAGGTGGTAATTACCTCGCCTCTGCCCCTCTTCCTCTGTCTTTGGCTACCGGGCTTCATTATAGGCAAAAACAATGTAACTGCCACTTACCAAATTGAGTCAGGGAAATGGTATTTTGTTCTTTGCAAACAGAAATGCCCAAATTTAATGAACTGAGGCCTCCCCCCAGCACCCACCCCGCCCCAGCCCCAACCCACAAACACCACTACAAATAGGATAGCCTCTCCCTAGTGAACTCGGGTAGGGCACTTAGGGGTCTGTCTTCCTTCTAGAAAAGCATTCAGCAGTCTTTGGAAGTGAAATCTATTGTTTCCCTCCCACAGTCAATTCTGGAAATCATTAGAAATGTAAGTTTATCTGAGAGCTCAGCAGGAGAGAAAAATGGCGAAAGGTTTTGCCTTTCAAGAAATCACATTTCATATGGAGAGTCACTTGTAAAGCCTGAATGAGAAGAGAAACAGACCTCCCCGTCTGAACACAATTCGGTGGTATGGAAGAGAGCTTGAGTTAAAGTCCTCTCAATTTTTGATGAACAAAGGTGACTTGAGCTATTGATATGACTGAAAGTCCTGTGAGCTACCGCGACAATAGAGAGAGGGGGCTTCCTTAGCGTTTCTTCGAAAACGAGGAGTCCTGAGGCGAGGGAGCAGGGTGGGCTGCTAGGATATAGACCACCTTTTAAGGCAAGACTTCCTTGCTATCCATTTGGAAATTGTCATGAACATTGATCGTTTCAGAGTAAACAGACACACACCCTGGTCTCTGGGGCTCAACCAAGTTAATTGGCCTTTCTCTAAGACACGTGGAAATGAAATAACCTCAGCAGCTAAACTCTGAATTCCTTCGCAGAGGAGAGGGGAAGGATTAGGGTTTAGTCAAACAACACAAACGTAAATCTCAAGTTACCTTCCCTCTCTCCTTGGAGCCTCGCCGTTCTTCTAAAAGATCAATATTTAGTTTAAAATAAATTCGGCTCGATTTTTAGGTGAAAGGAAGTGGCACCGAATTCCCTGAGCAATCAAACACCACCTAAGGAAGACCATTTCCGTGACTCGGAGAGCATAGAAACGCAGTTCCCATCTTGTAGTTACCGGAGAGTTTTGGCCTTTCTCCGGAGGCTGTCCCCTAAATCTCTTTTCGGAAATTCAGCTGATTTGCACAGCAGCCTCCCTTCCAGCTCCCGCGCTCGGCCTCGAATAATTCTCACCTCCGCCCCCGGCAGCTATTGTACGATATGATGCAATTTCCAAGCATTTGAGAAGGTGGTCTTGGGGCAAGTGCGGAACTGAACGCAAAGAGCGCAGTAGCGCAAGCCGGGCTCTGGAAGCAGCCGGCTCCGGGCGCTACTTAGTGGCGCTGTCCTTCAGCACCACCGACATCTCCGTGCGCCCTGAGCGCATGGCCTCACCTTAGGTGTGACCGCCCCAGTAGACTGGGATCAGCAAATCTCACCTGGTCCCTCTTTCACTGTGTATTTTAAACCCTCTCCCCAACAAAATGTATATTTTATTTCAGTTTTCACTAGTGTCGGGCCCATTTCATGTCATTTCATTATGGCTGTGCATTGGCCTGGCTGACAAGCTTAATACGGCTCATTGTAAAAATTTTTTGTCGAGCAACAGTAACAGTTAAAAAAAATTGTTTTTTCAAATCATCATGGGTTGAAACTACAGGGCTGAATAGTCATTCTATATTTAATGGAGTTTCCAAATATTGACTTAGACAATATATGGTTTCCCAAAGAAGAACATTCTGTTTTCCTCCCGTCTCAATTCAAACGGAGTTTAAATTGGACATCAGGTTGTAAAGCCTGCAGTTTAAACATGAAAGAATCCACTGCTTTCTATCGATGCATTTCTTTCTTTGGAAAAGCATTGAAATCTATCAACAAACCTTGAAAGGGATGAGGAGAAACTGAAGGACCTTTATTTGGTGCCATACGAAGTGACTCAGTTTCAGTGGTTCAGTTACTAGAGACAACTGCGGCCCTGGAGCTGGAATTAGTCCTGGTGAATAGGCCACATCTTATTAATTCGTATGAAGTTGGGATAACAGCTGGTCCCCCTTGCCTTGTGTGCTCCTCGGGTTACTCAGCTTGCTAGGAAAATAAGCTTCAGAGGCTCTGGGTACAGTTAAATGGGGAGGCCAGCAAAATCGGCACTGCCTTGAGGCCCTGAAAATGTCATAGTTCAAAACCTTTTGTCAAAAATGGAGCATTTGAGATGCAGCCCCCTTCAGTGTCTGAGCTGAAATCAACAGCTCGCCATTCTGGCCTTCCCCCCACCTTCCAGTTCCATGGGTAGCTCTGGATTCAGATGTTTTCCTCAACAGATGGGAACAAGAAAGCTTTATCCAGTACAGTTAACACCGCCTCCTCCTCCCAACATCCCTTAAAGAAAGAAATGTTCTGGACACTTGGAAATATAAGGGCCGCTGCGGTATTGGTGTTTCATTAGCTTTCCCTGAAGCCCAGTGAATTTAGCCTTTCACAGAATCCTTCAAAGCCTCAAGCTAACACCATCACCTCAAACACCCAGGCTGTGGCTGGCACATTTAGGGCTAAAAGAAACTAGAAATTCTGCTCGAGGATGTGGTGATGGGGGAAGGGGGTGTGAGAAGGGTTTTTTTGTTTTGGTTTGGTTTGGTTTTTTATCTTTTTCCTTTTCTTTTTTGCCTCTAACTTTGATTGTGTCACTGTTCTATTGAGGAACAGCAAATCTTTTCTGTCACAGTCTTTTGGACACAATCTGTGTTCAAGCCTCAGTGGAAGAAGGGAGGTTTTTAATGTGGGTATGCCTGTGTGGGACAAGAGTAATTGATCAAGAAATTGTTTTCTTTATCATCAGATGGGGGAATGTGATGTTTAAAAACATCACCAGACCTTCAAAACAAGGTAACAGGTGAGAGAAGAACGTTTAGCTTTAACATGTTTTACTTACCTCTTCTTATCACTCCACCTTGGCCATTGAGAACAAGCCCACACTGGGCTTCCACTGAGCCCTTAAGAAAAGAGAAAGAAATAAAATCACTCATATAGATACTAACAGGTGTGACAACAGTCTTAACCTGCCCCAACCCTGAACCCTATATCCTCATAACCCCACAGTAGACATTTAAATGCAACCATTGAGCTGGAGCTAGTTTGGTAGCACGCACAATTTTAAGGGAAAAAAAATTGCCAGAAAAACCACAATCTAAAAGTTGTATAAATCTTAAGGTATGCATTTTACAGCACCATACAATATTACACTTCAAAGAGCCTGAGTGCCTTTTATCTTGGCATAAGAGAATGAGAAGCCCTTTGAGTCCCCATCAAGGCACATAGCATATATATAGACAGTTTCCACGGCACTTTCTGCGTGGAGCAAATTACACCAGAAGTGTCAAGTCTGGCACTGTGGGTTTCTTGGGAGCTCAGAGGAGCTATTTCAAGTGCAGAATTCAAGATATCTTATGAGGGTTCTGTTTTACCCCAGATGTAGGTGCATCCTATAATGCTCTCCAAAATGTGTCTTATAGAGGCAGCACCTTCAGCATCACTCACAGTAGATCTTCAGGCTCTTAATGGCTGGAGGGATCATTTGAGCTGGGAAGGAGGAAAAGGTCTACTGATTTTTGATTAAGAAAAAATAAAAATTTCTCTCTCTGTGTCTTTTTTTTTTCCCTGAGTCGAAATGTGTTAAAGGCTCATTTTCCTTTACAAACAAACGAGGTATTGGACATGAAAGAGGCCTTGAAGGGTGTTAACCTATCCAACAGCCCGTGAAGAGTTAAGTAAATGCGGAGAGAGTCGGTGCATAATAAAAACCCACTTTACAAAACAACCTTTACAGCCCAGGCTTCCTTTCGCTTCCCCATTTTCACCATATTGAGGCAGGCCTGTAAGACCCCCCTTTTCAACCTACTCACGGGCTCTTTCTTATTTTAAATGTTCTGCCTTAAAGTGATTATCAAATCAATATGAAAAAAAAAACTTGGAGACTGGGCATAAATTAAAGCAGTGATGGGAAAAGGTGTGACAGTTTCCTTTGTTGGCCATAGCAAATCTTTTTAGGGGACTCAAAGATGGAACTGAAGCCACAAGACTGTTTGCATCTGTTAGGCAGACTTAGACCGCCCTCCAAACCATTGGACTTTCACTTAAAATTCTGTGCAGGGAAAAGTATATTTACATTTGTTGCATTTGAAATGAGGCAGATGCTGATGAATGTTTTAAAAAGGAAGAAATAAAAGGAGAGAGACGGGTTGCTCCCACACATCCCCTCCCCATTTCTCTTTTTAAAAGTCTCTATGACTTTTTTTCTTTTTCTTTTCCCTTCTGACAACTAAGTCCAGGAGGAGTGGAAGAAAATAACTTGCCAGACTTCCAACTTGCTTCATTTATCTATATCTGTGGGTACATGTATATACTCACACACATCTCTAGACATAGATACATGAATATATCATACACCATTCTCCTCTGTTTCTCCTAGTTTCTTGGAGTGTTGCTCCCAGTATGAACATTCTCTCAGTATGAGTAATAAACGGGGAAAGGAGATTAAGACTATCGAAAAGACAGAGGGTGAAAATAAAGGCTTCAAAATATCTGAAATGGAGAAGGTAAAAGGCCCGGAAGCTCTCCAAGGGAGGGAACCACTTTCCCTCCCAGCCTCTGGCGCACCGTTTAAGATGTTTATTTTCTTGGAAGAAACGAATCTTGGTCTCTTCACTTAACAAACTTCTCCCCCTCCTAAGTAAAACATGTTGTTTGGTCGGATGACATTGCATAAATGACCAGTTGAATGGCACTAAGTCGAAAATTGGATAAACTACGGTGTTCTTTTGCACGGGATTCGCTCTTTGTCTGGTGCTTGCAAATGTTCTAATCCCCTCTTTTGAAAAATACCCGGCTTTGTGCCTAGCACAGAAAAAAAATTTGTACAGATACAAAAAAATCAGCAGCAGACGTGGCTATTAAAAGGAGTAAATAGGTTTTAGTTGAGCTAAGCATTGAATGTCAGATTTTTTTTCCTCTTGAGACACAAGGGGATCCTTGTGAAAAATGTAAAACTTGCCTTGAGCGTATAAAATCATTTCGTGCATATGAATGTAGAAAGTCAAGGTTTAGAGAGCCAAATCTTTTTTCTTGTGAGCCGATCGTGTGGCTGTGGCTCTTTGTTGGCACTGTGAGGGCTCTCACTTTAATTTTAAAATAATCCCTTGCTCAGAGGTAAATGAGGGGGAAAGATTTTCTGTGCGCAACAAGGGACCTCGTATGTCTCCAACTTGTGTTCTTCCAGCAACTCCCCTTTGGTTTTGGAGCCGGTGGAGGAGATGGCCAGCTTTGTGGGGACTCGCAGGGAGAGCCGCACTTTCAGCTGAAGGAAGACACAAATTCATGTCTTCTGGGCTCAGTTTGGGACATCTGTGGACTTAATGTGTTTGAAATGTGGCTATGACAGTATGTCTGCATGATTTTAAATTCTATTGTTGGCAAACAATGTACAAAAATACATGAAGAGAGAGAGTGGGAGAGAGATATCTGTCTGATTGAATGATGGCCTTCACAGTATGTGAATTCCTTCCTTCTTCCTTCCATCCTTCCATTTCTCTCCTTCTCCCTTTATTTTTCTCTCTCCCTCTCCCCCCTTTCTCCTTTCTTCCTCCCTATTTCTTTTCTCTCCCCCCTCCCTTTCTTTATTTCTTCATTTCCTTCTTTTTAAAAATTTCCTTCTTTTTAAAGAGTTGCATATGATGTTACTGGCTTGGAGAGAAAAACTAAAGTTGTGAATCGTCCAGCTGGGTGACAGGACTGGGCACTCCTCAGGCAGTGACAGTTAAGCACAAACCCACACCCTGGCCAAGTGCATTGTGTGGATCCTTTTCTTGGGGTAAATTTATGAGACTTTTTTTTGCGATTCTTTACTTTCCACTGCAATCTAGGATATTTGGTGAAACTTTTGCAAGAGCTCAGGGTCCCCTAAGTGTTCCGAGAACAAACAACCCCGCCGCCAAATCACAGTAAGTTCCCCACAAGCTCAGTCCGGGACAAACGCCTGGGACACGCGGGTAGACTCAGCAAAGCGCGTAGACTGAGGGTGCGATTGGTCATCAACTTATCGGGTCTTACTCTGAGTCCAGTTGGCTCAACTCCAGCCCCCTTGATCTCCCTCACTGCATCCCCTCAGGGACAGAAACCTGGGTTCACAAAAGACCTCAGTACAAACCAGCCGAAAGTAGAGGACCCGCAGCTAGCCGGACCCCTGAGCGTCCAGGTGAAAGGCCCTATCCAATGAGAGGGACAGCGTGGCACACGCCTCCTCTAATTGTTTTGATAACTTTCCATAAGTGGGGGGTGTGTGTGTGTGTGCGTGTGTGTGTGTGTGTGAGAGAGAGAGAGAGAGAGAAGGAGAGAGAGGGAGAAAGAGGAGACGGCTAGCAGTCGGAGTAGTAACGGCGCGGGAGGGGGAGGGCGAAGGGGGGAGGGCGCAGACAAATTCGCTGCATGCTTATTTACCTGCAAGTCGTCGGCTCCCGCGGCGGCCAGCCCCAGGCTGGGCCCTGGCAGGAGTCTTTGATCTGGGTGCATTCCATACTGAGAGCCATGGCTCATGAGGGACAGGTCGTGGCGGCGGTAGGCATCGAGGCAGCCCAGCTCCCGCCTCTGCTCGTCCAGGCAGGACGACTTGAGCGCCCGCGCATTGTGCAGGTTAATAAAGTCGGTGGGCTCCCCGTGGTGGATCTGCTGGTAGTACTGTTGCGAGTGGTGGAGCGAGTTCAGAGAGTAGGCGTCGGGAGTGACGGCCGGGTGGCTGTGCTGAAACTCGTAATGGAAGGACTGGTGGTGGAGCGGGGTGTACTGGTGGTTAGTGGAGAAGTAGGGGGATGCAAACTCGGTGCCGGTGGTGGAATAAGTTAAAGGGGAGGAGGAGGAATAGGCGACAGTGGAATTGGCTACGGACTCCAGACAGCCAAGCTGCATCAAACGGTAGCTGTTTGATCCGTCGTGACGTATCTGGAAGGAAGAGGGGGAAAAGGGAGAGCAGAAAAACTTGAGGTTTGTCATTTTGCCACCGAGGCGCGGCTCTCGCGGAGCCAGGAGCGTCCTCCGGCTCTCCAAGGGGCGCGAGCGCGCAGGGCTCGGGCCGAGCCGCAGCCGGGCTCCGCGCCTTCGCCGGGGAGCCTCTGCGAGCAGGCAGGCGGGGGGTGGGCGGCCTCGTCCTCACAGTCGAGAGCGCGGAAAAAAAATCCCCCACCCTATATAGGTGCGGGTGACACACACACACACATACACACATACACGCGCGCGCGCACACACACACACACACGCACACACAGCCCCTGCCCAACTTGCGCAGGGAGCCGGGCGCCGGGAGCCAGGTTTGCCACTGACTCCGGGGCTGCGGGGAGCAGAAGCAGACAGTCCACACGCGCAGCGCGCGGGCCCGCTGCTGGCCACTCCAACCCGCTGCCGACACCGAGATGCCGCGGCCGTCCACGCCGGGATGCTCCGCCAGAGCTGCTCAAAATTATCATCCAAATATTAAAAAAAAAATCCAGTCTGTGCAAATAGTCCAACTCGCTCATTTTCTTAACCATTTGGGGCAAAGAATCCCCCCCCCGCCCTTTTCTCCTTCAATTTCCTAGAATAAGCCCATTTCAAAAGGGGTGCATGTTCCCAACCCCCCCCCTTGTCCACCTACCGCTCCCCCACTATCAATCTCTTTACTTTGCCTTTCCGAGTATCTTTTTTCCATCTCAATCTCTTTCTCCTCACCCCCTCCTCCCTTTCTTTATTATTAGGATTATGTTTTCCCCCTCATTATGGCAAATGTTTCTTAACGTGGCAGAGAGTTGCCCTTCCTGGCGACAGATGTCATAACGAACTTTCTCCCCTTTCCTTCCTTAACTTCCCCCGAAAGCCAGATTATAATTAAACGTAACGGTCCAATATAGATTAGAGACGGAGGAAGCTGCCACGCCGCCGCCACCGCCGCCGCCGCCGCCACACACACACACACGCGCGCTCAAAAAAAAAAAAAAAAAAAAGGAATACCTCGGCATCGTGGACTAGTCCCGGAAAGGTAGTTGACATGTTGGGTTTCTCCGAAAGCTTACGATGCAATTTCCCCCTCCAAAAAAAGAATCGGGAAAAAAATCCAAACTTCTTGTATTTTCCAATTTTTTTTAAGGAAAAAAAATGTTCTATAGATAGAGATCTAAATTGTAATGGCTTTGCCCGGATCAGATAGCTCCTTGCCTCGTACCCACTTAAAAACCTGTAGGAACAAAATTTTCCCTCTGCACAAAAGCAGCTCCCTGGAACAGATTTTGTACTTGCTGAGTATTTCTTTGGCTGATGTCGTAGGTCCCTTGGTAATATAGAAGTTTTGAAAATTAAGCATCAGCACTGAGAACTGGGAGGACAATAGGCAGAAGAGATTTATCCCAGGAGACAAGGAATAAATATTGTATCTTCGCCTAATAAGGAACTGGAGGTTCTTTCAACATTTTTATCCATTTTTTCCAACCTTTATCATGCTTTTCTATACCGACTGAGGTGAGGACTCATCTCTGCAGAGAGCATTTGCACACATTTTTATTGTGAAGATAAAGCTCTAGCCCCGATGAGTGTGTATTAGAGATAGAAATATATATTAATTAAAGCTTCCTTTTACACAAGTGTTCATTCCTATTGGTTCCACTCCTTGGATGCTGAAAGCTGCTTTTTCCAACGAGCACCCAAATCAATTTCACCCAGATTGGGGTGTCTGCCTTTGCCCAAGTGGGAACAATACTCCTCTCTCCATATTTACATGAATTTGGGTTCTTTCCCCCTTTTTGAAAGGCAACACCCGGCAGTCGCTTACACTTTCAGCAGCTTTTAAAACAAATAACCATGATGGACAGCCCCAAGTTTCCATCATAAAGAAATGGAGTAACTGGCAATATATTTAAGAAAAATACAAGAAAATAAAGACATGTGGCAAGATTCTACATTTAGGTAAAATGTTGTCTTCCACTCCTCAAGCCAACCCATTTTTCCCCTCTTTTGTGTTTTCCTTCTTCCTTTTCGGAAACAGTGCTGAATGGGGGGTGGGAGGTGGGGACCATTTAGCAGTGGCACCAGGTATTTGAACACCATTACCTCGGAATAACCCTTAAATGTTTGAAAGTAACATTTCACAAAGAGAGGGCAGGAAGGAGGCAGTGCACACCGTTGTCTGCCTCTTCGGTGGGTTTCTTGACTTGCAGTGTTTGAGCTGTACTTCGCTGGAACCTAGGCTTCCCACACCAAGCGGTCTAGCGCCTGGAGCGGGTAGCTGTGGCTACGGGCTCGCAATACTGAGGCTCAGCCAGGTCCGCTCTCCAGCCCTGCCCATCTCCTAACAACTGACTGGTCCCATAGACTCATCTCAGAGATAGAAAGGGTAATTTAGTCTTAATTGCCATTTCATTTGGTTAGCTTTTAAGGGTTTAAGCTGAGAAGGTGTCTTAATAATAAGCCGCAGGCAAACAGGCATGTGGCTTTTTTTTTTTTTTAGGTCGGGGTTTGGGAGGGTTTACTAGGATCTGCTCATGCAGTCTAACTGGGGCTGTCACTCAGCGCTCTTTGCTTTATATAAATGGACAAAGGCACACGACCAGAATTGAAATGCACTGTCTGAAATGGAGCTCCATGATGCTTCAGTCCTGCACGAGGGTCAGCAGCCAACACTTGCTCCCCTTTTCAAGGTGCGCAAGGGTCCCGTCCCCCCCCCCCCCACCGCTTCTTGAAATTCCCTATGTTGGTCTAATGAAGTCAGTAGTCTGAGAGCCCAAAGGAGATGAAAAGGAAGAACGCCCAAACTGATCTTAAAGTAGGAGGGGTAAGATGAGTGCCTTTGACACTGAGGGGCTGACTCCCCAAATGCTCGCAGTGGGGTCTTTTGTTTGCCAGAACTCAGGGAGGTTTCTATATTCCACCCACAGATGAAACATGCGTCCGTGGGAGCGGGGGCCTGCCCCCACGACCTTACCCCAAGGGCCCCCAACTCCTGCAAAAGTGCAAACCTCCCCCTAGAAGAATGGTTATCTGGGGAATGGCCAGACCCTCTTTTCCTGGTGGCTGATGTGTGTTTCCCAGTAAGTCCCAACTCAAAAGAGGAAGCACGGTCCATCCTCAGACAGGCTGCAAACCCCTCCCCCAACTCCCCTACTGTCAGATACATCTTCATTGAAGGCGAAGGGACCTTCGTCCCCCGGCTTAGGTCCAGGCAGCAGACACAAAACCCTCTCCCTCGGGAACAACCAGGAGGCTCAGGACGTCGTGGCCGCCTGCTCTGCCTGCTGTCCCGGCTCGTTTGGCCCCTGTGTGTGGCCCTTTTGGGGAGAAGGGCCACACGCAGCCCCTGCACTTCTGACGCTCTCGGTAGTGAGCTCTGGCCTCGAGCTGAGTGCATCCACAGAATGACCTCTGGTTGTCTCGGCCTTCTGAATCCTTCAGGACAGCACTGAAGAACTGGCAGATGGACTCCTTCTTTCCGCTCCCTAACCCCACCCGGTTTTCCCGAGTGACTTCGAGGTACCCAGACAAAAGGCGTCCAGAGCTTCATCTACTGAGCTTCTTGGCCGCCGCTGCCCCGCCCCCGTGGTGCTAAAGGAAACTGAAGATCACGCAAGATGAGCAAAAACTTGTGTTCAAAGGAGATGAAGCGGGAAGGGTAAAGTGTATCTCTTTCAGCTTAGGGGTCTCCTTTGGAAAGTGTTCCTCCCACCCCAGTGCCCAGCTTCCCACACCAGCGTCTAAACTGTAGGGAAACCCCCATTTGGCCAACTGCTCCCTCTCGCCTCATCCCAACATAAAAAAAAAAAAAAAAAAAAAAAAGCTGTTTGTCCCTGAAAGAGAAGTTTGGGAAATCATCCGCGCCATATGCACATACTGGTCAGCAGCTCCCTTCCATCTGCTCTGGGGTTGGAAAAGGCGCGCCCCTTTTCTAAAGAAACTCATCGAGGCAGGTGTGTGGTGTGCTTGGTGTCTGTGCGTGTGTGATATGCGCGCGCCCGATTTGTTTCTGTCAGACAGTCCCCCCCACCACCGTCCTCCCTTCCCATCCAATTAATAGTCTTGAGCAATTAATAAGTGCCATCCTGCTTGACCCAAAGGCTGGGCGTTTCAGCAAAGCTAATTTCTCTTTCTCCACTTTGGCCCTTTCCGGGAGAGCGATTGGCCACACATTTTCCAGCGGGCGGTGTAATTGAATTAACTGGCCACAGCGAGTTGGAGACACAGCGACAATCGCCTGAGGCTCCTTCCCTTGGGAAACCGGTAGTGAGCATCCCAGCCTGAGCCCGAGGCCCGCCTGGCTCCCGCCCACTCGAGACAGCTCATAAAAGCACCACGGAGCAACTCTGCCAGCCCGGACCCCTAGAAGCTGGAGAGGGTGTCTCTTAGCACCCAGCTCTTCTGTTCAGCCTTCTGATTCCAGGCTCCACACCCCAGGAGGGATTGTTCCATCGCAGTTGCTTTAAGAATCTTCAGAGAAGTCTTTATTTTATCGTGATTGTTTTGGTTAATATCCAGAGCTAGAGAAGAGAATTTCTGAATTTGTTCTTTCCTATAGTTCAGACTCTGGTGTGGGAAGCTCAGGTCCCTTCCTGGGTTTCTAGGCTGGTACCATTCCAAATCACCCCAGTTTTCTTCCAATCCCAAGCATCTCCACTGAAAGGGTCTTGCCACCCACTGCGTGTGTTTGAGGTTGGTGGACAATTAGCAGCAAGCAACTGCCTATCCCTAGTTTATTAAGCACGTATTTCTCTTCCTCCTTCTTATTCCTACTTGGGATTTCCTTTGCTTCTCCACATGAACTTTATTTGTTTTTTTTTATTCTGTTTTCCTGTTACCTGAACAGACTTTTCCTACAAAATTGCTTGCATAATACTTAGTGAAGTAGAGTAGTTAAGGACTGTAATTATTTGGGCATTTTCAACCAAAACATATTTCCTTGGATGCACATGTGAATCAACCAGAGTATCTTCCTCTCTCTGTTTTTCCACCTTTCTCTTCTTCCTTCCCCCCTCTTTAAGGAAAGGTAGAAATGAGACTGAATCCGTTAAACTTATGCCTTAAAAGAGCACGTGTGGACATTGTCTAAGAATGAAACTTTGTGGGTTCTTGTCCAACGGGGCATGCAGTCCCATAACCCAGAGAGTTTGCAAGATGGGAGAGAATTTTCATGATCACAGAGACCCTGGCTTTGGAAGGGTACTTGTACAGGAAAACGGTGGGACCCGGAAGATCCAATATGTTCTTTCCACAAAGTGAACAAGAGGTGTTGATCTGTTCATCAGGACCGCTTCTAACCCTTCCAGGCCTCAAAGTGCCTTTCCTTTCACTTTTATTTTGGATGTACAGAAACAGCTGAGGTGCCTTTGAGGAATTAAAAAAAAAGAAAAGCTAAGGACTGCTGTGCCCTGTTAGTGGTGTTCTGGTACTATCTGCCCTCACGTCTTTGTGGATCTCCTGCATTCTAAGCATTTCCACCCTGGAAAGTCTTCCAAGACAAGCTCAGCCTGGGCTCTCCAAGAGTCAACCTCTCAGGCCCCGAGTTTCACAGTCACTCAGGATTTTAGGGACCTGGAAACATCTTCTTATCCAAAGACCTGTTCTCCTAACATCTCCCACTAGAAACTGTGGGTGAGCGGATGGTTGGGGGCACACCATCAGTGGGTGGAAAGGCAAACATGTTGGGCCTACCAGGCAGCATCCTAACCCCTGGTTCATTGAGTTTTCCTGATGAGGCAAGGTGAAGAGAGAACAGTGCTCCAAATACCAGGAAAATTCTGGGCGGGAGCCAGGAATCTAAAACTTGACCCAGTTTCAGGACCAGATATTTGGGGAGAAGAGGCATGGTGGCAGCCTGGGTATTGGTGAGACACCCCCCCCAACTCCATGCCCTACCCCCAACCCCCAGCCAAAAATAAATTACTTGCCTGTTAGCCTGAGCTGACGCCGACTCTCGGTCTTTCTAAAGGTCCCTCCCCTCTCCTTCGCAGTTAGGATTTGATAACTCTTCTTCCTCCTCTTGTTAGTCCATACCCTTACCCCATTCCCTTTTCAACAACTGAAGGGCCAGTTTTTGGAAAACGTACCTTAATTGCAAACTGCATTTTAAATAAGAACTGTGGGATATTTGGGGGAAATTAACACTTCTGCCAAGCTCTCCAGTCATTTCAATTTAAGGGTTGTCGTTGACTTTTTTAAACTCCGGGTTTTTTTCTTTTCCTTCTCTTTAGTAAAACTTCCTCCTGCAGGACCCCTACAACCCCGCGCTCTGAGCTGTCTGTCAAAAGCCTAAAGCGGATCTGTCTTCCGCCTTAGCCTTGCAGCCGACAGGCAACACGGTTCCACAATCGTACAGAGGAAAAATGCATTTGCCAGCAATTAAAAACCCTGGCGAACGCATTAGTCGAAAATTAAACTCTGAAGTCTTCTCTTTGACAAAAGTGAAACTTGGGGCTGAGTCCCTCCTCTGAGAGGGCGGACTCCTAGCCCTTCTGCGGCAGCTGCCGAGGGGGACCCGGGCGGGCCACCCACCCTCTCCCCGCAGCGCCTGCGTCGCCAGTCCCGCGGCGTCGGGGGGCGCTCACCCCCAGGCAGCCGGGCGAGCCCGGAAGGGCGCGGCGCCTGCAGGCCCCGGGGGCTGGCTGCGCTCTTTGTGGCAGGAAGCTGAGGCCTTGCTCTCCCAAGGGACACTTGACTCTTGCAGCTGAGAAATGCATGAGCTCGGAGCGGACCGCGCTGCGCCCTCGCTCCCCGGCTGCGCTGTTGAACCTTGCAGAGCAATAGCGGTTTCGGAAAGTCCGCCGGCCAGTATTCCCGTCTACGGAGATTTCCTTTACTAAGCACTTTTACAGGTGTTGAGTCATCGGATCCTGAGAACACGCCCTCTCTCCATTACTGTCTTTTTATGGAGCAAAGAATAACAGAACAGTAACAGCAAACACTTACTGACCACTTAAAGGTGTCAGGCCCGTTCTGAGCCCTTTACAAGCACTGTATCCTCACAACACCCCTGTGAGTTAAGTATTCTGAGGTAGGTAGAGTGTGTATTAGGATCAGTATGAGGTGGGTGTGGGTGCAGACGAGGACCCTGAAGCCCACGGAGGTGGCTCAAGACCCTCCCTTCCCCCAGCACGCAGGCCAGCGGTGGAAGTGAGGCTCAGAGAGGTATCAGTAATCGCCAAGGTCACACGGGGCTTTGAACTAGGATTTTGGCATCAAATATAGATTTTTTTTTTCCTACATCGTCTGGCTTCTACTGCTGCATCTAAACTTTTCGAGGTTTTGAATTTCCAACCTTTACTCCACGTCTCCATTCCTTTCTAAAATGCCTAAAAGAACATACCCACTTTGAGGCCCGGTCCAGGTTTCTTTTGCAGTAAAGCAGGGTCATCTTGACGCCTGTGGCGCAAATCCAGCCTCTCTGTTCTCGCCCCTCCCTTTTCTGCTGACGGACTGGATGCGGGGCTTCCAGAGCCCGTCCCCTACCCTGGCAGGTCGAGCTCTGTCTCCATCCCCGGGAAGGCAGTGGCTCTCGATGCCCGGCTTGCTCTGAGGCTGCGGTGCGCGCCCACCCTGAGCCAGGCCGCAGGGGCGGCGGGTTGTACCCGCCAGGCTCCTCTTACACCCGCTCCCCAGTCCCATTGTGGCTGCGGCTTTGTGGATCCACCGCGGGCCTCCAGGATCCCCTCGTAACCGAGATAGCTGATTGTGCGGCAGTAGGAGGGCTGGGTCTGGAACCACGGGACCTGGTCTTCAATCCTTGATTCTACTTCTACTTGAGCAAGTTACTTAATTTTCTCACTTGTAAAATGGAAAAACAAAACAAAACAAAACAAAACAAAACAAAACAAAAAAAAACTGACACTTAGCTAGTCTGGCTATTGTGAGGTTTAAGCGAAAAAATTATCTATCTATCCATCCTTTTGACCAGCCTAGGCAGAGGGATGTATTTAATAAATCCTGGGTATTATTTGGAAGGAGGGGATTATTAAGAAGGCAAGGAAAGAGAGGCTTTATTAGAAGGGCATCTTTGCTTCCCTAGGGTCCATTTCTGCGGCCCTTTAACAGATGGCACTAAAGAAAATCCAGCTGGGAGGGATTGCAGAGGCCACAAGATCCTACCCTTTGCTGAAGTATAAAGTCACACAACTAAGCAAGCAGCAAAGCCTGTTCTGGGGCCAGAGCCGGAAGTCAGATGCTTGCATCCACTCAGCCCAAAGCCTCCCATTCAGGATCCAGGGAATGGATAGCTCAGCCCCACCCCCACCCCCACCCCCACCTTCTTTTATGGCTAATATTTCCTCCTGACCTAACATTTTGGTCTTTACAAAATTTGAATTTCATTTCTTCTCTCTCTGTCTTCTCACCTGCTGTCTCCTCACTTCTCCATCCTCCTCTTCCTCCTCCTTCCCCCCCCCACCCGCCCCCATTTTTGCCCGAGTCCCCATATGTCTTCCTGGGATTCTGCTGATTTAGCTCCCTCCCTTCTAATCTCCAAAGGTTTCTGTCTCACCTTTGGCTCAGTATCCTGGGTATCATCTCAATGACATGATCTGGGGTGAGGGGGGTGAGCTGGGCCAGGAGGGTGGGGAGGGTGTGTGTTTCTCCATCTGCCATACTTCAAGTTCTGGTCACCCTAGTACCAATCTCATCCCCTATCTTCTAACCAACCCCTGTGGATCTGTCTGGTTGCTGACCCCAAGCCCCTGCCTCTGCCTCTTCTCCCTTCTACTAACTAGCCTGGCCTTGGGGAGCTTTGAGGCAACCAAGATCTCACTATCTCTCTCTCTCTCTCTTTTTTTTTTTTTTTTTTTAACTAAAAGAGCTTTGTCTGCCTCTTCTGTCAATTACCCCAGCAGCCTCTCAGAGGCCCCGTTTATTTTTTCCATTGACCTTTTCTTCCTTATGTGCTGGAACAATGCCTTATTATTTTATTTATCTTAATCTCTGGTGCAATCGCCCTTTTATTCTTCAACTTGGCTGTGCTAGTGTTTGCCTTTACACTTCCTTGACTTCATTATGTAATCTTGCCGAATCGCATGCTGTTTAGACCTCACGTCTGTCTTTTACTTACCCTTGAATAGTTTTGTTTTGAAACTCCTGGTCCATCCATATTTACCTTATTCCTTTGTTTCCTACTCTCTGTCTGCTGTCTGGAATGCCCAGGAATAGTGTCCAGAAATTTGTACCACGTCTGCTTTATTGCACATCTTAGCCAACAGGACATCCCATTAAAAGAGAATTTTTTTTTTTTTTACTTTTGGCCCTGACACTTTTTGGTGGCTTGTAGTAATGCCCCATCCTTCCAAGTCATTTCTGGTTATAGGCTTCATGTGCTCCTTAGACAATTGCTAAGATAAAATTTTCTCTTTCGATTTCCTTTTGAGCAAGTGGAGGATGATGAGGAAGGTATGGATTCTGTTACGGACTGGCTCTGTCACACAAGTTACTGAAGTGCTCTGCTCTCACTCACAGCTAGGTTACACTAACTAGGGGTAAATATAGATGAAACAACGTTGTAATGGGTAATGTGCTTTAAAACAATTAGGTCTGATTTATTTCTGCAAATCTCCTTCTTGCTGCAGACCAACTCTCCTTCTTGGGTTTCTATCAACCCTACTAGTGGTGAGGAGTATTATTTCTCTTCCACAACTCATCCTTTCCAACACAAAATTCTGGTTTGTCTGTCTTTATAGAAATGGCTGCATTTCTACTAATTTTCATGTCAGAGAACTGTGTTCTAGAAGTCTAGAATCAGAAGGGGATACTTTTTGCTCAGGTGTCTGCTCCATTGTGGAATCATAAAAAAAACCTTGAGGGAACCTACAGGCATCTTCCTAAATCCTGCACCCCCTCCCCACCCACCTCCATCTCTTAATGTTCTTTGCAAAGATTGGAGATAGCAGACCCAGAACCAGCCTCTGCTGCCCTTTGGTAATACTCTATCCATCAGTTTCCTCTCCTTACTCTCAACCACTCACTTCCTTTCTCTTTCTTGTCTTCAGATAAAGAGTCTTGACTGAAGAAATTACCATGGAAGAGAAGACAACCCGCTCCATTGATTCTTGGGGCTTCTTCCCCTCAGAATCACCCTGCCACTCTGGCTGGGAGTACAGCATGTCGTGCAATGTCCTTTTTAAGAAGTTCAGTGAAGTGGGGCAGTAGGGGTTAATGTTTTGCCATCTTCACATGTGAAGATGACACCTCTCACGCCCTCCCTTTTGGAGGAATTAGAGATTAAACCTAGCACTGAGATTTCTCTCTGGTACAAGACGCTAGAAACACGTATAGACTGTGATGTATTAAATATGTACTATATATTAGAACTGTCTGTAATGAATGCAGACATTCTGATAAATAATACAGTGTAAGGTTCCTTGTATGATTGAACACTATCTACTTCTCATATATTTATGTGCCAGCAGTTAAAGAGAACAGGTTTCTTTCCCTAGTTAAATACGTTGAAACAGCATTAGTCTTTCAGGAGTGTGTTCCAATTTGAATGCTAAGATTTAGATGGTGACAAAGCTAAGCACATGGAGGTGCCCTGCCCTGCAACATTCAGTTTTGAACCAGAGAAGGAAGCTCTTCCCATTCATTATCTGGACTCTGGTGGTGGAGGAAGCACAGTAATGCAGAATTTTAGAGAGACATCATTTTAACGTACTTTTCATTGACAAGGTCAAGTGTGTCTCAGATACAGTTGGCAGAAAAGTTCAAAATCCTTGGGAGGTAGAAATCATATGCCTGGACAATGTGCCTGTTTGCCATCATTGTATAGTTTATGGTGGCCAAAAGAACCCAGGCTTCAAAGAGGTCTAGGATTTCTAATTGTTCACATTAACATTTTTTTCCCTCCCTTTACAAAATCAGCAAAAAAAAAGATAACCCCTCCAAAATCTGTGTTTTTTTCAGAGAATGTGTAACCTAACTCACATATCCACAGATAAATAAGGCTGCTGGCTTAGAAGAAAGTAAGTGTAGAAAGTTCAGCCTCTCTTCCCAAGATGGTACAGCCAACGTGAGACCGAGGCTATGTTATGACTCTTACTTGGTTGGGAAGAATGTCAGTAGTGTGACTTGGGATGATGGAGTCAGAGTCTTATGACACCATAAAATCTATTTTTACGAAGTGATTCATTGACTCGGCATCAAGAAATGCTAAAAAGTAGGGAGATGTTTCACCCATTTTATTTAACTGCTGATGCAACTCTACACCAATGCAGAAAACTGGGCCATTTTCACATCTAATTTCAGAACTTTTTGCCATGAAGTCAGCCCATTACATCATAGGAAAGAAAGATAATGGAGAAGAAAGACCAAAGAAAATCCAGAGCTCCATTATGAGCAGTGGCATTTGCAAAAATCCTTTTGATTTTCCTAGGAAATATCTCCAGTCAGCGTGAGTCTCTAGCAAACAGACACAATCAATTTCAGATCGTCTGAAGTGACTGTGCTGTCTCGGGCAGTGACGACTAGTCACATGTGGCTATTGAGCACTGTTATGGACTGAGTTGTGTCCCCTTCAAAATTTTTATATTGAAGCCCTTTTCCCCAATGTGACTATATTTAAAGAGAGGGCCTTTAAGGAGGAAATTAAGGAAATAATGAGGGCATAAGAATGGAGCCCTAATCCAATATGACTCAGGTCCTTATCAGAAGAGGGAGAGGCACTAGAAAGATAAGAATACAGCCATCTGCACTGCACGGAGAGAAACCAAACCTGCTGACACCTTGGACTTCCAGCTTCCAGGACTGTAAGAAAACAAATTTCTGTTGTTTAAGCCCCCCAGTCTTGGTTATTTTGTTATGGCAGCCTTGGCAGACTAATACAGGCACTTTGAGAAAAAACAAAACAAAACAAAACAAAAATGACCCCCAACGTCCAAGAGTTAGACTAATATTGTCAGTTAGGCCCTGGTGGCGCTGCAGGCTGGCCTGACACTCACAGTCCAGCCTTGGTGTTCTGTTGAACACAAACCGTCTCACAGGATATCAGCATCAGACAGGGCAGCTCTGTGATCATAATGGATGAAGATGGAAGCAAGACTACTCTGTAAACATGTCTGAATACTGAACACAGAAGTACACGACATACACCTCTGTTGGCTAAGATGGGTGACTGCACCTTCTTCACCAATTACAGCTCTAGCTTTAGTTTTCTCCCTCTTTCTGAAAGCACTTAATCCAATGTGAACCCCTGCTTCCTTGTGTCCACTGAAATGAACGCACAGCCTAAAAGTGGAGAGTTATGTTTTATTTGGCGGGAGGACTCGAGCTGGGATGACAGCCTCTCAGATCGCTCTGAGGGGCTGCTCCGAAGAGGTTGGGGAGGAGCCAGGATATATAGGAGCTTTACCACAAAGACCAGGTAGTTGGAACAATAAAAGATTGCTTGTTATCTAAAGCACACCAGGCACCTCAAGTTAAAGAATATAGTGCTTTTCTGTGTATGGGAGGAAGCAAATATTTGGGCTCATTGAATTCATCCCTTTGACAAGCACCTAGCTGTCTAGGGCCAGTGTCTTATCCTTTCTTATTCTGAGTCCCCTCAGGGTGCACCATTGTGAGTAGCTGCAAAGGCCGGGCTGCAGGCTTGTCTTCACTGGGGGGTGGGGGCAGCCGCTGATGACTTGATGGTCTCAGCATTCTTTATTAACTGATATGGTTTGCAATATTTTTTGTTCACACTTGGATCTCCTTGAAACTACCCAACAAAGACCCAATTCTGAAACCCTTTGATACAGGAAAAAAGCGAATGTGGGGTGAGAGGAGGCCATGTGCCAGCTCTCGGTTGAGTCCCTGGGAAGTGCCTCCCCAAGTGTGGGTCCTTGGCTTGGTGCAGAGAAAATTCAAGAGTGAGCCATATTTGAGTAAAGATAGATGTATTTAGAGAGATACTTACTACATAGAGTGTAGGCCATTTCAGAAGGTGAGAGAAAGGCCATGAGGTGTGGGGATCGAGTGGTCAGGATAAAGTAAATGTAGATGCACACTCCATAGACAGAGTGCAGGCCATCTCCAAAGACAAGGGAGTGAGAGAGAGCAGAGAGCGAGAGTGGCCGCCATGAGGCACTGTGTTGCCAGTTTTTATGGGCTCCGTAGCTTCATATGCTAACACGCAGGACGACCATTCCAACCACCCTGGGAAAGGGGCTGGGATTCACAAGAATTGGGCCACCACCTACTCTTTGACTTTTTATGGTTAGACTCGAAGCTGCCATGGCTCCTGTGGGAGTGTCATTTACCATGTTAATATGTTACAATGAGCGTATGAAGCTCAAGGTCTATTGGGAGTCAAGTCTCCCACCATCTTGGGCCTCAAGGTCTACTGGGAGTTGAATCTTCCACCAGTTTGGTGTTAACTGCTGTGTCATTCCTTGAATGGCTGTGCCCTGCCCCCTTCCCTCCTGTCTCACCTTTTCTGAGTGTTCTATGATTCCTCATGATGTGTGTCCTCCTGGCTATGACAAGTTATAAACCCAAATTCAAAAACTATGGATGCGTGTTTGGTGGTCTTTGACCAGAAGGGATTAGCAATTTGAAATAAAGCTAGTCCAAATTGAGATGTGTTGTCAGTATAAAATATACACCTGCTTTTCCAATGCTTAGTATGAAAAAGATAATGTAAAACATCTCGTAATTTTTGTACTAATTATAATGATAATATTTTGGATATGTTGATAAATGTATTATTGAAAGTAAACCTACTTGTTTCTTTTTTCTTTTTTAAAACATGGCTGCTTAATATTTTAAATTACTTATGTGGCTTGCATTTTATTTCTTTTGAACAGCATTGGTTTACAGTGTCCCAAGAAAGGTCAATCATTGACAGTTCTGACCATGTGCATCTTACTATCTATACATATATATTTTAAGGGAGTTTAATAGTCTAATTACAACATGCTGCAATGTGGTAACAGAGAACTCCAAAACCTCTGTGGTTTAACACAACAAAAGTTTTTTTCTCTCAAACATGTAATCCATTGCGGGTGTGGCCACCTCACCAGGGCTGCTACCCTCTGTTTCCTTAGCCTCAGGGATCTAGTGAGATCTTTATCTCTGTATTGTCACAAGGTGGAAGTTGGGGAGGACTCTGGAGAGCCAGGCACAAGTCAACAATCCTTTGTTTCCGAAATACCTTGGCCAGAGCTAGTCACATGTCTCTGGTTAAATATAGGGCCAGGAAAGTGTAATCTTCCCACATGCCCAGACAAAGAGGAGAACTGAAAATGAGGAACAATAGTAATATCTACTGTAAGGGGAGAAATGTAAATAGAAATGCAAGTTTTAGGTCTTAGTTTAACATGAACCTGTGACAGATTTGATACACACCTAAGGTATTTTATTTAGGAAACCTAGACTCAGAGGACATCAGCAGTGATGTTGAACACACAGTCACACAGATTGGGATTTCAAAATTTGTAGATACTGACAGGCATATACAGAATAGATAAATAAGATTATATTGTACAGCGCAGGGAAATATATACAAGATCTTGTGGTAGCTCACAGCAAAAAAAAAAATGACAATGAATGTATGTATGTTCATGTATAACAAAAATTGTGCTCTACATTGGAATTTGACATAACATTGTAAAATGACTATAACTCAGAAAAATTCCTTGCAATATACAATGGAGTACTACTCAGCCATCAAAAGGACTAAAGTAATGCCACTTGTAGGAACATGGATGGACCTGGAGATCATCATACTAAGTCAAGTTAAGCCAGAAAAAGAAAGACAAATACCATATGATATCACTTATATGTGGAATCTTAAATAAAGACACAAATGAACATATTTACAAAATAGAGACATACTCATGAACATGAAAAACAAACTTATGGTTACCAGAGGGGAAAGAGGATGGGGAGGGATAGAGTGGGAGTTTGGGATTAGCAGATACACACTACTATATATAAAATAGATAAACAACAAGGTCGTACTGTACAGCACAGGGAACTGTATGCAATACCTTGTAATAGCCTATAATGAAAAAGAATATAAAAAGGATTATAATTATATAGATGTATAACTGAATCACTATGCTGTACATGAGACTTTAACACAACATTGTAAATGGACAATATCTCAATTTAAAAATATCCTCCCTTTTTCCAACTCACATTTCTATGATAACATTTTCATGTTTCAAAGTACTTAAATGTGTGGTTACCAATAGCTCACATTTCCTTATATCTTTTTCTCATATCTAGAACCTTAAAATAAAGTTCAAACTTAGTTTGAAAGCAGTATATAACTGAATTAAATCAAAAAGGAGAAGCTTTTCAAGATTGTTGATATTTTTAAGTTGGTTGATCAAACTCTATCTGTATCTATCTCCATCTGTCTCTACTCTATTTCCATGTCTCTCCCTATATACATACACACACACACTTGTATATATACATGTATACACACATACACAACAGAGAAACACACACTCCACTTGCATGTATTACTTTATTCAACAAGGTTTTGTAACATTAAAAAAAATGTGATCCTGGAGATTTCATTAGTTAAGAATCCTCCCATCTGCAGGAGGGATTCCTAAAATGCAGGCGAACTTGCCTTTCTTATCTTCAAAGTTCTCCTCCTAGCATCAAAAAAGTTGTTTGTAGTAAGCCCAGGGGAGGGAGGAGGGTCTGACAAGCTTTCTCCTCCCCTTTTGTGGCTGAACTGAGCAGTCTTCTAGTATGACTAATTTTACCAATATAGATCAAGTAGGTTAATTTCTGGAGAAGGCAAGCCTATGGCTGTGGGGGGCATAAGAAGGAGGAGGGGAGGAGAGTCAGCACTTGATCTCACTCTCCCACCCCCTGTCTCTTCTCTCTCCAGGGTCTGCCACTGCCCTCATAGACTGCTAGCCCCCAGCACACAGGCTAAGAGAAAGGCGCTGTCCGTTCAGTACCAGGGCCACGTGCAACCTGCCCGCCAAAACACAAAGAACTGAAATATTAATTAAAAAAAGCCAATCTGCTCAATCCTCCGCCCGCAGGCAGGCTCTAACGGAAAACCGCATATGCTTTCCCTTTCTCCTCAATAAATCTTCATCTGGGCATTAAAATACCTAAAAGGATTAGTCATTAAATGCTTGTACATTTGGCTTAATTCGCAAGAAACTGTATGTCACAGGGTTATATCAGAACCACAGTTTAATCTAATTTGCAGTATTTGCGTAAATGCCTTATTTCTTCTGCTGATTGTTACAGAGGATAATATTAATATCCCAAGTGTCCAGAGGGAGAAGGTTAACCCACCAGCACGGAAATGAGCTGGATGCTGACTGATGTGTAAAAATATCAAAGCTTCTTTTAAGGTAAAACACAAAAAAGAATAAATGGGAGTGTGGCTTTTCCTCCTCAATCTGCATTTATTATTATTATTTATTATTTGATCCTAAGGTAATAAGGAAAATGCGTTTTTTGAACAGGAGTTTTGCACTTCAGTTGGGTATGCTGTCCTACACATCGCATTCAAAAGCCGTCTATATGGAAACAGTGAAACAAATCTTCAAAGGATTTAATTGCAGAATCAGTCTTATTTTCTTCTGAGGAGTTTGTTGTAGCAACAACATTCAGTCCAGTTACGTGAGCCAAACCTTCCTCCCACCCCACCTCACCCCACCCCCTGCCAAGCATTTCTCCTTCCACTGAACTACTGGAGCGTCTATTGTCTGTATTATGCATCTACATCAGGCCCTAATTGTTTACTTTTTAGTGCTCCAACTTATTTTTATACAAGGTTTTAATAATGGGGGCAGGGAATTAGATTTGCTTATTTATTTATTTTCAGAGGAAGTAGAGGGGACTGGCTCCAGGACCTTGTGCGTACTAGGCAGGCTCTCTACCACTTGAGCTATACCCTCCCCTCCAAGGTTTTAATAATTTTACTGGACAGTAACTCCCAAGGCAAAAAAGGATCAAAGCTCTAGCACTCTCTAGAAAAATGGTTTTCTGTATTAAACTCGTATTTATTGATTACCTAGTCCGTGAGAGCCCTCTGCTGAGTTTTACTCATGGTATATTTTCTAAAATTATTTTTGTTTACATATTTTGGACACATCTTAAATTAATGAAAGAAGCCCTTAATTTGGGTCAATTGTGTGCTTTCTTTTTGCCAGAATGGTCATGGAATACAAGCTAATGCATTTATTAAAATGTGCATTTAAAAATCAAAGTTTGCATTAATTCTCATTTTTAAGAAAATAATGAGATATTTGAATATGAAGTTAACACGTGATTGTCCAACCTTTACCTATTGGTAATAAGGGGCTTAAGGCTGGTAAAGAGTCCATTGCAAGCCAGGTGTTTTCTCTGTCCACGATGAACTGGTTGTTGTAAACAACTATGTCTCCTCTACCAACTGGGAAGGTTAGCGGTAAATGCTCTATTGACATATCGTGCAGGTGGTGGGAAAAGATGGTAAGTGGACAATTTGAGACATTCCTTGGAAAAGAAGGCATTTTGAGGGGACTCAAAGTAACAGCATGTATGATTGGGTTAATGCACATTATTATTCATGGCAAATGAGTGAATATCTGTATATTGTGGTAAAAGGGGGACTAATAGAGAGTTAGCAGTTTTTTCTGTTCTTGATTTGGTCACTAATTTTTATATCTAGAGCAAATCTCTTGGTCTCTGGATGCCTCATCTCTGTTGTCAGGTTGGCGTTTTGAACATTTTTTCATCCTTTGACCTTTTATGAGTCTAACTGAACATCTTCAACTACTGAAGCTTTCATTCCATGTCCCATCATGACATTCTTATCTAAGTTAAAAGTTGTCTTGAGTCACTCTTTTCAGTTTATTTTTAATAAAGAGATAACTAAATGGAAGTTTAATTTCGCAAAGTTGAAGCCACCAGAATTATTCCAGCTTTTACTTATTTCTTTCTGATACTTCACTGTTTACTTGCTACTTTTTACTCTTATCTCATTTATCTTGTATTATTGCTGAATAATTAATTCTTTGCCAAAATATAAATGATTATTATTGATTTCTTAATTGTCAATCAGGGTCATGACTTGAAGTTTTTTTATCATTGAAGATTTAATTTGAAGAGATTAGTTATATAAAATTAAACGGATTCTAATACTCAGTGCTGGGTTTTTGCCCTATTTAAATGTAAGTTTAGCATTTTACTTCTCAATGACTTAATTAAATTCAAATAAAAATCAATTACACAATTAGTAAGAACCTGTTACACTTATATCAAATACTTTATTAAAAAGTGAGGAAGAGGTGTATAAAAATAGTTTTCAGTGTTTGGGGAATTGACAATCTAGTTGGGGAAACAGTATTCACATAAGAAAAGTTAATTAAGAATACAAAACCAATTATAATGAAGGGCAACAGTGTGGTAACAAAATGTGACATCATGAAGTGGCATGGAGAGTGGTGTAGGTTAGTTTTCTGGGACTTGATGGAGAAGCACATTCTAAAACAGCATCATAGCCTAGGCATTGATTTATGGCACTGAAAGCCAAGCTTTTAATCATAACAACTTATTCATATTTTTAACCTCTAACTCTTCTTCGACAGAAAAATTTTCTCCCACTTTTATATTAGAACATGGCTATCATTTTGTCCTTTATAGAAAGCCTTTTTTCGCCCCCAAGAAGCTCTCATGTTTCTTTGCTCTAAGGAAGGAAATGATACTCACATTCAAAGCATAAACCTGAACTTCCCATGGGACTGCTTGGATGCTACTTGGATAAGAGAATGACATTAGGGCAGAAGTGCAGGTCATACCATATCAAACCAAAAGCACGAGTCGAGAGTCACGTTTAGTGAATTTTGTTTGTATCTGATCATTTTCAGGCCAGCTGTACAAGTTAAGTCTTCCCTAAATAAGGATAATATCCTTGTCATTGACTTGAATTTCTTTTAAAGTAATAAACTAGCAAATAGAGTACCAAGGACTCAGAAAAAAGACTTGATCTGATTTGAGACGAGTAATTCCTAATTAAAATAATGACAATTAAAATATGTGAACCATAGAATTGATTTTATGAGCTTTTAAGCTAAGGATATTGCTTTTTAACAAGTACATCATTTCTAATGCACTGGTAACTCGAGGGAGGGAAGTTTGGGGGAAATTTATCTACAAGACTATTTAATATCATCTGTCGTCTACAAAAATACATAGCATTTACATCTAATTTGTATTTTTAACGATTATTTTGAGAAAGTTCTTGCTATGACAAACAATTTTTGCTAATATATTCTGCCTGTTGCATTTGATACATATTTACAAAGTCTGAAAAGAGAATTTAGGGTAAAAGATACCACAGTTAAAAATATATATTATGTGCTATAAAAGAGTTTTGTTTAAATAATGTTTGCATTATAGTCTTAAGTTTCAAAATATGTGGTGTGTTCAGTACCCCAGACCCAGAATACATATATAAAAACCTAGGCCCTGAGTCCAGAAATATAATAATACATCATATGGAGATTTTAAAACTTGTTGGCAAAATTTTTTACACTCCACCAAGAAGTGTGTGTGTGTGTGTGTGTGTGTGTGTGTGTGTTGCTTATTGTTGAATCTAGGCTAACTTTAGTGAGTCGTTTTAAATAATAGAACGCTGTGAGAGAGAAACTGCATGACTTCCAAAACTGGAAAAGCTTTCACTCTATGGGTGAGGACACGTGTTTTGGGACCTCTTATTTTCCTCTCGTTCAACCCAAGAATTCCTATTGTATTCCCCCAAAAATGCTAACGTTGGGAAGAATTACTCAATGATTGTTGGAGCTTTAGGATGTTCTCCAGGTAAAATTTTAAAGAGTTTCAAAGCGGTCATTTCTCATCTGTTTCTTTCTGTTTTTCCTGTCTCTTTCTTTCCTTTCTTGCCCTCCACTAGATATATGAAAGTCCTTATATCATCCTTGGTCTAGGTGAAGGTGAACAAAAGCAATGACTGTCTATCTTCATGTGGTTTAGCACTACTTTGAAGCTCATCAGGCCAACATGATCACGGTGGTGCCTACCATGGTCCACTCCAGCCTGTTCTTCTTGGGAAAAAAAGAGACTGACCTCTGCCTTACTCAGTCCCCACGGAAATGCATTTCCTAATAATGAATGATTTGGCCCACCCTATGTCCCAGGTGCTCTGCTCACTACTTTATATATGTTGTCTTTTATATTTATCACCAAAATTCTACAAAGTATTCACCATTGTTGTCTAGAATTTATACACGAGGGAACTGGCTTAAAGAGGTTAGGTCGCTTGCCCAAGGTGACCTATGCAGTAAGGGCAGGAGCCGGGATTCAAGCTTAATTGTCTTAGTTCAGAGTCTGAAATTGTCTGTGTTTTATTTCACACAGCATCACACACACACGCGCGCGCGCGCACGCACACACACACACATTGGTACAGCCACTATGGATGATGAGTTACCCAGGGTACAACAATCAGAAGTGATAGCGGGAGACCACTGCTAGGACCGAAGGAGAAAATAAAGAAAATAGTGTTATTTAGAGACTGGTGAGAGTCGAGCCAGATAAAAAGGGTCTCCAAGCAGGAGCTGAGGTCAAAGTGAGACTCAGCTTTCACCAAAGACATTTTGGCATTGTTGCCATCCATTGACTGATCCAAATGGAAAAATGCATGGCTTGGGAGTTCAAATGATACAGTGCACACGGTAAGCCTACTGGGGCATAGACATGGGCATAGAAGGATGGAGAATAATTTTTTGTTCCCAGTGGGGAAGCTAATTGAGAATAACTAGTACAAGACTTGTATAGTTTCCTTAAGAAGGGAGAGTAGGGCAGTGACCATACATGTGGTAGACAGAATAGAATTTTAGGAATGTATTTTTTTAATGAAGTATAGTCAATTTACAATGGTGTGTTAATTTCTGGTGCGCAGCATAGTGATTCAGATATATATATATATATATATATATATATATATATTCCTTTTCATATTCTTTTTCATTATAGGTTATCCCTGTGCTATAAGTAAGACCTTGTTATCTATTTTATATATAGCAGTTAGTATCTGCAAATCCCAAACTCTCAATTTATCCCTCCCCTCCCCATCCACCCCAAAACCATAAATTTGTTTTCTGTGTCTATGAATCTGTCTCTTTTTGTAAGTAAGTTGCTAAATGCTAGATTTTGGAATGTATTTTAAATCTGTTGACTTTACCTAAAATCTACACTCATTACTCATCATAGGTAGGCAGGCCCCAAGTTCCTACTGAGCTAAGTCAATCACAGTGCAAGAAGCACATTAAGGGATGCTGTCCACTACTTACTCAGTTTGGAGTGACCAGCTATGGCTACTTTATTTAGGTAATTCTGACTAGGAGACTGTATGTCATGGCTCCCTCCAAGGCTGCCATACACCAGGTGGCATGTGCAACCATACCTTGCATATTTCACCTCTCAACATCCTTCCTGTAAAACCCCACGTTTCTACCACGCATAGAACAGTGTTCTAGCCAAGATTCCTTGTCACAGATAACCTAAAGTGCCTAGCTGATTGTGCAGAAAGGGGAGTTTAAAAGATTCTGAGTGGCTCACTGAACTGCCCAGAGATTGGATATGGTGGCTTGGAACAGGCCAGGTAAAGGGGCTAAAAAGCATGCTTTATGTCAAGAAGGCATAAACCATGACTTTACTGTTCTGGTGAGGGCATGGCTGCCCCTGCATCTTGAACCATCGTTACTGCCTCCAACATGGAAATCCTCCACCACTTCTGAATGTTATTCTGTTAGATCAGAGAGTCAGACCTGGGGCAGCTATGTCTGATTGGCCAATTTCAGTTCATGTGTCCTGCTTAGCTGTAAAAGAGGTCAAAAGAGCAAGTGTATAGAAGTTTAGTCTTCCTGCCCTGCACCCACCCTCTCCAGGAGACAGATTTTTTTCTCTTACCAAAACCTCCTGAGTGAGGAATTCTCAAAATATGGGGGTTAAAATACTGGGAATCATACATGTTAATTTCACATGAGTACCCATTTTGCATCTATGTCACCTATCTTTCTATCTATCTGCCTGCCTGTCTGTCTGTCTGTCTATCTATCTATCTTCGTTTCCATCAATCTATCTAAAATGCCCAGATGATACCAAAAAAGTTTTATCTTAGGGGAAAAAGAAAAATACAATTACTGGCATTCCCCCAACTCTAAACCTAATATTGTGCTTCAATGATAACTTTTTTAAAAGACCAAAAATGTAATACTGTCATAAAACAAATAAAATTGTTTAACACTTACATGGATGTCTACATCTAAGCAAAGAGAGAATTGTAAACCATGCAATCACAAGTCTTTCTTAGAAGGTCCACATACAGCTAATAAAGTTTTGTATGTTTCATCTTAAATCTCCAAATCATGGATTCAACCAAGTGTGTAGATTTAGTTTCAGATAATTCACATTATATATCTTACACTGTTTAAAGGCACAGCTCAACAGCTATGCCTCTTAAAAGGGCCTAATTATCAAGACAATAGCAAATTTTTGTTTTATAACTCAAAATAATTTATGAAAATATAGGTTTGGGTTGTTTTTTTTTTAATATTATCCTACAGACTTGGGACTGAAACCCAGTCTTGGATTCCCATTTCAGTGTTCATTTTCCTTTTTGTTTGCTTCAGGGGAAATCTTTCTTTCTATCCTAAGAAAGCAAAACCATTTATATCCCCCAACTCCTTGCAATCTTGGCTATGATCTCACAATAATAAGAAAATCTGGTTTCTTTCAAATTGGGTAGACAATGCTGAGATTTTAAAATTTTACTTTGAGCCAACACTGAAACATACAGAGAACAGCTTAGATGTGGACATGATATGTCAGAAAAAATTCATGTTTAATTTTTATGGGGAGTAACAAGAATCTCTGCTTTTGAATAATGATTCAGGAGTCATTTGCCGGTTGGAGAGACAATATGCTTCAAACATATGTTATTCAAGATTGGAACAATTTTCAGAGTCCAGTCTTAAATTATTTCTGAGAATATCCTGTGGAAGGAAAACGAATTAGAAAGGATCTGATAAGGAAAATTCATTTGCATCCCATGTACAGCAGAGAACCTGTTGAATGACATTTAAAAGAGGATTAAAGCTGATTTCTTACAAGCTCGAGGATAATCAGGTTTCTTAGCTACAGCAGAATTAGGACTTCCAATTCGCTTACCAAGTAACTGACGTCCTTGACCAGAGCCCTCACTACGCATTTGCTTCTGGACAAATGATCCCAGTATCTTTTTATCTCCTTCAGGACTTTGCTTCTTTTTAATACTCGTGACAGAGGGCTAAAGATGTGCTGTTGTTTTGCGTGTCTGTTGCTACTGAGGTGCAAACTCTAGCAAAGTATTTTATAGTCAAGACAGAGGAGGCCAGGCCATGGTTCCACAGGCTCTGTGACATTGACTTGAGCAGCGTAGAGCCTTCCTTTAATAAATATTAATTAAAGACATAAGCACGCTGTTGAATGGAACACGTTCCTTGAGTGAGTAACCACGTGACTGTTTTCACGTCATCAATGCCTGTGTGCTTTTGGAAGCTCTGGATGCTGGGCACTGTTGGATGGATCTCCCTGGTAACAGCCTGGGTTTCCCACTATGTGTTTTCCCTCCGCAGTTGTCAAATTTGACTCTGTCCATTTTAGAGTGAAAAAATACATCTTGAGTATGATTTTTTTGCTATCTGTTTTACAGTGAGAATCTTGCCCCACCCTCTTTCCCCCCTATTTTTAGTGGAGATATAATTGAAATACAACATTGTGTAAGTTTAAGGTATACAACCTGTTGGTTTGATCCCTCAATATATTGTAATATGATTACTGTCACAGTGTTAGCTCACACCTCTATCACGTCAAGTAATTCTGATCCTCTTTTTGCAGCAAAGACACTTAAGACCTAGTAGCTCACCAACTCTGAAGTCTATAACACAGTACTGTTGATTATAATCACCGTGCTGCACATCTGAGCTCCAGAATTTATTTATCTACTAGTTGCCAGTTGGTACCCTTCAACAGCAGCTGCCCAGTTCCCCATCCCCAGCCTCCAGTAACCAGCACTCCACCCTCTGCTCTTACAACATGGGCCTTCTTAGACTCCACACATAAGTATTTGCCTCTGTCTGACTTACCTCACTGAGCATGATGCCTTCAAGGCCCATCCACGTCGTCGCAAATGGCAGGGTTTCCTCCACGCACACTCTTCTTTCTTTTAAAATTCTCTATCAGTTGGCATGACAGGATTGTTGTTCAACAGGCATTCACTCCCTTCTGCTCTCACTGAGGGCAGAGGATGCTTCACTGCCCCATTAAATATCGGCTTTAGCTACGTGACTAGCTTTGGCCCGTGGAGTGTCTAGAAGCATTAAATAGGCGTTTGCAGTTTTGCTTTGCTCCTGCATGTCTGCCATGACCATGAGAATATGTCCTGGTGGCTGCCGTCTCTCAGCCTGACCCCAGAATAAGAGCCATGGAGCAGTCCTGACTTAGCCCTTGCCCTAGAGCCAAGCCCTGAGATCAGCCAAACTTCAACTCCCACGAACGAGAAAAATAAGGATTTGGAGATATAAGCCACCAAGATGATGAGGTGATTTGTTACGCAGCATTATGGTGGCAACAGGGCATTACACAGATGGGTAAAGTCATTGAGTTTACATGTTGTGATAGATACACCAAGACGAGGGAAAAGGATCCCCAGAGCATACGTGAATAGTTAATATCATTGTATTATTTTGAGAGTAAACTGCTTATTTTATGCTATTATGGATGATAGCTAAAACCAAGTGAGCACTTGCTATATGTACTGGACCGTGCTAAATGCTTTACACGGAGGATCTCATTTCATCTTCACAGTAAGTCTGAGAGGCGGGCCAGGTCATTACTGTTTCAGAGCTAAGGAAATAAAGGCCCAGTGAGGGCAAATGCCTTTACCACAGTCATGAGCTGCTAAGAGCTGGGTCTAGGATTCAAATAGACAAGCGGCCTTCAGACCGTGCTCTTGGCACTGACAGAATAAAGAAGCATCTCTTTGGGTGAGACAAACAGTCCACTGTGCCCAGTGCTCATGACAGGAACTTAAAATGCGGTTTTGTGTGAAAGCACATTGGTTAATTGACTTTTACTTTTAAAAAGCCCCAGGGATACATAACCCGATTTCCTTTATCTGGTTATAGGTTTATCATTTTGATCTCTTTTCCACTTACACACCTTCTAGTTTATGCCAACACTTGATGTAATCTGTGTCATCAGTTTGCTCCTCGAAAAGGTGATTGGTTGATCCTAAAAAGGCCTCCTCCAAATTTCCTGGTATGGGTGCTGGTTTTGTAATTTAAGGGTTTGGTGACAAAGTCTCATTGACCTTATTCAGAGCTTTTATATAAATTACACACCTTGACGCTGACGACTAAAAATTGGCACTTGCCGTCTACCTCTACAAGGACTGAATCGCAAGCCACTGAAGCCTCTGACCTTCAACACACCTTGCAAGGAGTTTAGGGTGGAGGTCAGGAGTGAGGCGCTCTGTGCTCTGGGAAAACTGGGGGAACAGGTCTTCAGATAATTAGATATTTTCAGGAGAAGATTTTAGGAGCCCAAATTCTTATGTCTCCTCATACCTAGAAAAGCACTAAAATCATTAATGGTGACATCTGCTCCTCGTGACTAGCAGCAGCCTCTGCCTAACTGCATGTCCCCCTTCACTGAACTCATATGTAATACTGAGTTCCCCCCGCCTCTTTGGAGCAGTCCCTCAGAGCTGTCTGAAATGCTGTCTCCCTCGCTATAGTGCTCCTTTTGCCTCAAATAACTTTATTTTATTTGGGGCAAAATGAGGGTTTTATTTCAGTCAACAACACCTTCTCAAATACTGTTTTTCCTACGATTTTCCCATTTTTTCTAGTTACTTTAGTTACTTGTGTTAAGTTTCCTCCAAATCCTTTCTTCAGCAAGTAGTCTTAACATCGCACCAGAGTTAACTACCACTTCCCGTTTTGTTTCCCACTAGCCTCTGGAAGATCTCCAGAATTATTCCGAACCTTCAGGGCTTTGGCCTTCTCATCTTCAAGAACGTGCGCTTTTTAGAGGGGCTTCAGCTGACCTTCCAAAATATTCAGCAGCCCTGAAGCCACATCTCACCAACGATACTTTACTTTTCCTAAAAGAAGTTTTCTATCAAATTATAGTGAGTCCGTTTTGAGGTTCTCTCTCTGCTAAGGCTGCCTGGATGATAAGGTTTTGTTGGCTTGATAATGCAAATATCGAGGCAGTATTCACACATATTTCAGCTACTTTTGAAACACCCCTGACAAATGCCATGTAATAAGAAGACAGTAAGCAAGTCCTTGCCAGAGTGTGTGTTTGGTGGGGGCGGTGAGTTGTCGAGCGAAAGGGAAAAGTGTGTTGTGTTTCTGCTTGACTACAGTCTTTCAGTCATGACAGAAACAAGAGAGGACACGCAAATATCATGACAGTAGTCAAGCAGGATTCCTTTTTACTGAGGCCAATTAAACCCATTATATACGATCTACAGCAGAGCAAAATTTAGCCAATAGATTGGGGTGGGGCTGGGATTTGGTTCAGGATAGCAACTGAATTATGATTCATTTGACTCCGAAGTAGGCCTTCCAAAGTGTCTAGGCAGAAAGTACACATAGACACACACACACACCCTCACACATGCACATACACACACCTGGCCTGTGTTCCCCGTCAACTAGACTATGAACCTATGTGTTTATTCCCTTGAGAAAACTGTTCACAAGCTTGTGATCTGGGGCCTGAGGGCTCAAGACGAGTCCTGTGGCAACACCATCACTCTAAGATAGTTTTTATTTTCACCTCCCTTCCTGGCTTTTCACACGTACAAGGAGAACAGACGAGAAAGTCTGAAAAACCCAATTTTAACGGTTTATGTGACTTTTACATTTAATATTTTATAATCTTAAGAAAGGCTTAGGGCCTTATATGAAAAGACAGGGGATGTGACCACCATTATATGGCATTTCGCTGTGAGTTGGAGGCCAATGCAGTCGTTTAAGGTTGCATCTGATCCACCAGTGGAAAGGCACAGGGTGTAACCAAAAGAAAGAAAGGAGAAATTGTACTTAATCTCTCCAGAAAAGGGAGGGCTGCAGAGGTTGGAGACATGATTCTCGGTGTGATTTTTAGTACCATTGGCACTTTAATTGGGACTGGTTTTGGGTGGAGCCAAAGGGGGCACACATATAATGATGGTTTCTGTGCAAAGTTATATAAAAGCCTTTTTATAAGGATTTCTTTTTCTAAGAACAGCAGGGCCCTTGGATCATCTTTTCTCTGTCACTCAGGTTTATGACTAACTAGAGAGGAAAACTCTGTAGGAACTAAAGGGACAGTCTTCTCCTTTTCCCATCTCTCCAGGGAGACGTTCAAAGAGAGGAAAGTCAAAACCACTGGATAGCTCCTACTTATTTTTATCACTGTAGTTAATTTCTGCCAGTGACCATCAACCTTATATCCTTCCTTTCATCTTCCCATGTGCACCCCTGGACAATACTCTGAAAAGAAGGATGGAGGGGGGCTTTGATGGGTAAATGAAACACGGTCCACTAAACAATAGATTCACCAGCAGCTTTGAAAGAAAGTAACGTAATGTCCCAAGGAAGGGTAAATCACTAACAAACAGAAGTTGTGTGTCCCTTCTCCCCAAATTTCAATCAGCAACCCCCACTTCGAGCAGCTGGATGGCAGTTCAAGAACTCATTTGAAACCAGGAGAGTCTGGCCCTCTGGATTAAGAACTAATTTCATAGTTCTTCTTTTGTTTAAACCTGTTTTTCTTTGTTTTCCGAAATCTCTCCAGACTCTGCTGAACTTCAGTTCTCCACTGTCATTTGAGCAGGTTATATTCAGAAGCTGCCCTCCGGGCTAAAAAATCATCAGAAGGTGGCCAAACATCTTCCCTCAAAAAAATAATGATTGCATTTGTTTTCATTTAACGTTCCCTTCCGTTACATGATGAGAAGTTACTCACCGAGTTACCACCCTTTCACCCCTTAAGATCCAGGGTGCACTTTGAAATTAAAGTTCAACTTGTGTTCATGACTTTTATTTTTCGGATTCTTCAGTGTTTAAAATGCTAAACATCTGCAGTAGGAATTAAATAAGGTAATTCATGAAGGCAATGTCGAAGCAGCAAAGGTCCTTCCCTGCAAAACAGTAAAATTAGGGAAAAAATTCTCAAGTTTTATTCTACTTAGGGACCAAATCCCTTTACTTGTGGAAAGTTATGTATTTGGGATAGGTATTTTAAACTGCTTAGGAAAATACTGTGATTATGATATGACAAATTATTTGAATAGTAAACCATAAAAATACTTTACAAAATAATAATATATATATATAGTACTAGAAGGGAGGGAATTTCCATGTTATTTCTCTACTGTGCATGAATAAGGTAGGTGCTGTATGTTTTGATGTGTAATCTAATTTTCTTCCTTTAGTGGGTGAAAATCAAATTCAAATTACATTTAAACATTGTCCTCTTTTTTCCATGTCTTCTTAGACAAAAAAAAAAAAGAATTCTAGCTTAAGTCTGTAGCAAAGATGAACAATCATTATTTCTGGGTAATTTTCATCTGTTAATATTTCTCATTCTAGCTCAGTGGTAGAGCACGTGCCTAGCACGCATGAAGTTCAATCCTCGGTACCTCTACCAAAAGTAATAAATAAATAGATAAACCTAATTACCTCCCCTGCCCCTCACCCCAAAATTAAAATTATTTGAAAATTTCTCATTCTCAAGGAGCATTTTTTTCCCAAACTGTTTTAAGTAAGATGTTAATAGCACCCAGTAGTTTCCAGAAGGTTTCTCTGCTGATGACAAATAGCTCTTATCTATTAATTACAGAAAGACTTTAGAGGACCTTCCTGAGCAATGCTTCATGAATCTGAGACATCTGATAAAATAAAAAATCTAGCACAAACTTTATGTTCAATTGCTCCTTTGTTTTGGTTCACTCATTAAATACCTATTTATCCGGATCTTACTATGTTCCAGAATAGTGCCGAAAAGGGGTTTAGAGGCAGCTGGGGGTTGGTGGGCAGGGGTTGAAATGTTAGATGGGGAGGACTGGGACGATCTCATTGAGTTGACATTTGAGTGAGACCTGAAGGAAGGGAGGGAGCAGCCACCTGGGAGAGGAACATTGCAGGCAGAGGAAGCAGCAAGCAAAAGACTGAACAGTAATGTGTCCGAGGGACAGCACGGGGCCACTGGACCTGGTGGGGAGACAGCAAGGCGGAATGGAGGAGGTCAGGGATGTTACAAGGGGCCTGATAATTTTGATGAGACTTTTTTCCTCCTTGTGCTTTTGCTTTGAGTAAGATAAGAAAACTGCAGAATTCTGATGCCGTTTGACGTAGCAGAATCACTCTGGCTGCCGCGCACAGCATTTTCTCCAGGAAAGCACAGGCAAAAGAAGTTAGCGATTGCAATCATTCAGGTGAGTGATGATGGTGCCCTGGGCCGGAACGGCGATAGAGGTAAAAAGTGGTCAGTTTCAGGATATATTTTAAAGATGTTCCTGATGGGATTTGATTACAGATTGGGATGTGAGAGAATGACTCCAAAGGTTTTGGCTAGAGCAACTGGAATTGTTGAGTTATAATTGTGATGCAAAGCTTGAGAGAAGCAGACTGCAGAAGAAGTTTATGACTTTGATTTCAGGAACAAAGGGGTTTGAGAAGCCCATCAGTCTTCAAAGTGGAGATGCTAAGGAGCCAATTGGATATACAAGTTTGGGTATTAGGAGGTAGGTTGGCCCTCAAGGTCTAAATTTGGTGTAAATTTTGGAATTAGATGGGCATGGCTCAAGTAAATACAAAGATAGAAAAAGAGAAGCTCAAAGCCTGAGCCTTGGTGTCCACCACTGTTTAGAGTTTGGGAAGATGAGGGGAGATTAGCAAAGGAGGCTGAAAAGGAATGAAGTAAGCTAGGAAGAGAACCAGCAGAGTGTGTGTCTTGGAAGATAAATAAGTGTTTTAAGGAAGCCGCTTGCTGCTGACAGATCAAGTAGGATGAGTTTTGAGAACTGCCAAATGAACCTTAGCAGGTGGAGGTCATCGGTGACTTGGATTAAGTACAGATTTGGTTCAAAAAGTGGGAGGTCTGATTGGATTCCAAAATGAAGTAGAGCAGCAGAAGGAAGAGGCAGAAGTGGGGTCAAGTGAGAGTTTTTGTTTTAGGATGAGAGAAAGAAATAACAACACATTTGTACGCTGATGGAGAAGATTCTGTAGAGAGAGAGGACATGATGATTCAGTTGAGAGCAAGGAAAATTACTGAAGGAACGATTGCTCTTGAGTTGGTGTGAGATGGGCTCTGTTGAACACGTGGATGGGTTAACTTGCCCAGGAGCATGGACAGTGCATCCTTAGATGTAGCAGAAGGACATTTCATGTGGTTGCAGATGCTGATAGGAATGCATACGGGAGCTTGTGGATGTTTTCTTTTGAAGCAAGTATGAAGTAGAAGATGTCAGAGGATCGAATCTGAGATAGACCTCTGCAAGTGTTGCTTGAATGGGCCAGGAAAATACAGCCTGATTGCCTGGCAGCACTGAGCACCTTCTTGATGTTCGTGGTCATACATTGGAAGTGAGATCAAGTCAACATGCCTTTCTCCAGCCTGGATAAACTGTTCAGGTTGATTATTAAAATCATTTAATTTTTTTCATGCTAAATGCCATGCACTGGGGATATAAAAATGACCACGGAAGAGTATCTGTCCGAGAGGAGAACATAGTCTACTGAATTTGAAGGATCTGTAAACTAATAGTAACAACAACAAAAAGCATTGCAACAGTTTCTATAGCAGTTGTACAAAGTGTGTTGATGATTTACTTTACATTGAAAGGAACTCAGTCTTTTACATACCAATCGGTCATAGCAAAGTACGAAAAAATTTTTTAAAAATTCCCCTTTAGGGAATGCTTATTCACTTTGATATTTGACATGTCTGTGTGAAATGTATCCGTGGTGTTTGTAAATGGTTGTGAAGTAGATGCTGTAGGGAAATTGTTGGAATTACAGAAAATCAGAGCTGGAATGAAACACATGATTCAGTCTCTTAATTTTACAAATGAAGAAACTGGGTCTCAGAGAGGGAAGGCAAATTGTTTAAAAGGACAAGCCTGGTTACCCTCACCCCAGGGCTCTTGCCCCACTCCCCACTCCTTCATCCCCTTTCACTGCCCTCCTACCTCCAGACCAGGACATCAGTCCACCCAAGTCTCTGTAATCATTTTTACCTGTTATTCTAACTGGAGCTGGTACTGGACTTTTCCCTTTTGCCAGAATTTCCACTCTTCCATAGTTTGAGGACAGAAATTGCTCTGATTTATTTCAGAGATTAAACTTGACAAGCACTCAAGCAACCTGGAAATGAAGAAGAGACAACAGAGAAAGTGGGAAACTCCTCAGGACAGAGTCACTACAGGGGATCTAAACTTTCTCTAACTGCATTTCCTTAATGTAACATGTATTTTTGGAGGATTTATTATTTATCACCAGGCATTGTGAGCTTATGGAAAAATACATAAGTTCCTCACCGTTGAGGGAATTAAAATCCATGGGTTCAGTGAGAAAACCTGCTTATCTGTCTATCCTGCCCTTCTTCCTTTTGTGATCTCCTCCTCCACTCAGAGTCCAGACTTACAGACACTCCTAAGCGAAAGGAAGCATTATCTGTAATGATCTCTGTAACTTTCTCCTTAAATCTCCAAAAATATCAAGCAGGTTTAGGTCAACAATACATCACAGATAAGAGGAAAGACTTTTTTTTTTCCTAAAAGACATAGTAAAGTCATGTAGTCCAGCCAGTCCAAACATTCAGTTAGTTAATTACTAAACAATTAAATCAACATTTATTTAACAATTAAATCAATATTTGCATGTCCATTATCTGCCCTCAACTGTTTTAGAAACTAAGGTGTGCGTATCAATTATCCCTGCATAATATGTAACATAGAAAACAGGAAGACCGATGGTTGATAATGAGTCTAAGTTGATAAAGACTATTTCTTAAACAAAATTTTCTGTTTCTACACCTAAACAAACAAGAATCTTTGATTTCTACTTTTGAGTCATAATAAAATGAACCCAAGTTGGAAATACATACACACACATACACAAACACACACACACACACACACACACACAAACACATACACTTGGTAAAGGAGCAGTGACAATGACTTAGTTTTGTCTTTTGGGGTGGAGGCTGCTGGAAATTAGGACAAGATAGATGAAATGCACAAAAAATCTGTTCTTTATGATCATAAACAAATAGCTGGATGAGATTATTATTAGTAATTATTATTAATTTTTGGTTTGTGTTTCCTTAGTTACTGACAACGCTAAGAAAATTGGAAAACCACATCCATCTTGCACCATTATTCTTGCTTTTCCTCCTGGTGAACAGTCTTCCCTTCCTCTCCATTCCTTTAATTGGTCCTTGGAGAGTCCTCTCAATGACATTCAGTGAACATTTCTGAGTGGTGCCAAGCCAGAATCTCTGTGATAGCTCACAAATTACAGATTGAACTGAAGCTGTATTACTGCCTTTTGCGATGTTTAATGCATGAGTTTTCTTATTTGGTATGGCTAAGCTGATGACATACAATCTTTTTTTTTTTTTTCTTTTTAAAGCTTCATGGATTTCTGTGAATGTGGTTTAAAATATGTTCTTTAAAAATGATTACACGGCAGACTTTTCCTTCCATTGTTTCCTCTGCACATGGTTTAAAGCCAAATGATTCCACATGAATGGTATGTTTCTGAAAAAGTAGAAGTAGTCTGCAGAGATGGATTTAAAATACTTGAAAGTCACTGATTCTTCTTTGACAGTTCCACACAAAGAAAAGTGAATTTTGGAATATTTGCAGATCTCTTCACCATCTCATGAATCAAATAAAAGGTGTATTTTTGTGCTTATATTACAACAGCTTGAAAGTATTTTCAGTATTGACTAGGTAAGTTTCAGATGTAGGAGAAAACTTTAATAACTTTTTTTGATACAGAAGAAAGAAACAAATTTTCAAAAGTTGCTCATGGATGATTATTTTCTATCTGAGTTTCTCTGTGTTTCTAAATCATCAAGCATGTCATGCACAAAAATCCAATAAATGTCATTTTGCTTGTATCATTTGTTTTATGAGGGGGAGGTAATTTGATTTATTCATTGATTTCTGCTTGGAGGAGGTACCGGGGATTGAACCCAGGACCTCTTGCATACTGAGCACACACTCTACCACTTGAGCTATACCCTTCCCCCTATTTTGAAAACATTCATTGACTCATTAAATAATGCACTTCCATCCTCTTTACCCTTCTTTCTTTTTTCTTTTTTTAATGTTGATGATTTTCAGACATATCTTAATGTATTATTTTTTCTGTTGACTGACTTTCTCTATTAAGAGCTCCACGAGGTCCAGGATTTGGTTTGTTCTGTTGACGGCTGTGTCTCCAGTATCCAGGACAGAGGCTAGGGAGGAGGTGAGGTTGGCTCTATCTGAACAGTATATGATAGATTCTCCATTGGAAAAGAGGAAACTTTCCAGGAGTTAAGAGTTGCTAGACAGATTATAAAACAGTCTATCGTATTTGACTTATGGTTTCCTAACGCCTCGTGCTGGGACACACACACAGTAGCACACATGGGGCTCTTCCCCACTTACGATTTCAAGATGTGAAAGACATAAAATTTTTATTTTTGCATATGAATATGATTACTTACCAGGAAAAGCAAAAATAATTGCTGAAAATACCACTATAAATAGTAAAAACATTTAATAAAATAGAATTTTTAAATATCATTCAGAAATCGAAAAGCTACCTATACTTCAAAAAATCATCTACAAGAAGAAATAGTAGAAAAACAGACTCCACTTACAGTGGCAAAAATAAAACATACAGGCATAAACTTAAAAAGAAATATATAAAAACTATTACAGAAAACCTTAAAATATTTCTAAAAGAATTGAAAAGTAGACTTTAAGGTGTGAAAATTTAACCCTTCCTCCAAGATAAGAAGACTCAACATCTGAAGAACATCCATTCTCACTAATTCAAAAGATGAAGCAAATTAAAAAATGACATTAATTTTGTTATTTTGCTTTTTAACTTCAGTGGACAAATCTTTAAAAAGTTTATTTGGGAGAGTAAGTAGGCAACAGTAATTAATAAATTCATGAGAGAGAAAGACAATATGAGGAAGAGTACCTAATTTACTAGACATTAAACAGGAAAAACAAAACAAAAAAAACCCCAAAACCTAGTAATTAAAACTCTGTAATGTTGGTGTTTGATGAAACCAAAGTAACAGGGTAAAAAAAATTGACCCAGGTGTATTGGAGAATTTAACGCTAAATGTGGCATCTCAATTAAGTTGGGACAACTGGATAAGCATACGGAAATAGATGAAATTAGTTTTGCAAACCAAGATTAATTCCAGAAGTATTACAGAGTTGAAGGTAAAACAAAATCTCTTGGAGAAAACTTAGGCGAATTCCTTTATTAAGTGGATTGGAGAAAACTTATTTGCAACCAACAGAACATGACAAAGATGATTAACGTCACTTCCACGACTATTTTATTTTTATTTGCCTTCTTGATATGTCTTTATATTTTCTGGATTATATGTACATATATGTTTTTTAATTGAAGGATAGTCAGTTTACAATGTTGCATTAATTTCTGGTGTACAGCATAATGTTTCAGTCATACATATACATGCATATATTTGTTTTCATATTCTTTTTTGTTACAGGTTACTACAAGAGATTGAATATAGTTCCCTGTGCTATACAGAAGAAACTCGTTGTTTATCTATTTTATATACAGCAGTGTGTATCTACATATCTCAAACTCCCAATTTATCCCTTTCCACCCTCTTTCCTCACTGTTAACCGTAAGTTTGTTTTCTAAGTCTGTGAGTCTGTTTTTGTTTTGAAATAAGTTCGTTTGCATCTTTTTTTTCCTTAGATTCCACATATGAGTGATATATGGTAATTTTCTTTCTCTTTCTGGCTTATTTCACTTAGTATGACAATCTCCAGGTCCATCCATGTTGCTGCAAATGGCATTATTTTATTCTTTTTTATGGCTGAGCGGTGTTGCATTGTGTATATATACCACAGATGTTCTTAACTTTAGTGAAGTCCAATTTAGTGATCTTTTCTTTTATAGCGTTTTTGTGTTCTTTTGAAAGAAATGTTTGACTGTCTGAAGGTTATGAATATATTCTCCTGTATTTTCTTGTAGAAGTTCACAGTTTTGGCTTTCACATTCAGGTTTATGAGCCTTCTCAGACTACATTTTGTGTCTGATATGAATTAAAGACCAAGAGTCACTTTTTTTCCCCCGTATTGATAGCAATGTCCCAGAGCCATGTATTGGAAACATCCTACAGAACTGAAACAATCTCGTAATTGAGTTTTTTTTTATTTGTTTATTTTGCTTTGTTTTGTTTTTGCTTCTGATTTTGCCTCCTCTAGACTCTGATCTCCATGTAGCCACCAGGGCGACTTTTTAAAAACTGTGCATCATATGATATGACTTCCAGTAGCGTCCTATCACGCCTTAAATAAAATGAAAGAGTCCCGTGACCTCCAATGTCTGATTCTTACCTCACCTGACTCTACCTCTGACCTTGTGTTCTGCCGTTTGCTCCACCACTCATTCAGCAGTAGCCACACACACGCTGGACCTTTGCTGTCGTCCTTTGAACTCTTCAAATACGTTCTGCCTCAGGGTCTTTGGGCAAGTGTTTCTCTCTCTCAGAGGGTCCATCTCTGGTATCTGCACAGCGCAAGACACTGCAGCACCTCCAGTGTCGTTTCCCCAGGGAGCCTTCGCCTGGAAGATTGTTCTAAGTGGCCTCTACCAGAACCATTTCTCTCTTCCTACGCGCCTTTATTTTTCTTGGTGGCACAGTTCACTACCTGACCATAGACTTGTTCATTTATTGCCCGTCCAACTCCCACATCAGAAGGTAAGTCCCATAAGGGTAGGGACCTTGTTTTATTTACCTCCACCTCCCAATACTAGAGTAGCACCAGATACCGTTAGGTCCTCAGTAAGTAGCTGTTAAATGAATTACCATATAAGTGGGAAAATAGAAATTGAAGTTAATGATGTGAAACACATGAAGGAAGCACAGAGAAGAGGGATGAAAGTGCACTGACAACCCCCCTCCCCCCCACCGACACTGACCAGATAACTGACCAACCCAGGATGTCAGTTGCTGGCTGGGTTCCAGGTGGAATGTTGGGGTGTCCCCTGGGGATTGTTGTGGCTGGTGGCTCCACGGTAACTGGGCAGAGCCCTGGGTGGGCCAGTGCCATGGAGGGGCTGCTGTCCTCTGTGGAGCTTGGCTTTGGGCTGATCCTGAGGATGCTGAGTGCGGTCCTGGCTTCGCTGCTGCCCAAAGGCCTGTGCTCCCAGCTCATGTTGCAGAGTCTCCACTGGGAGACGGTGTTGAGTCCACCTGTCCTTGCCTTATCAGTGGGTCTGTTATTCACTTTCAGACTTATTCAGTCTGTTAGAAGTCAGCTTAATAGAAGACATGAAAAGCAACTGGCAAAAACACTGGCTGCAAAGATCCAAGGGAAGTGCCACCTCATCGACCAGCTTTGTGTGGCTAAGCAGGAGTGTGCCAGGATGGAGATAACTCTACAGAACACCAGGCTAGAGAAGGAGCCGGTCAACATACCCAGCCTCGCTGACACCTACAGAAAGCTGATGACTTTCAACCTGAGCTCAAGGAAGGAGATCAATCTTCTCATCCAAGACCTGAAGAGAGAGAGACCCCTGCAGTCTGTATGGGAAGAGATGGCGGAGATGCTAAAGGTGCTCAAGTCCCTGGAGGAGGTCACAAGAATCAGCACAGCACAAGGGGCTTTTATAAGCCAGCCAGGGGGCCGAGCGCCAAGTCCTGATGGCCCCTTTCCCAGGAGTGGGCCCTCGTGTTAAAGCTGTGCTGGTCCCTCCCCTCCACTCAGGCCTCCCAAACTGCCGGCTGCATTCACTCCCTCAGTCAGTCAGATCCCTGCTGAGCTGCCCTGAGGCCAGTGGACAGAGGGCAATCCCCTCCTTCGGACCAGAGTTCCTCCAACTTTACCCGTGAGCACAGCAGTGAACTCCTTCATGGTCAACATCTCTCATCTAAAATCTACTGGAATTCCCAGAACACACCACGAAGCATGGGACTTTTTCTATATTCAGCAAATGTCTGGATTTTCTCTTATTAATTGTGAAAGAAATGTTGTAATTCAGACTGATCTTCTACTTAGTTCAAATCTATATGAAGCCTCATTTCTCAAGACAGTTTGGGTAATTATGTATCAGCAATGTAAGTGAAGTGTATATATAGTTATTCTGTGTACAAATATTGCATTATAATTTGAAAATGTATGCAATTTGTCAATATAAACTTTTAGACGGCCATAGCATTTATTTCTAGAGTTTAATTCTGAAGTCATAAGTTTAAGTCAAAGAGCATTTTTTATCTGAGTATGTATAGTTTTAAAAAAAATAGGTGAACTTTTTAAAGATGAAGTTAAACTGTACTCTTAGAAGAAATTTTATCATTTAATTTTTATGTTCTGCTATAACAATATCCATAATAAAAAATAAATTTGATATATTAAAAAAAGCAAAAATAAAGAAAGTATACTTCTTTCCTTCCTTTGAACTTTAAATTATTTTGTACTATGATGCTGCCACTTCCTTTGTGTGCTTTTGCTGTTCATATAGCAAAGTACAGAGGGATTTGTGTTCAGATACTGACTTCATATGTACCAACTCTGTGATCTTTGAGACTCTCTGAGCCTCATTATCCTGTAAAATGGGAATTAAAAATGCCTGCCTTACTGTGCCATTACTGTAAGTCTTATAAATAGCTCCTGTGAAACATCTACCCAGAGCCGTATATGAAGGTTTGCAAAAACTATAACTATTCTCATTATTATATTGTTTCCTACTTATAAATTAAATGAGGGTATCACTGATTTAAAAAAAAATCTCTTTACATCTTTCAAAGTTGCTGGTAGGAATTTTGCACATATTATGAGTATGACAAATGCTTGTTGAATAAATGAATAGATGCAGACAGGCTCTTAGGAACTAAAATTACAGCAGAAATCGGCTTACTTCTTTTTCTCTGTGTCTCATGTTGATTTATTGATTAATAATGGAATTAATGTGTCCTTGGACTAATTAGAAAAATCTCTGGAGGAAAAAAAATTCCCATTTTACACAGACTCTTTGTCCTTACAATGAATCTTTGACTTCTTATCTCTTCTCTAACTTGAGAGCGAGACCTTTTGATTCCTCAGTACGCACAATTGTGTATTTCAGTTATTTTTTTCAATGGGCAAAATACTTCTCCCCCTCCCCTTTCTACTTCTAAAACCTCACAAGCTGTTAAAATGTCCATCCCTTCTGCTCCATTTCCTCACCAAAATCCTATCACATACCATATGAATTTTTAACCCTAACACCTGTCTACCCACATGGTTCCAGAGGGGTAAATTAAAAAAAAAAAAAAAAAAAAAGCCTTATGCAACTAGTAAGTCTATAAAAGATGGTTTGTCAACACGGATTGTCTATGGTGTGCATAACCACAGTGACCAGCAGAACACAAATGATACATGTAAAGATCATCACTTTCCCACTTTTTTTGTTCCTGACCAACAATTTTGCTATTCTTCCATTTGTATAGTTTCAAAAACCTTGGATTTAATGCTTTCGCCTCATTATCCAGGTGCCAAGCAGTCGTCCAGGCTGCAGAGAAAGCTGTTCTGTGAGATCTGCTTCTGCCTTCGGGTGTGGTGTATGACAGAAACGAGAGAGAAGGAAGTGTGTTATTGCCAATTTTTATTTGACTTATTAATTACACAAATGCTTGATGTTATAATTTCCTTTTTCGTGTTTTGGGTGTGAGTAAGAAAACCGTGAAGGAAATCTTCTGTATGAAGCCCTTAGCTCTGTGAATATTTGAATTTCTATATGGTGGGCATCGGTTAACCCCCCTGCAGGGCACCTAGAATGATTGACAAGCGTCTCCTCCAAGCACCCTTTATCGTCCCAAACTTCATCACATTAACCTCATTTTCTTTTTTGCATCTGATGATCCAGTTGGGAAATGGTATGTGAGAGTATCCCATTCTGTCAGGGAGAAGTGAGTATGACTGACCTTATTCACAATTGCTGGTACATGGTGATAAGGAAAAGCAGATCAACTTTTAGTTGGTTGCATCACTGTTTTAAGATTTTCTATAGCCAACATAATCTCTTATTGCTGGTACCCAGAGTGCACCACTCACACCCCCAACTTTTCCTTGACATTATTGATTTCTCAAGAGATACCGAAATACATCATTGGGAGGTCAATTCAGTAATGAGAAGATGACTATTTTGCAAGAAGAAGAGAAAGACCTCTCTTAATATCATTCCACATTTGGTATATTATTTAGGGAATTTAAGTTAGCAGGTTGTTTTTTTTTTTCTTCATCCATTCTTCCCCCCCACCCCGAAAGTTTCATGCTTAAGGGGCTTATTGGTAAAGAAAAGGAATACATTTATCAATTATTTATGTAGCCTGATCTACACTTTTCTTTCTGTTTCAAAGGTCACCAAGAAAGAATAAAATAAAAGCAATACATTTGATACAGCAGTTTTTTTATATGGGAAACAATGATTTTTTTATAAGTGGTTAATATAATACTAATGAGGCCAAGTTTGAGGATCTTAATTCAGCCATTTTCTTTGTTATGTTTTATGGTCACAGTGCACAGTCCAATTCTAATTTTGATTCTTTATCTTGAGAAAACATGCTCCCTTTCATCAGAGGCTGTAATGTGCACAGATACTATTGATTCTACTGATATTTTATAAAAAACAAACAAACAAAAAACCTCAAAATGTAGTTCTTGTTTAGTGACATACCGCATTTTATTGTATTTAAAATACTTTTGATTATAAGATGCTCCTTCATTTTATGTACCATAAAGAAGGAATACATGATGCCAATTATATGACACTATGCTTTCTTATTACTAAAATGCTTATTTTCTATGTATTAAAACAGATTTTGATATCTATTTAGACACAGATTTTACATTTTATCACACTTGGGTATGCATATAAAAATATATAAACTGAATTTTTCAAAATCTTTTTAAAGGTTTTTCATACTCAGAGTCTAGTCTGTTTGAGATCACTGAAACTTAGGGTTGTCAATGTCAGTATTTTTCCAAGCAGTACTGTGTCCTTCATGTCTTCCAGAGTTTTGGTGATTTAGTAACCTTGTGCAATGACAATCTATTTGAGTTTCAGTTTCCCTGTAGGTAAAGTGAGGCTAACAGTAAGCTATTCTAGTTACAAAGATTCGACAAGATACTGTATGTTACAGTGCTCAATATGACTCTTAGAAAATCAGAAGTCTCAGTAAATGCTAGCAATGATGATGGGGATCATTATTTGAACTTGTACTAGAAAAAAACAATCTTAAAATTATAGACCAAAAAAAAAAAAAATAGCAGGAAGGAACTTTTACAGAGTTACATTTGAGAGCATTATATTAATTTTGGCCAATATCCAGAGTATATGAATGTATCAGATGTACACAAATTGAACAATTCATCACTAATAAACTTTCACAGTATTGTAGCAAGTTCTTTGGGCAAAAGGGAAATGATATCAACTGGAAATAGGGATCTGCATAAAGGAATGAAGAAATGGTAACAATGTAGATAAACACATTTTTTCCCTTATTACTCAAGTCATTTAAAAAGATAACTGACTATTTAAATATAAATAATCACAATGTTGGTGGGATTATAACATATGTTAAGGTAAAATGTATGAGAGCAATAGCATAAGGGTTGGGAGTGGAAAAATGGAAATAAGATATTCTAAACTTCTTACATTACATATGATAGATTCTCACCTGGAAGTAGACGATGATAAGTTACAGGTGTATAAAGATGTAATAAGTTAAAAGTGTAAATATTTAAAGCAGCCTGTAAAGTAATAAAATAAGAAGTTTTAGCCAATAAACCAAGAGAGAAAATAAAATAGAGCTTTTAAAAAAAAAATCCAAAAGAAGGGAGAAAAAGAGAAATATGGGAGAAGAACAAATTGGACAATTTGAAAACAAGTAGCAGGCTGACAGATTAAACATATAAATAATCACATTACATATAAATGGTCTAAAACCCAATCAAAAGAGACAGTCAGACTGGATAAAACAAGCAAGACCTAAAAATATACCGTTTACCACAAAGGCACTTCAAACATAGAAACACAGCCAGTTTAAAAGTGAAGGCTAGATGATGATATAACCTGCTAGCAGTAATTTAGAAACATCCCTAGAGTGGCTATATTAATATTAGAGAGAGTAGATTTCAAAGCAAAGACTATTACCGTAATGATAAATGGTCTTTCATCGAAAGGACATAACAATTCTAAATGTTTGTGTACTTAATGAAAGAACTGCTAACACGGGTAGAACTCTAAGAAAAATTAAACAAAATGTACAATTACAGTCCAAGACTTTATTTCCCCATCTCAATAATTGACAGAACAAATAGAAAATCTGTAAAACAGAGATCTGGACCTTGTCAACCAACCTGGTCTCATCAACGTTGGTTGAACAGTATTTAACAATAGAAGTATATTTATTCTTTTCAAATGTACATAAAACATATATGAAGGGAGACCATATATGGGCCATAAAAGAAGTTTAAATGAGTTTAAAAGAATTCAAGTCATACGAAATAAGCTGTGACGACGAAATTAAATTAGAAATTAATAACAGAAAATCTCTGGAATATAACCAAATATTTGAAAATGAAATAACACACACCTGAATAACCCACAGGTCAAAAAACAAATCAAGGGGAAAACTAATATTTTGCACTGAGAGAAAAATGAAAGCACTGCATATAAAATTTGTGAGATGCGGTTAAATCAGTACTTAAAGAAAAGTCTACAGCATTAGGCACTTATGTTAGAAAAGAAGAAAGGTCTTAAATAACAACATCCACTTCCACCTTAAGAAACTAGAAAAAAGATGGAGTTAATAAAAGCCAAAGAAAGTAGAAAAAAAGTAAATCATAAAGACTAGAGTGGAAATCAATGGAATACAATACAGAAACACAACAGAGAAAATAATTAAAATTGAGGGGATTTTTTGGTTTTTGTTTTTTGTTTTTTAGTCAACACAATGGAGAAACATCTGGACAGATTGATCAGGAAAAAAGAAAAATACAAATTACCAATATCAGAAATCTGAATGGCAATATCACTAAGGCTATACAAATATTATAAGAACAATAAGGGAATATTATTAAGAACTCCATGTCAATAACTTTGACATCTTTGATAAAACTGACAAATTCCTTGGACTACGCACACTATCAAAGCTTCCTCATAAAGATATAGACACATGATAAATCTTTATCTATTAAAAGATTGAATTTTGAAGTTAAAAAACTTTCCAGAAAGAAAACTCCAGAATAAGATGACTTTACTGCTTAATACTCCTAAACATTTAATACCAATTCCACACAAAATTTTCTATACAATAGAAGAGCAGGAAATACTTCCCAACTCATTTCATGAGGCCAGCATTACCGTGATACTAAAACTAGACAAAATATTAGGAGTAAAGAAAACCGCTGACCAATAATCCTTGTACACATAGATGCAAACATTCTAAATAAAATTTTAGCAAACTGAATCCAATAATATATAAAGGGATAAACATGTAGTGAGTACAGTGGTTCTAATTCCAGTAATGCAAGGTTGGGTTAACATTCAAAATCAAGGTCATGCATCTTATTAAACAAAGGAGAAAACCCATTTGATTATCTCAATGAATACAGAACATTTAATACAGTCCAACAGCTATTAAAATTCTTGGCAGAGTAGGAATAGAAGAAAACTTTTGCAGCATAGTAAGGTTATCTGTATGCAAACCACAGCTAGTATGAGTCTTATTGTAAAAAAAAAAAAAAAAACTAAATGTTTTTCCCTTAAAGTCAGGAACGATTCATTTACATCAGCTTTCACCTCTATTCAACATTGTACTGGAGGTGATAGTGGTGTAATAAGTAAAGAAAAAAAAGAAAAGGCATCCAGATTGGAAATGAAGAAGTAGAACTGTCTTTATTTGGAGATGCTATGATTATGTAGAGTCCGAGGAGAACCTACAGAAGAACTAATAACTGAACTTGGCAATGTTGCAAGATCAATGGTCAATATGGAAAGATAATTTTTTCTATATACCAGCAATTAACCATTGGAATTTGAAATTAAAAATATAACCATCATTAAAACAGAAAATAGTTAGAGATATAACAGTTCTTTCTGCTGAAGATATTTGGTGCCCAAGGCCGAGTGGTGCTTGGACAACTCAAAGTCAACAATTAATGGCTCTCTGTTGCCTACAGAGTGACGTCCAAACTCTTCTTCTTGGTATTCACAGCTCTCTATGCACTAAAGAAAAGATGTTTTTTGTTGCTTTTAAACCTCATCACTCTATCTCACGTGTCTTAAGCTCTGGCCAAACAATATTACAGCCTATGTCAGTCTCTGTACTTTGGATAATCCCTTTTGTATTGTTCTTCTAGAAATATTTCTCATTTAATAATCCTTTCTTTTATTATTTTTAAATTTTTGTTTATTTTTAATAATCCTTTAATTCCTCGCTTAAATGCTACCTTCTTCATGAAGCAAGAATCAGGTGTGATCTCTCCTTTTTCTCTCTTATTTTTCTTCTTTTGAACCCTCATATATTCCATTTATATCTCTATCTATCTATCTATCTATCTATCTATCTATCTATCTATCTATCTGTCTATCCATCCATCCATCCATCCATCCATCCATCCTGTCTGTCTATCATCTATCTATTATCTATCTATCTATCTAAAATCCTTGGAATGTCTTCCTTGTTCTTTTTTGTTTATTTTAGTTTTTCTTCTCTCAAATACCATTTTCCCTTGTGAAGTCACCCAGGGCTACTCCAGCCTACTGAGATATGTCTCCTGGAGACTCCTATAGTGCCCTTTGTCCGTGCCATTGATGTGAAGGTAAAAGCATCTGAAAGTGTCCTGCCATGCATGTGCATTTATATGATAGGAACGTATTAGGTAAGGGAGGCTAACTGTTGTAATAAGCAACCTCAAAATCCCAGTAGCTTTACAAGGGAGAAGGGTAGGTTTTGCTCATGTAATAATTCAAAGCGTGTACTTTGGAGGTGGCCTTTCATGAAATGATTCGAAGACACCTCCTTCCATCTTGGGACTCCACCTTCCCCAAGAGCCATGCTTTTCAAAATTGTCATCACTAGCCTGCATGTGGCCACTTAGCATTTGAAAGGTGATATAAATGATAAACTGAGATGTCCTGGAAGTGTGAAATACACATGGATTTGGAAAACTCAGTGTAAAAAAAAGTTTAAAAAATTGAATTAATCATTTTTATTCATTATACATGGAAATGACAATACTTGGCATGGATTAGGTTAAATAAAATATAATGCTAAAGTTAATTTTACCTCTTATCTTTATTTTTTGGTATATGGCTACTAGAAAACTTAAAATTTCACCTATGGCAGTATTGCATTTTTATTAAACTGCACTGTTCCAGAGTTCTCTTGGACCTTCTCCTGAATCTTCTGTAGCTAGTGAGAGACAGAGGAAGAAAAAGAGCATAGATGATTGTAGGCTTTTATGAGGCAGGCCTGCAGGAGACATGTCCATCACTGGCCTCTCTTTTCTGAAAGAGGCTGGGACATGAAGACAAGTGTTGTGCTTGGGAGAAATAGAAGATGAATTTCAGTGATCAGATAGACTGTCCTTCTGCATGTATTTGGTAGGGAGGATGTGTGTGTGTATGTGTGTGTAAATAAATGTCTTGTTACCCATGTTAGAGACCAGCTCCTTAAATCTGAGCCTTTTTGACTGTTTCCCTACTGGGCCTGGTAAGTCTCTTAAGCACACAGAGTTCTCACTAAATATTTTTTGCCCATTCAGAATATGAGTGGAAACAAGGAAGCAGAGATGAATAGATCTGAACTGGGAGATGGTGAAGATGCTGACCTTACTGAAATGCATGGATGTGCATGAATGCATGTAGGTCAAGGGATGGAGGTGGGGGAGATTAAGTACAAATGGGAGAATAATTGGAGACCTGACAGAGGAAAAAGTTTTATGGAAGACGGTGAAGAGCAGGCAGAGGAATGTAGACTCACTACTGCAGAATTTGTTTAGTGCACAGAGATGGTGAGCTCACTGTTGAAGGAAATTGACGCTGTGTGCTTGATACATTGGAGTGGGGAAGAGCTTTGACTCGGCAAGGCCTGGGAGAAGGCTACCGATGGTTTGCTGAGGTCAAGTCAGGTTATTTAGACTGTGACTTAGGAGGCAGAAAAGGAAAGGTGCCATGTTACTGAGCTGCCATCTCCGGCTCTTCAGCTTTACTGCTCCCCTTTCCAAACAAAGATGTAAACTGTCTTTTTTTTTTTTTTTTGACGTGGTATGTGGCAGACTTCTCTTTGTTTATTCTCCACATGCAAATTGCCTCTTGTTTTCCAGCTGGTCTGCTCCTTTCAAAGCCGACACAAGATAAGTGGGAGGCTTAAGGCATTGTGCCCTCAAATAACAAGGACATGCTAAAGTTTCTACATTTTTAGAACAATTCCATGTGCTGTGCCATGACGTCAAGCCGTGACTGTAGGGTGTCAGTCTCTGTTTGTCAAACCAATTGTTTCGGGACCCTTCTCCCACTGAAGAAGGTAGTGGAAGTCTACAGACCTGAGAAAGGAGCCATCCGTTGTGGGGTTTGGAGATGCCCATGTGGGTTGGTGGGAGTGTCAGTAACAGTCATGGGTAACTTGGGTGTTAACCCATCTGCATTGTTTTAAAAAGAGTTGTTATTTTTTTATCGTTTGGTGATGTCTAGAGTGGAAACAGTGGAAAGTCTCCCCACTAACTTAGCAGCGGCAACCACGTGCATATATGTGTGTGTGTGTGTGTGTGTGTGTGCACATACAAGTGTGTGCACTTTAGTAATGGACTGTCTACACTCCATAGTCATTTTGGATAAAGGCTGGGCAGGTCGAAGTGCTCATGGACATAGACTGAATGTTTATATTCTTCGCAATATTGTGATGAGATAAACTTACACCAAAGCATCCAAATAAACTTTGTGTTTTATGGGTTTTTTTTGTCATTGGAGTATACACGTTTTAAAAAATTCATGTATTTTATTTTTATTTTATTTATTTTTTGAAAGGGAGAGGTAATTAGGTTTACTTATTAATTTACTTATTTTTTTTTTTTTAATGGAGGTGATGGGGATTGAACCCAGGACCTCGTGCATGCTAAGCACGCACTCTACCACTGAGCTCTACCCTCCCCTCCTAGAATATATGCTTTAACTGTTGTGGCCTCTACGGTGTCATTTGATCTTTGTATCCATCGTTGGAGGTAAGGAAGATATAATTATTCCTGTTTAACAGGCTAAAGTAACAAGGATCCAAACAGGGAAGGTGGTTACTCTGGTTTATGTGGCTTGATAATCGGTGGTAGAGCTGAGACCTTGGGCATGTGTGCTCTTGCTTCACCTTCACAGGCGGACGAGAGGAGGCAGGTGGAGTCAAGTCTCCACTGGAACGGGGAAGACTTGCTTCAGAACCGTCTGCCGTGTTTGTTAAAAATTCAGATTTCTCGGCCCAAAGGAAATGGATTGAGGCAACATCTCCAGAGGCAGGGCCTGGGCATCTGTGTCTGTCTCCCCGGGGGGCGATTTTATGCACATCGAAGGTTGAGGACCAACCCCTGGAAAGCAGAGTGCAGTTAATTAGGCCTCGGAATTCAGCAGTCCTAGACTGGATGGCAGCTGTTCTACCACCGGACTGTTTGACACTGAGCCTCAGTATTTTTGTACTTAAAATAGGAATAATGGCGTGTAGAACTACAGAAAAGTTTTCTTCATGTACAAGTGGAAAAAAAAATGACTTCAGGAAAAATAATGAGTATAGCTTTATGCCAAGGTTGGGGTTGCCCTATCGCTGAGGGACCCAGGCAAATTCAAACCCTTTTATGTTACCCACGTGAGACTGAAGAGAGAAAAGGAAAATTAGTAAAAAATCAATAAAGAAGCATGAGAAAATAAAATAAACTTGGCTCTAGGTCATGCAAACTTATTTGAGTAACTTAAGAACCCATTTGAAAACCGTGGGTTCCAAGTTTAGAAAGGAAAAGAATACTGAACTTCTGAGTCGAGGTTGTCTCTCACTCAGTATAACTCTGATCGTCTGCCTGGTTACATTTTTTCTAAAAAATTCAATCCCCCTGGCAGTCCTAGAAGTGGGGCATGAATAACTTTCAAAAAGAAAAAAAAAAATCTTTGTTGTTTGCAATAGCACAGCTTTCCATTCAGTTAGAAAAATCACTAAAATTTCCCCTTGAAAAGCCATGATTGAAATGTTCTAAAACATTCAAAGAACTTTTTTGAAAATATCAGCTTCAAAACAAAATTTCTCAAGGTTTTTTTTTTATAAAACCAAAATACCAAAAACCCTGATGGATGCTGTCTTATCTCTGGCCCTGATGTCGTCAGCTAATCTGATGCTCTGAATATTTGGGGAAAAGGAATTTTATGTTTCACGGAGCCAGATTTTCCCAGTGCTTCAGTGTAATACTGGGATTGGGCCAAATACTAATGGAAATTTAAAAAAATTTTTCTGCTAGGCAGAAAAGTTAATAAACCTTTCTGGACCCAGAACCTGTACCAAGCACTTGGAAAATATGACATGAATAAAGCAATGTTTTTAGGCTGTAAACATTGAGTTTCATATTTATGGTCTATAGAAAGGAAATTGAGATGCTAGAGAACCTGTATCATCATCTCTTATTACTTTAGAATCCTTCAGATGCTCAGAGCATGCAACTGTCAACTTAATTTGGGGGATCTTTAAAGATTTCCTGTAAACCCTATCATACAAAGAGATGTTTGGTGAGCGGCTTACATTTGGCCACTGGGGGGGAATCAAGAATTGAGGACGCTCTTTGGTTGTGCCTCTGACAACCTCTGGGAGCAAGGACCAACCTTTTTGACATTTCACACAAACTGCAGAAAAAGAAATTATTTAGAAAACATTTAAATCATGTGAAGGTACACTTTTGTTGAATCAGCTGGCTTGTACAATTCTCAAGAGAGGGAAATTGTTTTAAATGATTGATAGTGTGATTGACGAAAGTTAAGAAAATTGATTTAGAGAGCAAAGTACGCACATAAATGAGAGGAACAGTACTTTGCATATTCTGGATGAGATAGCACCTCATTTGAAGAAAGTTCTAATGGAAACTGCTGAGTTGACCACCGTCTTACTGGTTCTGCCTGTGGGGAAAACGTTAAGTATATACATGTAACTGAATGGAACAGTTTTAGGGTCTGTCATAAGTGGTACCATTAACCCTTCTGGAGACTGAGACCCTTTTGAGGGTAGATCTGGGCATTTATATCCAGCTGGACTTTGACCGAAAGCAGCTCTGCTGTGAGAGTCTGGAGAATTCTAAGTTCTGACAGTGTGAATTTGGACTCTAAGTAGAAAAAGGTAGTCTTTGGTCTTTAGGAAATCACTTTTTTAAAACAGAGCAAATGGTTGCCAAGAAAGGTGACCTAGCTTTGAGAAAACCCAATACATATATATCAGAACTGCCAAAATAGATCAATGTCACTGTCATGAAACTGCCTTAAATTTCCATCCCCAAACCTCATTTTAAAATAGTTTTATTTTAAAATGTTCTCTTCTTTAGGAAGAACATACACTCTTTCAGGAAACAGCTCTGGGAACTTTGCACTAGGACAGGCTGGGAACTCAAGCTATTGCTAGAGAGCTTCTGAGAGAAGATCTATTGAACATTCAATTCAAGGTCATCTCGCTACTAATCCTAATAAAAGAAAAACATAGCTACGGTTTGTAATGTTTCCTTTTCATATGGGAAAAAGAGTAATGTTTTTCTTAAAGGTTCTGGTGTTAGATGTTAAAAGGAAGCTTGTACGGTCAGCAGAGAGACTCGTGGGCAAAGAGGGGGCTAGCACTGGAAAAGAAGAGCCTCCTTAATTGATTCAAGTAGTAAGTGAGACAGAAGCAAATCCAACTTTTGCGTAACCTGGGAAGAGGTTGACGATTTGCCCCAACAGGAGGGCTGAGTATCTCGAAGTGTTGGTACCTCAAGGAACATTGCTTCCAGCCCACCCAAAGCTTAACAACTTGGCACTTCATTGACTTTGAAACTATAATGTAGGAAACTTAACTTCAAGTTAGAATTCAGGATATAAAGAAAAGTTAAGGGTAAATTTTTAAAAGATAATAGTTACAAGAATTTCCTTAATTTTTTTTTCCTCTAAAATATAATACTGAAATGCGTTAATTCAATTAATAGTCATTGAATACCAAAAAAACTGTGCTAAGGGCTATGGGAGATTAAAATAGGGAATTAATGTTCAAAAGCTACAATTTAAGACAGCATGTAAGAAGCTACAACTGTACTTAAAACAGAGCACTACTTTGGTAGAGGGAGACCATTGCCTGCTGATAATGATGGAAGAGGTGACATCGAAATTGAGCTTTCCCTTTAGGATTTTTATAGCTAGGTAGGGGAGGTGGTAAAACCTTTTAGATAAAAGGATTGAACGAGCAAAGGTTTGCAGTAAGGATGTATTTAGTTCCTACTATGGACCAGGTGCTATACTTTGGCACTGGTTAAAAAAGGATGAGTATGATACAGAAATGCAATGAGAATAATCATGTGTGAAAAATGGTGAATAAACCAGATTTGACATAACACGTATTTGTTACACAGGGATGTGGGGGAGATACACATAAGAAGGAAACTGGGGACTGATGATAGAGATTCTTGAATGCCACGCTAAATCTGATTACTGAAATCACTAAATATAAAGAGTAGAAGAGGTTATGTTCTGGTGAGTTAAGTGGAAAATCATTCCTAATTTTAACTTGAATCTCAAAGCACACATTGGAGGGACCACCACCTGGTGGCAGAGTACTTACATTGCATCATCTGAATAGACATTCGGAACATTGAAACGCAAACCTTTATTTATGAAATGATAAAGAACATGGCCAAAAAAATGAGATGATAATTCATTGTATAAAAGTCTTCTCCACCAGATTCCTTCCTAAATAAAGAAATCCCTTAGAGCATCTAAAATGAATTTTTCCTACAAACCCTGATATAAATTTACACAGAAAAATGGTGTAAATACTCCTTATTTATTTGTCCAAATTATTTTGGTAATTAACATTGTAATTCTACCAACTGTCTAATGTCAACATTAAGAAAGAGATTTAATGATTATATTTGGGGGATGTTTTAATCTTAAAATATTATTTGGCTGTGTCCTTTTGATTTGGTGGTAGTTACACATGTGATAAAATTGCATAGAAATACATACACACACACACACACACAGACATAAAACTGGAGGAATCTGAACACCTGAAAGATCTAAGATCTGAATAAAGTCTGTGGATTGTACCAGTGTCAATTCCTGGTTTTGATATTGTGGTAGTTATTTGAGATATTGGGAGAAACTAGGTGAAGGGTTCATGGTACTACTCTGTATGATTTCTCTGTAATTTCCTGTGTATCCATAATTATTTAAAAGTGCACATTGTGTCTTTGTTTAGACATCGCTCCAGCGTCTTCTGTTTTAAAATGACTCAGGCAATGATCACCGTCCAAAAACCAAATTCTTTCTCCCAGATACGAACAAAGCTAAGGAGAGATTCTAGTATCTCCTGAGTCCTTGCCAACATCCTTGGGAACATCTGAGGCGTCGCTATAATAATTAAAGAGTCTATGATGGAAACTTCCTTTAGAGATTGTTCGCAACTCCAGATTCTCGCTGAGCAGGTTTAGTTCGTGAGTTCTGCTAGGAACGCGGTGGAAAGCAAGATGACTCTGGGTTATGAAGCACTTGTGTTTTGGATGTCAGATGGGTTCCTAAGACCGAGTTCCAGGTCTTGCTGCCTTTCAGTGCGTCACCTAGAGAGTCGATGGACAGACAGATGCACCGTATCCTCATGTTTTTGTTGAGAAAATGTATTGCCAAGACCACATCCTGTCACAATGCCACGTCTAAGAGGATGCTTGGCATGGTGGCGTTAGTTAGGAAGTGCCCCCTTCCAGGGGCCAGACCTCTCACTTGCTGTGAACATGCTGCTAAGATCTGGCCAAGGATCTAGCTCTGCCAGGTGGACCACGAGAGCAAGGATGCTTTTTTTTCCCCCACCCAAATGGAAAAGATGCCTGTGCTGAGCTCCTTCGTGCTAGAAATTCATTCTTGCATATCTAATGTCTCTCAATGACTCCTCCAAGGATTTAATTTCTTTAGACCTTAAGAGATCTTTGAGGAGATAAAGAGCGCTGATTATCAGGCAGTCACTTGAAAAACAATAGACAAAGGCAGAGGCATCAGAACGCACCAAAGCGCCTGCCGGCACACATCAATGCCTTTGTTATGATGGCAGATCACGGTAATTTTCACATGTTGTAATTTGGCAAATTGGATCTTCAAATGGGTGAGGAAGTTCACCTAAAAAAAAATAATACCTTCACACAGAGGCTAATCGCTTTTTTCTTTTCTTTTCTTTCTTTCTTTTTTTTTTTTGTAGTTTCTCTTCTCTGAGTGCTTGTTGTGTGTGTTTAATGCACTACCCTTTGTTTTCCCAGGTCCGTAGAAAGTCTGCTAGTCTCTGCTGGTTTCTGATGATAGCTTTGCTCACTGAGGCAGAGCCGCCCCAGAATTGTTCAGTACATCTGACAGGCAGTATCCTCCAGTGCAGCCGCGTGGCCCCAGACGCCCTCCCGCCTCCCCATTCCGAAAATACAGCTGAAGTTAATGAAAATGTATTCACTTTTACTGGTATGCGTGTTACAACATCGAAGACAATCACATTTTTCTCATAGAACTATTTTTCTTCCTTTATTTGCAAAATTAAACAATCAAATTACAACTAGTTCATCTGCTAAAGCCTTTTAAGATGTTCACCTTTGGCTTTTAAATAAAGGTATACACAGGTGATATACTTTCAAGACAAAAAATAGACAATATTAATTTCATCATAATTAGAAAAAATAGATAGCTGGGACTATGGTGATTGACTTACTGGGGTTCAGCTGATCTGCATAATTTATTCAACAAGAATAAATTATCAGCGGGGAGGGTGTAGCTCAAGCAGTAGAATGCATGTTTGGCATGCACGAGGTCCTGGGTTCCATCCCCGGCACCCCCTGTAAAAATAAATAAATAAACCTAATTACCATCACCCCGGCAAAAAAAAATTTTTTTTAAATAAAATAAATAAGTAAATCTAATGACCTCTTCCAAAAAATAAAATAAAAAATTTTTTAAAGAATAAATTGTCATAATTAGCAATTAACCAAAGATAATCTGACATTGCTTACTTGTCTTTTGGAATATCGAAAAAATGTCAAATCTCATATGTGTCTAATCAAAGGGCTTGCTAATACTGATGATCACTCAGCCTGCTATAGCTGGGTTTACGTACAAGTAAAGGTAATAAGTGGTCGAGATGAGCCCTAGGGCTAGTCCCCACTCTTCTCAAAGAGAACTGGAAATTTAACAGCCCTCCTCCCTTTATTTTCAGCACTGAAGACCAAACGTGTAAGACCCCTGAGCTGCTTCTGCCGCCATGCTATGATTCCCGTAATGCTCTGGACTTCCTTGTCCTTCCTCTCCTTCCTTTGATCCTCAGCCTGGCTATTGTGACTTCTATAACTCTTGTTCCACACCCAGCCAACTCCCTTACCTCCTCAGCCTCCTCTTCCAGAGCTTCCTCCCTATCCCTGCTTCAGTTGAACCACCGGAGTCACCACATCCTCTGACGTCCTTCCAAGCAGGGACTTTTTATTAAGAGCAGATGTGCTCGGTGTCCATGGAGCCCCACTGTCTCTTTCAGACATTACCTGTCCACCGTTTTATACAATGCTTGGACTCTCGAGGGATACTTCACGCCCTTCTCAATGCAGTCACTCCACTTTACTTATTAAAGACACTATAATCCGGCTGCAGGTCACTCTCAAAATACCTGGCATTTGTCCTGGGATTCAGTATCCCCTTGACGGCTTATCCAACACCGTGGGCTCTCAATTCCTCAAACACACCATCTCCAACAACATTCACTTCTTCACTAGCTCATACTTGGACCTAATCAACAGCCACAAATTCTCCCCCTTGAAAATCACTATCTTAGCTCTCTGATCATAATGTTTTCTCCTTTCTGTTCCTTGTTCAATATATGCACCTCTTCGGGACCCACAGTCTACTGATCATTTTGTTTTCACCCTATTCGTTGGTCCTCTTTTTTTTGCCATTTCCCTCTGTTTTCAGGCTTTATGCAGGTGATTTGTCATCTCAAAACTCTCTAACTTATGTTATAAAATGACTTGATCCTCTCTCCTTTTGTTCTATTCTTCTGGCAAAGTTGCAGCCCTATTCTTCATGAAAACTTCTATATGCCAGCATTTAGAAGCTAAGAGCTGTTGAAAAAAGCCCCATCACAGCAGTCTAATGGTTTCCCTCAAACTCAGAATCAATTTCAAACGGTTGTCGACACTGACCAATAATACCGCTACCACTCACTTTCCCACGTACCGTATGCCTTTTTCAAGTCTTTTCTGTGCTTCTTAAACCTGTGACTTTGGTTTTTACCTTCCCCTCTGCGCTTACCTCCAGTTTTTTGGAGAAAATACCCACCATCTTTTGAGAGTTACTTCGTCTTCTCCAAATGAAGCACCAAAACCCATTAGCACCTGCCATTAATCTATCCTCTTCATTTCTGTTACATGAAAACACTCTTCTTAAGGTTAATCTGTCCTTGGTTTCCAACCCATCTCTTCCTCTGAACTTTGTTTTTTTCCCTTGCCTGTAGTTCAGCCTCTCTCTTTCCAATAGGTCCTTCTTATTGTCTGTTGAAATCTTCATATTTCCCAGTAAAAATTAGTTATGACACTCTTTATTTCTTTCCTTTAGTGGCCAACTTACCTCTTTCTCTTTAAATATAAACTCCACAAAGTGCTGTCTACATTATCTTCTTTTTGATGAATCTGTTCCTTGAACAAACATTTATTTAGTAGCTACTCTATACCGTGGACTGGTTCTAAAACTGACTTGAGATTTATGATCATCAACACAGTAAAAAGCACTCAAAATGGTTTTCGGGAGGGTGAAGCTTAATGCAAGTGTCTCCATCCAAACTCTCATATGCCAATAACATAAATGGCTGTCAATAAGGACTTTTTCTTGACTCTCATCTTTATCTTGTGTATCTCTACTTTTCTTTTTGGTTTGTTGTGGTAATCAACCCTTGTTTACTGTGACAGCCAACTCAATCTATGTCTGTGTCAACATCATACTTTATTGTTTTTCATTTGAGTGACATGATCTATTAGGTCCTTGAACCACAAGACAGACACTGAGATATCCTGCTTTTCGGGAGGAACAGATATCCATGGGGTGCAAAGAATACGATCCCTCACTTTGCAGGGAGAGAAGTTCTCTGGGAAGTGTCTAGATGACACTTCTTCAGAGTTACTGAGAAAACTGTAAATGTATGTTGGTTACAAATGTGGTTTCTCACTCTAACTTCCATGCATCCTTTGCCTCCCTGGAGGTGCTGTTGTCACAACACAGCAAAAATGTGGACAGAAAGTGGTTATATACTGAAGTTCAATATAGATTCCCTGCCTTTACATCAAGAAATGCAGCATTTGTCAGTACCTGGGGAGTTTAGGATGACTATCCAGCACTGGCTTAGATGGTCACAGTTACTCCTGGCAAATGCTACAGCTCTGTGACTCCCATTTCTAGGATGCTTATGCTTTCATGAAACTCTAGAGTACTCTTTTAACGTCAAGAATGAGTCATACGGCTCCTTTACAAAGAACCTGAGAAAAATTCCCCTTGGCTGGGCAACTGACTCTCATGACTACTCCACACTATGGAAAGGGGTGCAGAAATTTTTGGTGAGCCACCTGTCAAGTCATTTCTGCTGTAACATTATCATAGAAACTTCCAGAATATAAACCAATACATCTGAAGAAGTGACACGTATTTGTATTCACTTAAATAACTGGGTCTCACTTAACATTGTTGTGTAATTATATCAGTTCTCTGGTTTGGAGTTTTAAATGTTGCATGGACTGGATATTAGTACCATGTTATGAAGTACCACCTACTCTAGTTGGATCAGTTGCTAAGATATTTTAAGGATCTATGTTTTCTTTGATGTTTCACTGAATCCTTTTTCATGTTAGGGAGCCTGCTGGTAAGCCCATGGCTACTCAACATATAGGCTTGGGGTTTGACTGGAGAGAGGAATCAATTTATTTTTGTTAAAGTTCAGCTTTGGTCATCTATGTCATTAGATCAGACTCCTAGAAGCTCATCTCGATCTCTGTTTCCTCTAGGCTAGATTATACAAATCCCTGCTTGCTGGCCACTGAATAAATTGCTCTTTGAACTTGCATTTTTTTTTAAGTTCATCTGCTATTCTTTCTTATGTAGAGAAGCCATATTTTGTTACCGTCAGCCCATGTCATTATTACTGCTATATGCTAAACTCTGAGTGAATATCATAATTTGAAGTTTCTATTATCAGAATCACATGCAGGCTCATTCAAAGAAATAAAATATTTTAAGGAAAAAAATGGCATTTAAATGAATTCCAGAATTCATATTTTATTTCTCATTCAATGAACAAGCCAGGCTGAATTATTTCGTGGGTTTAATGAGCATACTTTTTGGAGACCTCTCTTAATTTCCTTATATAGATATTCTACCAAATATGATGCATTCTGACTAATTCTTAAAAGGGACAAGCCCATAGTGTAAACATAAGAAATTTTTTTTAAAATCCACCTTAACTTACATACAACAAGAAGTTAATGTCTTTATTAAGTCATAATCTGCACTCACTCTTAAATGATTACATTTAATGCATTTTTCCTCCTTCCCAATTTTGAAGATTTTACCCCCCATCACATACTCTCTTCAATGTGAGAGAGCACTGTCTGTGATGCCTTGGAAATAGCTGAAAGGTTCTCTGGATGAATTCTGATTTAAAAACAATAAAAGCATGTTGACGGCATACTAAGAGCTGAGATGCGTGTGAGAGTTGGGGCTGGGTAGGGTGTAAGGTACTGTGCCCTGTGTCCCATTTACTTTATCTTTTTGGCAGATGGGGAAATTTGACTCACTTTGTATCCTCTTCTTTTCTTTAATAGTGACATAGCTACTTAAAGGTGGGGTAATGTAAACCAGTAGGGCACTCAGTTCCCGATGCTTTGACCGGGGCTGGTGTTCTAGTCAAGGGATGTGAGTCCCTCACTGACCCCCCGTGATCAGCTGATGTCACACCTACTGCCACCCCCATCCCCACCCCTCGTGCCCTGGGCTGGGGAGAAATGACAAATCCTAGGCGCGGGGAGTAGGTTCCCTGATGGTTTCAAAGCTAGTTAAAGAATAAATGTTAACTGTAGTGGTTAATTTTGCGTGTCAACTTGACTGCACCATGATGGCCCAGTATTTGGTCAAACATTATTCTGGATGTTTCTGTGAAAGTATTTTTGAATGAGATTAACATTTAAATTGGTAAATTTTATTTGGGTTTATTTTTTTAGGGGGGAGGTAATTAGGTTTATATATTTATTTATTTAAATGTTGCTACTGGGGATTGAACCCAGGACCTCGTTCATGCTAGGCATGCACTCTGCCACTAAGCTATACCTTCCTCCCCTTAAATTGGTAAACTTTGAATAAAGTAGAGTACCCTCCACAAGGTGGGTGGGCACCATCTGGTCAGTTGAAGGCCTTAATAGAACAGACTGACTTTATCCAAGAAGAGGGAATTCTGGCAGGAGACTGTCTTTGGACTTGAACTGTAACTGTTCCTTGGTCTCCAGCCTGCTGGTCTATCTCATCACATTTTTTGGACTTACCGAGTCTCCAGAATCCTGTGAGCCAATTCCTTAAAATCTCTCTCTCTCTCCAGCCTTGACTAATGCACTAAAACATAAACCAAGCTGAACAGTTAAAACTCCCGTCTTGTAACTATATGGGTGTTTATAGCTAAATTCTTCTGTGTGATATTATTGAGAAATAGGTTATTCTGGATCACTGAGCCTCTTATTAAACAAAGATTATGTATAACTAAGACATGCTTACAATCCACATACAAAAATTTCTTTCTTTTTGGAATTGAGATATTTTATGAAAGGAGTTTACATTCATAGATAAAAGTAAAACAGTTTTAAAGTGATACAGAATTTAAAAAGCAATGTTTTGTATTAATACATATAATCAATATGAACAATGATCATAAGTTGCTAGATTTAGTATTCATTCTGGCACCCAGTGATCTAAACTTTTTAAGAGAAATATTTTAAAAAGTAACTTTTTTTATAACTTTTTTTTATTGAGTTATAGTCATTTTACAATGTTGTGTCAAATTCCAGTGTAGAGCACAGTTTTTCAGTTATACATGAACATACATTTATTCATAGTCACATTTTTTTTTCACTGTGAGCTACCACAAGACCTTGTATATATTTCCCTGTGCTATGCAGTGCAACCTTGTTTATCTATTCTACATTTTGAAATTCCAGTCTGTCCCTTCCCACCCAAAAAATAGCAACTTTTAAACATTCATAAAACTTGCTAATTTATAAAATGCTAAAAACTCGCTTTGAAATTGTGAGATGACAATGCTTGTGCAAGTTACTTACAGAGGGAGCTGCTCGCAGGGAAACAGGAGTGAGGAGAGCAGAACTGACAGAGAAGAAAGCTAAGCTGTGATGTGGTCTTGGTTGGAGACTAGCTGGAGCCTGAGCCCACAGGGGACTCTAGAGTGTGAATGGCATTACCACGTTGGTCCAACAGTGAGGAGGCAAGCCTTCTGTAAGTCTGACCAGTTAGTCCTCGGGTGACGGCTATCGGGTAGATGGGGGTGGTGGGAAAAGCATACTTCTTTATTTTTCATTTAGCCATTTTAATTGAAAAATGATCTGTAAATGTGGTTAAAAAAATAATTTCTTAAAAAGAGCAAAGAAACACATCATGAAAACCATTTCTCTTCCACCCTAGCCCATGAATTACCTAGTCTACCAGCAAATATTCTAAAAATTGCACATGTGCAGTGCAACCATACATGCATTTATGAATATATTTGTATATTTCTTTTTAAAAAACATATTCACTGCTTTAAGTGTACATTTCAGTAGCATTAAATGTATTTATGTTGTTGTGAAATAGATATTCTGAACTTCCTCATCTTGCAAATTTGAAACTATGTGCCTGTTACATAATCTCCCTTTCCCCTTTCCCCTCAGCCCCTGGAAGCTAGGCATTTCTGTGAATTGACTGCTTTAAATACCTCATCTGAGTGGAATCCTGCAGCATTTGTCTTTTTGTTGCTGACTTATTTAACTCAGCATAATGTCGTAAATGTTCATCTGTGTTGCAGCAGGTCACAGGATGTTATTCTTTCTAATACTGAATACTGCTTCATTGTATGTATAGACTACATTGTGTTTATCGACTCATCTGTAGGTGGACATGAGTGTTTCTACCTTCTGGTTGTTGTGAATAGTGCTGTCATGAATATGTGTGTGCTAATATCTCTTTGAGATCCTGCTTTCAGTGCATTTGAATATATGCCTAGAAGTGGGGTTACTGGATCATACAGGGTAGTTCTACTGTTAATTTTTTGAGGATACTCCGTGTGGTCTCCCATAATGGTCGCACCATTTTACAATCCCACCGACAGTGCGCAAGTTTCCAATTTCTTCACGTGCTTGCCAGCACTTGTTATTTTCTGTTTTGTTTTGTTTTGTTTTGTTGATAATAGCCATCCTAATGGGTGCGAGGAGATGGCCACTTACATTTAGGCACAGGAAGTAAAATAACTGAATGGAGGCTCTATCCACATATATGTGACTAGTAGAGTTTGGGTTTCATTCTAGCAAGATCTTTCTGGGCTGTTTTCAGTGAACAATCTCTGATGTCAATATGTTTATGCTTTTTCACTTAGGCCAACCATTCCTCCTCCTTCCCCCATCCCCCATCCCTCATCCCTAATACTTTCAGTTTTAAGTATGAGAACAGTCTCAGGAAAATTCTCATCTCTAACTCACGAGTCAGATTCTCTTTACCCCTTCATTTTGGGTACCAGATGCCATGGCCTCTTATGAGTCCCAGTGCCCATCCAGACCTTCGCAACGTATTATTTCAATTCAGTCTTATATGTCCTGCCTTCTGTCCCTTCCCAGCACTGCTTTCCAAAGGCTCCAGTAGGTGCATAAGGCTATTTATATAAATCAGGCTCATATCATAAGTTAGTTGGCTCCAGACTATACACTGTGTGGATAAATGAACCTTTTTTTTTTCCCCTCAACAGCTCCTAAAACATACCCTTAACATTGGATTGTCAGGTTCCAGTTATAGAATAATAGGGTAAATGATGTGTGGTCAAGAGACTCTTAAGTCACAACCCAGAGCTCATAGTTCTATTATGCTTATGCTTAAAAACTGTCCTATATGTGGAAATAAAGCCCAGGATGGCAGGAACCAAGGAATGTGCATATTCTTTGGTTTATTTTCTTTCCTGCTAGAAACAATATTATAACACAGAAAAATTTTTAAATAGAATAATAAATTCACCCATAACTTCCTTATCACCCTGAAAGAAGGATTCTAATTTTTCTGTTAATGTTGTACAGTACAGCTCTTACTCAGCTAATATTATATATAATATCATAATCACTTCCTTGTTCCTTAGAAGTCTTTATAATCCTATAAAAAAAAAAAACCTTTATAATCATAGCTGTGAATTTTTCTGCTGGGTGACTACCATAATTAACTATCCTCTTGTTCCTGGAAATTCCAACTCTTTTCAATTTTTCTCTATTAGAGACTACATCTGTTGGGGTTCTACCATGAAAACTGAAACCACTCTAAGTATTTAAAATAGGTAATTTAGTTCAGGAAATGCGCTACTCAGGTGATGGCAGTGTTGCAGAGAGGACAGGAGCGGGGATGATGAGGCATCTCAGAAATCAGCGACAGCAAAACGTCACTTCGACCCCCAGGCTGAAGGCAAAGACGGCCGGGGTTATGTTAACCTAAGCTCAGAGGCTGTAGTCACCCAGTTCAAGCTGGAACCATTGTGGGGACCCTGAGGTGGAGGATGGATGTGGAGAGAAATACTTTGTCCTCTTCCTTCCTCTTGCCATCTACTTTTCACCTTTGTCTCTGGGATATTGGGATTTATAATAAAAAATATATATTTGGTCTTCATTCCGGTTTCTGGTACAAGCTCCTAATACCTTGAAATTTCCTAAGTGAGGAGAGCTACAAATTTGTTTTTCTTATGTTAATGAAATGACTTTGGACCCCACCTAAGGATGGGGGCTGGTATCCAGGAAACCCAGCCTTGTGATTGGAAGGTTGAAACTTTCAGTCCTAGCCTTTGATCTTTGAGGAAGAGAGAGGGGCCGGAGATTGAGTTCAGTTGCAGCTGGCCAAGGGTTTAATCAGCCTATGTAATGAAGCTTCCATAAAACCCCAAAAGGACAGGGTTTGGGGAGCTTCTAGTTGTTAAACACGTGGAGATCTGGGGAAAGGGGTATCCCGGGAGGAGGTGTGGAAGCACGGTGCCCTTTCCCACGCCTTGGCCTATGCAGTGCTTCTATCTGGCTGTTCCTGAGTTACATCCTTTTATAATAAGCTGGTAATATGGTAAAATGTTTCTCTGCTTTCTGTGAGTCTCTCCAGCAAATGAATTCAGGATGAGGTGGTGGAAACCTCTGACGTAAAGCCAGTCTTTAGAAGTACAGGTAACAAACCAGGTCTGTGAAGAGCATCTTGAGTTGAAGGGGGCCGTGGGACCCTCACATTTGCAGCCGACTGGTCAGAAGCACAGGTAACAGCCTGAGCTCGCAACTGGCCTTTAAGGTGGGAGTAGCAGCCTTGTAGGACTGAGCCCTCCACCTGTGGAATCTGACACCATCTCCAGGTAAATAGTGTCATAATCGAGCTGAGTTCTTGGACATCCTCCTGGTGTCCCAAGCATTGCTTGTTAGCGTGGGGAACCTCCACCTCCCACAGAAGAACTGGTACCAGGGACCCTAAATAGCCTCCCACTGGCATAACCAGGTTGGCAGCCAGCTGACACTAGAGCCTAAAAGCCTGCGGTGCATCTCAGTCAGGTGCCCTGCGTTACAGAGCTAAGCAGGGACATGTGAGCAGTGAGTCTGAGGAAGAGCAGGGATATAAAAGCGAAGCAGACAATTTATAAAAATTTTTAAGACTAAATACCACTGATTTTCTTCTATATGTTCATTGTCTCTAAAGTAAATCTATTCCTATATATTAAAATAAGAATTAGTCTGTAGACTCCATTTTTTAAATTTTGCAGCACAGGAGTAGTTCAATACATAGTTCATGAATGATTTCTTGGATAGCTGTAGACATATTTTTCATTTGTAATTTAAATTTTATTTTGGTTCTGAAATGTCCACTATATGTTGTCCCTTTTCAAGCTCCATGTGGATGGCGTCCAGTAAGCTCATTCATAACAACAATTTTATTATTATTTTTTCCCCCGGTTTAAGCAGTGGTGGCCATCGTGTCTTCATTTATCCCTTCATTCTTTCAGAAATGCTATTAGCTTTGTTGCCAGGACTATCTTTTTTAAATAGTCTGACTCCAAATTGAAACATATAGGAATTGTTCATTTATTTACCGCTGAGGATATAACGTGATCTCTGAGGATGTCATTGGTTTTGAGCTCTTTTTGTTCTTGGAAATGCTGGGCGGCATCACACCCTCTCTCCGTCTCTCAGGTAAGTATGAACTCTTGTCAGCCCTCGTTAGTTCCTCTCTTTATCTCAAGCTAACCCCGTACAGTGGAGCAGGTTACCAAGCAACCACTAGCCGTCTCTAAGAGTGTCTGTGGCAACGGTACCTCCTGATACCTCCTGTCACAGTGTCTCCTGGTAGGTTGTCAGGATCAGGGCACCAACTTGGTTGCCATAGTCACTTTTAGCAGTGTGTGGCCTATGGATGCTGGACTGAGAGCGTAACTCTGAGTCCCCAGGATAATTAATGAAATAGTGATGAAATAGGCTATTATGGCTGTCATCTATTTTTGCAATAAAAAATATATATTCTGAATACGAAGAGATTTGCACCGTTGAAGTGTTTGTGATAATTAGGGTAACACTAGATTGAACATTTGAAGTAGGTGAAATGTCATTCTATCTATGATGTAATGTAATAGGGAAGAAAAAAGCTGACTCCATATCAGATCTTTTTTTTTTTTTTTCGTTTTTAACCTTTGTAGTCTATCGCCTTTGCTTCAAACTAAGAATGCTGCCTATAGCCTGAAATACACAGGACAGCCCATTCTCAAGGCTCTGACCTTTAAGGGTATAACACTTTTCCATTCATATAGAGATAAAAAGTTGCAGAACAGAGAATGACATTTGTCTTGTTGGAGGTTTACAGGAACATCGTGACCTGACCTACGCGGACAGCTACAAGAACAAAGGATTCCAACACCAAGAAGTTTGCAACAACAAACAACCACACCCCCTCCTCCTTTAGTATAAAAGGAGCCTGAATTCTGACTTGGAGAAGATGGTTCTCCATGACATTTGTCTGCCATCTTCTCAGGCTGCTGACTTTCCAAATAAAGTTGTTTTTGCTTGCCCCAACACCTCGTTTCCCAATTTATTGGCCTTTCCTGAGGCTAACAGAACAAGTGTGGAATCAGTAACAGTAACATTTGCAAGTGTGGTATTTAGTTACCAATGAAGTGTGTCTCAAAGTAAGTCAATTAGGCAATCATTCTTGCTAATTTACGTATATTAGAAAGGAACACTTTTAAGAACCAGAATTTGGTCTCTAAATTGTTTTTACATGGTTGCAGCTTCATCTCCATTTAGTAAGGACTGTAAATATGTGTCTGTGTGTAGTTACTAGTTTGGACTTTATCAGAGTGAATGTTGCTAATCGTAATAAAAACAGTAGTAGTAACTGTTTATCAGCTGTTTACTGTGCTTCAGATCTGTGTTAAGAGCTGTACTTGCTTTATCTCATTTAATTTTTACAAAGTCTCTGTGACCTAGGTTTGATTCACTTCCCTCTTTTAAACACGGGGAAACCAAAACGAGGAGAAAAAAAATAGTTTACCTAAGGACAGACAGCTAAAAAGGACAAAGCTAGGATTTTTAACCCAGATCTGCCTGAGCCCAGAGAACTTAAGCAAATGCAATGTGCAATTAAAGAACTGTTGAAAAGAAAAATCTGGACTGAATAAAAGGGGCTCTTTGTGAGAAATTATTCTTTGTAGAAACTTCTCTCTGCATTGTTTCTTGAAATTGATACAGAACGCATCTTACGAAGAGTTGACTGCTTCTGTGATATTACTTGAACCGTTCAAGTAAAGACCCCTGTCTGAAAAACATCCTCACCATGGGCCTGAGAATGAATCGAGAGCCATTTATCTGAACGATGGCATTGTGGGTCCAGGAATTAACTGGCCCCTTAGTGATCAGGAAAGGAGATTTTTGGTGATGACTAATGGGGAGGAAAGTTCTCAAATATGGCCTGTGTGGGGTGGGCGCCTGGGAGGAATGCTAAATAGGGGTGGGGCGAACATCACGGGTTATAAATAACTGGAGAAGGGGAATTTAAAATGTAGGCATGAGCATAAACTACTCACTTTGTAATTTTGCAAAGAAGTTGCTCCTTGGTTGATGTTTACAGAAGAAAGATAGGTTTCTTTTTCATTCATATTCAGGTTTTATGGACACATAATATAATTCACTTATTTTAGTGTGTATAATTCTAACAAATGCATATGGTAATGTAAATACTGCTACAGTCAAAATACTGGCAATTTCCCCAATCCCATAAAGTTCCCCGTGCCCCTTTGTAATCAAAACCCACCACCTACCAGAGCCCCTGGTGTTGATATGTCCTTCTTCACTATAGTTTTTCCTTTTCCAGGATGTCATGTAAATAAAATTGTGCAGTATGTAGCCTTTTGAGTCTCATTTCTTTGGCTTATCATAGCATATTTGAGATACATCCAATTTTTGGAATTTTTGATATTTTTGTTCCTTTTCAAAGCTGAGTTATATATCTTTAAATAAATAAGTGTAGTTTCTTTATCCAGGCTCCACTTGAAAGAAATGTGGGTTGTTTCCCCAGAATATTTAATGTCTCCTTACCACATTGTATTTGTTTTCACCAATAAGACTATAGCAATATCAGTGACTTCCTTTAAGATGCAAAATTATAAAACAATTACAGTGAAGCTGAAGTATGCAAGGAATAAACCTACCTAAGGAGGTAAAAGTCTTGTATTCAGAATACCATAACAGACTGATGAAAGAAATTGAAGACGATCAAAAAACAGATGGAAAGATACACCATGTTCCTGGATTGGAAGAATTCATACTGTTAAAATGACCATACTACCCAAGATTCAATGAAACCTTTATGAGAATACCAGTGACATTTTTCACAGAACCAGAGCAAATAATTTTAAAATTTAGATAGAAACACAAAAGACTATGGATGTCCAAAACAATCTTGAGAAAGAAGAACAAAGCTGGAAGAATTGTGATCTCGGACTTCAGACTACACTGCAAAGCTACAGTAATCAAAACAGTAGGATACCAGCATAAAAATAGACACATAGATCAATGGAACAGATAGAGAGCCCAGAAGTAAACCCATGCACTTATCACCAATTAATTTATGACAAAGGAGGCAAAAGTACACAATGAGAAGATACAGTTTCTTCAACACATGGAAAACTGCACGGATACGTGTAAAAGAATGAAATTAGAACATTCTCTAATATCATATACAAAAATAGTCTCAAAATGGGATTAAAGACCAAAATATAAGGCCAGAAACCACAAAACTCCTAAAGGAAAGCATAGCCAGACCACTCATTGACATAAATTGTAGCAATATATTTTTTTTTTGGATCTGCCTCCTAAAGCAAAGGGGAAAAAAGCAAAAATAAATAAATAGGACCTAATTAAAAGCCAAACTTAAAAGCCTTTGCACTACAAAGGAAACTGCAGACAACATGAAAAGACAACCTACAGAATAGGAGAACATATTTGCAACTGATAAAACCCAATGGGGTTAATATCAAAAAATATATAAATGGCTCACACAGCTTAATATCAAAAAACCCCAAAAAGCCTGATTAAAAAATGGGCAAAAGACTGGAATAGATGTTTTTCCAAAGAGGACATACAGATGGCCAAAAGGCACATGAAAATATGCTCAGCATTGCTAATCATTGTGGTTTTGATTTACATTTCCCTGACAATTAGTAGATATCAAAATTTCCTGATACCATTCACTGAAGAAGCTATTGTTTCCTCATTGTGTATTCTGGGTGTCCCTGTCAAAGGCTAACCATATACATGTGGGTTGCTTCTGGCCTCTATGTTTCATTGGTCTATGTGTCTGTTTTATGACAGTACTATACTATTTTGATTACCACAGCTTTGTAATGTACTTTGAAAGTACAATGCCCCCAACTTAAGACTGCAGAATCTTTTGTTCTTTCATACAAATTTTAGAATTTTTTTCTTATTTCTGTGAAAAATGTCATTGGAATTTTGATAAGGATTGTCTAGAATCTGCAGATCACTGTGAACTGTATGGATGTTTCAACAGTATTAATTTTTTTCAATTCATGAATGAATATGAGATATCTTTCCATTTATTAAAGTCTTATTCAATTTCTTTCATCAATGTCTTATAGCTTTCAATGCACAAGTCTTTTACTTCCTTGGTTAAATTTATTCCTAAATATTTAATTGTTTTTATTGCTATTGTAAATGAGACTGTTTTCTTAATTTGGGAGGGGGGTAGTTTGTTATGTTTAAAATATGACTGATTTTTTAAATGTTGATTTTGTATTCTGCAACTTTATGGAATTTATTTATTAGATCTAACAGTTTTTGATGGCGTCTTTAGGGTTTTCTACATAGAATATCATGTACTATACAAACAGAGACAATTTAACTTTTTCCTTTCCAATTTGGATGCCTTTAGGTTCTCTTTTTTGCCTAATTGCTCTGGCTAGGACTTCCAGTAATATGTTGAATAGAAGTGGTGAGAATGGGTATTCTTGTCTCGATCCTGATCTTAAGAGAAAAAAAATCTCAATTTTTCATCCTTGAATACGATGCTAGCTGTAGGCTTGTCCTATACCATCTTTATTCTATTGTGGCACATTCCTTCTATTTTTAATTTGTGGAGATTTTTTTATCCTGAAAGGACGTTGAATTTTGTCACGTCTTTTCTGCATCTACAGATAATGTTTTTAATCTTTCATTCTCTTAATGTGGTAGTCCTCATATCATGTTTAGTGATTTGTGTTTGTTAAAACATGCTTGTGTCCCAGGAATAAAGCCTGCTTGATCATGGTGTGTAGTCTTCTTAATATGTTGTTGCATTCAGTTTGCTGGTATTTTGTTGAGGTTTTGGCATCCATTTGCATCAGGGATATTGGCTTGTAATTGTCTTGTGGGGCCCTTTTCTGACTTTCCTATCAAGGTAATGCTGTCAACAACAAATGTAAACTGTAGCATTCAGGGAACTACATTCAGTATCTTGTAGTAACTTATGGTGAAAAAGAATATGAAAACAAATACATGTATGTTCCTACATGACCGAAGTATTGTGCTGTACACCAGAAATTGACACAGCATTGTAAACTGACTGTACTTTAATAAAATATATGTGAAAAATTAAAAGAGAAAATAACAAAAAGAAAAGAAAAGAAAAAATAATGCTGTCTTCATGAAATGTGTTTGGAAGTATTCCTCACCTTCAGTTTTCAAAATAGTTTGAGCTTGACTTGGTATCTTGCCTATCACATGGTGACAGGAGTCTCACTCCTGGTTGAATATCCGCATTAATGAATATGAACTTTAAACTGGGTTTTTTACAAAACTTGTAAGCTGAGGTTCCAACAAGTGAGACCCACCACGGTTCCCTCTTCATGCTGAATATCAGGAAGTGAGGTGTGAGGGCACCTGGCAGGAGACTACAGAGATCCTATCATTCGCTTTTAGCATCTCTAGACAAGCCATATTCCACTATTCCAGTTTATTTTAAATGGGAGGATGGAATTTAGTCAGCAACGGCTGTGTGTTACCAAGTTTTGCACATCTACTTCCTCATAGAAAGCAAGGAAGCAAAGAACCGGAATATGTATATGTACCTCTGATGGAGCTAACTATTCAATATGGATATTGACAGCCTTAAAAAAAAAAAAAAAAAAAGACATCACACATATCTCAGAGGCCAAGTTCATCTTTCAGATACTAAAAAGGATTGCATTGTTTTTAAATAGCGAGCTTGAGTGGTGTCAAAACTTGTTTAGATCTTCTCCCTTTCTTGGACTCGCCTAAGAAGTGAGTGATGCGTCGAAGGGCTCCTTCCACAAAGGAAGTTCTCACAAACTTAGGAACTCAAAAGCCAACAGTGAAAAGCAATGCACTTCTGTGTTTCAAACGGCTCTCGTAGAGCAATTATTATAAAGACAGAGAGATCTTTATTATGTTTGGAGGCTACAGTATATATTACAGTATTTAAAAGCGCCCTGATAACTGTCATTGCTTTCTTCTCTCCTTCCAAAGGACCCCCACCAGGGACATGTAACTTAAAGATGATAACTTAAAAAGCCATAGTGTGGTCTGTAGAAATTGTGAAAAAGATGAAAAACAAAGGGGGGGAGGGGGTGGATCTGGCTCTTAGTCTAGGTTCTATCACAATCTTGGTGCAAAAACTTAGAGGAATCCTTTTATTTCTCTAAACTTGATTTCCTATATTTGGAAAATAATGCACAGAACTTTTATTAGGCTAGTAGAGGGGAAATGAGACATCTTATTTTGCATTTTGTTTATTTTGCATTTTGTTTGCATTTTAATAATGCTAAGGGGGCTTTTCTACACGTGCTGTTCTGGATCATGATTGATGCCTGATTTTATTTATTTATTTATTTATTTATTTATTTATTATTTATTTATTTATTTATTTATTTGATGCCTGATATATATAAGTCTACATAGAAGAGAAACTAATCTTATAAAAATGGGATTTGGTTAATATAACACTGCCTTATATCACTAGAGGGCAGTATGACAAATTAAACCATCTGCAAAATGGTTTGCAAAATATCCTAGATGGTTTGGAGAAAGGTGCTATGTAAATTTAAATTTTCTTTTACAACATCATATTTTTTTTTAATCTTAGAACGTACATCGTTAGAAGTTATCAGCAAATATTTGTTTTTATTGTCCTAAAGATCACTTCATCAGTAAGTGGTAGAACCAAGATTTGGAACCAGACTGTCTGCCCGCAGCTCCTGAGCCCCTTTCCCTTCTGTATTATGTGCTCAGCTGGGGTGTGGATTCTGGATGCAGTTAGTGTGCAAAGGTAGATGAGACCTTTACTAAGAGGTGGGGTAATATTTAAGTAAAATACGCAATAAGAAAACATCCTAAACTAAACCGAATCGTATCTGCTACCTCGTGTGTGGTTTGTAATTTACAAGCATGTGGGTGAACAGAAAACATTTTGTCTTTGTATTAGATTTTCAGAGATCTTTCACATGTATCCATCGCATCACCCTACGAAGCAGACTTAGGTGGTAAAACAATGCTATTGATTGATGTACACTTCTCCAGGCTTCAGGTTTCTTGCCTGTACAATGGAAGAAGTTGGAATAAATGTGTACTACAGTTAGTTCTTCCTCTGTGCAATCATTTGATTCTATAAATTTAAAGTAGAGCGAATATTGAGTTGATGTGGAAATGAAAATTCCAACTGCGGAAAGCCGGTGGTGCTTGCCTACACTGACTGAAGAGGGCGTGGTTTTCCTGTCCTTTCCAAGTGATCTGGAGACAGTATGAACTGGCTGTTAATTTTTAGACCTGTCAGGTTGGGTTGTTGTAGTTGCAAACCGGATTTTCTTAAACTTGGAATAATATTAAGAGGCTGACCCCGGGCTGTGTGCAGGTCCCAACGAGCACACTGAAGACAGGGTTCTGGATTAGTGTTTCTCAAACGGACATCATTTGCTTCAGAATCACCTGGAGTATTTAGACCCAAGACCTCCTGGATGGCAACATGCATTTTAAAAAAGCTCCTGTGTGGAAACTAAAATTTGATTAACCTTGTTGTTAGAGATGAAATCATTCAAGTAATATACTTATTTCTAGCTCAGTGACCATACTTCTGTATGTGATTAACATATTCAATCATACTGAAATGTGATCTCTTCCAGAGAAGGAGGTATAGTTTATTTGTTTGTGTACAAAGAAGGTGTTCAAGAAATATTTCAGACATGAATATTAAACTAAATCTCCTAAGATGTACCTCAGGCAGCCCAGTGGTCCAGCTTTGCCAAGTGGGAGACTGAATGGTTAAAATACAATGAATCTGGCTTTAATTGTCTGATTCTGTTATGACGATCATGGAGAAAATTATTAAGAAATCTTAGAGGTGGATGGAAGCCATCCTTCATTTTACAGATGAGAAAACTTAGAACTAACATTGTTGAGACTTTAGCTGAGCTTTCAGAGCTGGTTAGAAATGGACCCAGGAGCAGAACCAATGACTTCAAACTCCTAGACTATTTCTCTTACACAATCCTAGTGAAGCTAGTTTTTTGTTTTTTGTTTTTTAAGTGCCAACATGAGTACTCCATTTATGTGGCTATAAAAATGTCATGTCGGTATTGTGTAGCTCTTGTTTAATATTTTAAAGTAAGTTTGGTGCCTCTGAAGGGTATCAGATGGGCAAGCCCAGGATGAAGGTAAGTGAACCATTGTCTGTATGGACCTCCAGGAAGTGCTCAAAGCCGGTGCTTGCCCATTGCAGGACCAGCTGCTAACCAGGTGAGTCGTCTCTCCTGCCTCCCTTACTCTTCCCCGCTGCAAGCACCTCCCCTACAGACCTGGAGAGCAAGCATCCTATCCAGACGGCGTGGTTTCATGTCCTGGTTCTGCCTCTTTCTAGTTCTGTGCTTTTTAAAAAATTTTTTTCACCTCTTTGTGCCTCAGTTTCCTCAGTGGTAGAACTGAGGTGATACCAGTCCCTGCCTCGTAGGATTTTTGTAAGGAGTAAAGAGCGAATCATGTGAAGCCCTTAAACTGGAATCAGGAACATGGCAGGCACTTCATCCATGCTGACTTTAATTTTCTGCCCTCCCCTTTTCCTGCCAGTGTTGCTCTCCTCCAGAAGTTAAAGTAACAGAAATTATAGATTGAAAGGGCCTGTGATGCTTTTAAGGGGAGCTTTTTCTACACAGAGGAGCTAAAGCTAAGAGTTGTTGTGTAAGTTTCCTGAGGTTATGTGGCTGGAGAGAGACGTGCTGTTAGAAGCTTCCGTGACCACGTGGGATTTCGGGGGGCGTGGATCACCGGCGAAGTCTGGAGCAAGTCTCCCTGCCGTCTTCTGCCTCCCCTCCTCCCTGCCCTGCAGCAGGGGTACCAACTTTCAGCATCGGGTCCTCGTATTTCTGTTTTAGGAGTGCTGGTCAGCTTTACAGCAGGCATTGATGTTCCTGTTAATACTATTGGTTGATTTTTTTTTTTAATTATCTATTTGGTGCTCTAAGAAATGCCTAGGTCTGTGAATGAGGTGAAATATATAATTCTCTGCTCAAGGTTGTCTTCAAACAGGGATGGGTGTTTTGTTTTGTTTTGTTCCAATTGTATATAGAGAATATGAAAAAGTTAAGAAACGAACGGAGAGTGTAGTTTAAAGAACTGAGTCTTGCAGTTTCAAAATTCTCTGAAGGACTTCATCTTAACTGCTAAACATGAGTGATTTCTCAGTTGGTATTTGGAGTCTGAAAAGAGACCAGAGCGTCTTAGAAGTAAGCAGCTGCTACTAACAATGGAGCGTTAACAATTGCTGCTGCTTTCTCACAGTTTTTGTTACTGAAAAAAAATTATCTTCTTCTGTGATGCCTTCCCCCCCGCCCCCCATTTCAAGGATTAGGACGACAGTGGAGTGCTCTGTATACTTGCAAAATGCGCTTCAGATTTTTAAAATTTAGTCTCTCCGTAAAAATATCAAGAGGGGTTGATTATGGTTTTACTAAATAAAATGGGGAATTAATGCCTGGACGAAACCATCTGTCATAATATTATCCTAATAAATGACATTAGGATATGGCATTCTAATCTGAATATTACTTAGATGAGAGAGAGAGAGAGACAGTGTAGCAAAGTATGTGCACTTAAATTGGCAATTCACAATGAGTGTGGAGGTTACAGCTTGAGAAATGGGCTTCTAGGAAAACAAAAACAAGACAAGCCAGACTTGTATGTGGGAATAATTATATCATGCCATTTGCATGCAAATACTTTTAAACTAAAGAAATAATTCTAAATTATTCATAGCATAAGGTTGACTTTGTATTGCCATTATTCCGTACGTAAAATGTACGCCACAAATCATGCTTTTTAATGTAGAGGAGGAGCGCGGAGGTGAAAATACAGTTTCCTCCCAGATGCACAGAATGCAATTGAATATTCCACATTCAGAGAGGTAATTCTCAATTACAGCATATTGGAATTACTTGATAATCCATTATATGTAAGCAGTTTCAACAAAATGTGCCTCTTTACAACAAATTAACTTTTCTTCCAAGGATGGATTTCTACTCTTTGTGTTAGGTAATAACGATTTATTTATAAACTATAAAACATATAGCACTGGTATGCCTACAGCACTCAGAAATTACCAGGCTATACATTCATTAAAGAGAAGTAATTACTTTCCAGATATCTTGCCTGAGATCGTTTATTGACCTCATGATGCAGTTGCTATGCTTAATAGATCGACACAGCTGTTTATGTAATGCTTTTCACAGCACAGGAGTTTGCTACACAAGTTCAATAGTAATTCAAGCAGGCACCCCCGCTTAATAAGCTTAACGCAGAAACACGGAGCCTGCTGTACGTGGGGAAAGAGCAGTTGAGAGCCCCAAGGAGAGGGAAGAGGGGGGCAAAAGATGATGAAATGTTTTTATGGTCATTGCTTTGTAGCTGTGTTTCCGCCCACATTTGGTCTCATTGGGAAATAACAGTTTCTGAAGACGGTCCTCGAAACCGTTTGAATTCCGACTGGGAGAAGATATTTGCAGAGTTGGAATTCGTTTTTCTTCAGGATGCCACAGAAATATTCCTTGATCACCATGGATGTGAAGAGACAGGATCAGTAAGAGCGATGCCCATACAACAATGACTTCTCCTTCCTCGGGGGTCGAGGGGCATCTGTTACATGCCTGCTTTATGTTGGGTCACAGGTTTGTTCATCCAGTATTTTTCCGACGAGAAAAAGAAGACACTGGTGCGAAATGAAAGTGTGAGTGTGCAGACTTCATTGGGACAGCAAGCCAAATTGAAGAAGTCCGTTACGTCGTTTTAAAGAACACGTTTGGAATGGTGACTGCTTTCTGTTAACTTTGTCAATTACCGGGTTTGTCAGCAATGAACATTCCAATCATCTGTATGAAGTTATTCACACACACTCACACGTGTGGGCACATGTGTGTGTGAGCACTTCAGGCAAGCAGGGGAAAAATGACAAGGACAATGCCTTTGCAAATACGTCCCAAAGCTGAAATAATACATAAACTCTCACTCTACTGGGTACTGTGTCAGAATCTAATTTGTGTAGAAATATTATTTTCATTTATTTCTGCTTGTAATTTTACCCTCAATAAAGGCCACATTCTGAGATAAGAAAATGTACTGTTCCAATAAAACCTTCTTCATCTATAAAGTGATCTTTATTTTTAGGAGATTGGAAAGAGAGCAAAAAGCTGGGTATCCATCTCATTGTTTGAGGTTTCTCTGGTTAACAAAAGACACGTCAGGCAATGTTTTGAAAGAATATTTATTAAGATGATGAGGTGATTAAATCTAAAACATCGGTATTACCCCACTTTAAAACTAGACTGTAACTTTGGTCGGGAAAATACTAACCCGTGTTCCATGCCCAGCACGGGTATCATATGGTGGTATCATTTTTTATTAACATAACACAAATATCCTGTGCAGTGCTACACCTTTCATTGCTTGCGGCTTCCGAATCAAAATGTCACAGCAAATTTTACTTCCACTAATAGATTGAGACTCGTACATCGCATTAGTACCAGGGAAGAGTAGTGCGGTGTTTTGCCAAAATGGCAGCGGTCGGGACATACAACAATATCCCAAATTCCAGGTGGGTTTTTCTTGGTCCCCAAACAATAGCAGAAGGATAAGTTTGGGTAAGGTAGTTTATCACCTCGTTGGAGAAAAGTTCACCTTTCTGCGCCTTCTCCGGATGCATTGTCAAAATATCACATTATACGATTCACTGGAAGTGAACTTAACTGCTAAATACCCATTCGGTTCCCAGGAGATGCCTTACATTAATTGTTTAGTGAAAGCACCCTTAGGCTATCACCGGGGAAGCACATTAAATGCACAAAAAGAGAAGTTGACAGAGATCCCTGTAGAACAAGATGCATCTACCAAGCTGGAGACTTCTCCAGGAAGAATCCTCTGAGGCTGTGTGTTGAGGATGGCCATTCGGGGTGGGGGTAGCCCCCACACACACCTTTTTTCCCCTACTGGTACAAACAAAAGTAATAGGGGGAAAAGTGATGCAAGGAAATGATGAGAAAAGACTGCTCAGAAACTGTAAACAGAATTAGCTTATACATCTTGGTTCTGAGGCATCAATGCAGTTCACAGACAGCAAAAAAAAAAAAAAAAAAATTCCAAAAGTTAGAGACAAAGGGTAGGATTCACCCAAAGAGATTATAAAAGAGAAATGAAGGTGGACAATAGAGAGGGGAAATTCAAGGTTTAAAGTAAAGGGAGAAGAAAAAGTGGTAGCAAAGTTTCAGGCTAATGGCCAACTAGGCTGATGTAGGGAAGAAAGTCAAGCCACCAATGAATGACAGTGAATTCTGGCAAAATATGTTTTCCTGTCTGTCTGCCACATTGCCTCTGAAAACGTTTTCCGTTCCGAATATAGTGCAGATTTTTATCACTCCCTTGTTTAATTACAATTGCTGGTGGAACTATTGTACGTCTATTATGCACTATTATGTTTGTTTATTTCACATCATTTTGTTTAGAATGTTTCTAAAAAGGAAATGTAAAAAAGCAAACAAAATATGTGCCTTGGTGTCATAAATCCCCCCCCCCACCTCCTTTTTCTTTGGGGCCTGCATTACTGAGGAAATTCCACTAGAGGGGGCACTAGTAAAACAAGAAGCAAGCTAGAACAAGATTTTCATTTCTTCCTTCTTTTTCTCTTAGAGGTGTCAAGTCTGCCACTCCTCCTTTCTCGTACCTGGACAGGAATATTTTGAGGAGGTTACAGGGAAGCAGTGAAGACGCCACCTGGAAGGAACTTTTAGGTCTTTAAAATACTTCCATTAACTTCAGTTTCTTAGTTTAATGTTAATGAGCTGCAGTTAAGTTTCAGCCAACAGAGCAGAAATTCTTGGTTAAATATAGATCAGATTTCATATATTTGTATTCCAACCGCTGAAACCTGAAGTCATGAAGAAGAGATGTTTCAGTGACTCTCCTTGAGTGACTCTTATCATTACATAAGCAACTGAAAGGTGAGAAATCGTCTTTAGCTGTCTAATTGAATTTACCCATGTCACAGGTGTGGTCTTAACTTCAGCTCATCACCGAAATTTTTTTTTAAAACATAATAGAAAAATGTGTCATTTGTTTTTGGTTAATCTTTATTAAGAAAATGAAAAGAAACTCAACTTACCAAGCATTTTAAGCTTTAATTATAACTCCCGATTTGATGCTGTATTTTATTACCATTATTTCTCTTATTAGGCCTTATTTATTTGCAAAACAAAACTTCACTAACAATCCACAATGCTAGCATGATAGAGATGCTGTTTGCTATGAGAAGACGTCGTATCTTGAGAATCAGGGGCACATCCCTGTCTGTTGGTGCATGTGAGCACCATTAAAGAGGAAAAGTCTCCCCAGAAAGAGCCCAAATCTACCTCTCTTCCTAAACTTCTACACTTCCTCAATTTATAGCATGACAAAAATACATTTTTTTCAGTTTAATTTTCAAAAAGTTAGTAAAAATGCCATGCTGTATTGGATTAAATTAAATAATCTATCCTAAATCCTTATCACAATGTCCAGCAGAATATATGGGCTCAATGAATTAGCACATTTTTATTTGTTGTTATCCTTCATTCAATATATTCATTCCTTACCCCTTGGAATATACAGTTTGGCCAGGTTTTCTTGACCTGTTAACTCTCCTTACAATTTCTACCCGGTCTTTTTCTGGCTTTACCTCACACAGACTTTTCTGAAGGAAACTGGCTACTCGTTGCTTGAAGATCAGCTTTCTACGCTGATACATTAAAATGTTGTGAGTTGGTATTTAGTCTGCCTTGGTTGGTAGGTTGCCAGTATGTCTTACAAATGTCAGAAGACTGTTTTAGAAAATGAATGTCTAAGATCCCCAGCTATGTAAATTTCACATCACTTAAAAATAGATCCGCAGAGGATGACGGTCATGCGCTCTCTGTCACAGTCGTTAGAGCATTCGGTCTGGAATATCTGCCTAGAAATTATTTTGCACAAGTGCCTCAATCAAATAGAACCTGCAGACGAGAGGTGTTCCGTGACTGCCCGCCCAAGGTCACCCGGCTGGCTGTGACAGAGCTGTGATGGAAGGACAAGTCCCTGTTCCCCTCTCCTCAGAACTGTTTTAAAACTCAAATTATGGAATTGGTCATCTTCTCGTTTGATTCAGAAAATTAAAAAAAAAAAAGATTGTGTGAGTAGTTAAAAAGAGGAGAAATACTCCAGACCTATTGTCCAGTCATGTAACACTTTGGAATTCCTGAAATCTGTTTCCAAACTTGGTTGCCTTCCGTGGTGCCTTGGTGTTTGTGGAACTTTCTTATGTTCACCTATTCTGCGAGAAAATTTGGCTCATATCCCTTTGCAACTTTTTCATTCTGTTTTTATGATTTCTAATACTCTGTAAGTAACAGCTGATGCCCCCAACATGCAAACCATGAGGCTGATGTGGGTGGGTTCTAACTTCTTTGGAAATGGTTACTTAGGGTCCCGGCGCACTGGTGCTGCATTGCAGATTTTTTTTTCTCCTTGACTTTGCTGTTCTGTGACCTCAGGTTTGTAATGGGCACGTAGGGCGGTGATGGCGTTTGGCACCTGGGGCAGTGCCACCAACACGGAGAACTGTCCTGATATTCATGCTCCTTTTATTCCTTTCCTCCAGCCCAAAGAAGGGTGGTGAGGAGGGGCCAAAGATACTTCTTCGATGTCTAATTCCCTGTGGCCAGCTGCTTTTCCCCATCTCTATCTCAGAGCATGCCTGCCGACTCCCTTGGGTGAGTTTGGTGAAGTATAGAATTTCAGCGTTAGAAACTATACAGTGTCCATATTCACCTCCTTTATTTTATAGAGTCACAGTGATTAAAATGACTAGCCCAAGGCCGTTCACCCATTTATCTATTCCTTTGATAAACATTTTCTTCTTTGTAAGATTCTATGCTGTTGGAAGTTTGCACAACTGGTTAGTGGCAGAGCTGAAATAAAACCTAGTTTTCTTCAGTGTTTTTTCTTAGCCATGAAGATTCCCATAAAATGATTGACTATCCTGTTGTCAATGTTAAACCAATAATTCATTTCTGAGTCCTTGACTTGGTTTAGTTTTTTAAAGTAGGCTGAAAATTACATTGTTTTGAGCTCTCCTTCAATGTTTAGGCGAAAGGCCTGTTTAACAGTAACAAAATATGTTCAAAGGAATCCTATTAATTTGGGGCTTTGAGATTCCTCACAAATAACAGTATTTTTCTCCACTTTATAAGTTTACTCTAAAATAGTTTTCTTTAGGTATATTTGACTCCCCTTTTCCCTCGTTTTAACCTTCTATGATGGTGGTACTTTTTGTTAATTAGTGGAGATCATATTATTTCAAAAATAATGTGTGTGTTCAATTCTTTGAGCCTTATAAAGACGGCCAGCCCTGCACCAGCTGGGATGGCAAACGGGACCCGATGTAATTTCCCGAGCATTTCCAAACAACTGTTTTGTTCAACTAGTCTCCAGCCAGTTTGTGCTGGGAATTTCCACTGTTTCCCAATTCTGTAGTTGAGTTTAAGATACGGATGCAGACAGGAGGTGGCTCAATTGCTGTGTAACCCATTTCATAATATTTGGTTATCCAATTAAGTCATTAGGACCTCTGGTTGGCTGGGAGAATGCATTCTGAGAGTGGCAAAGAGGTAAGAGGTTGAAAATAATTCCGCAGGACAGGTGGGGAATTGCACCGGGGCCAGCCGGGGGGCATTGTGAGGATACGGGCACCAGGAGAAGGGGAAATGTGAGTGTCAGAAGGGCTTAGAAAGACAGGAAAACAGACAAGTGGAGGCTGACAGATTTTATTTTTTTTAAAGCAAACAAACCCAACCTGGACCCTCCTTCACTTTTTTATTTATTCAGCAACTTGCAGTGCCTACTATGTGCAAGGCATTCTGCTAGCCCTTTAAAATAGCGGTGGGTTTGCATTTTCATTAAATTCTCTAGGATAACAAGTGAGTTGCCTGCGAAACAAAACATCTGAGAAGTAGGTGTCTTTTCTAACCCTGCGGGCAAAATCCACACTGTCTATTTGCACCTTTGCCTCCGTCTGTCCCTCTCCCCTTCCCTGGCTGCGTTTTCAAGGGACACCATGAGGATGAAGAAGGGAGGAAACGGGACCGGGAGCTCTTTCCACCCGCAGAATTGTCAACAGGTATGCACACAGCATCTGTGACTCTGGGAGAGCTGACAGGCTAGGAGCCAGCTGCGGCTTACACTTGAAAATAATAATAATATCCACTTAGGGGTATGGAATTATTTATCACTACTGGTGAAATTTTTTGCCAAAGGCAAAAAATGAAAGTATCCGATGAAAAATGTCCTTAGTACACAGCCCATCATATTCACGTCCTGTAGGAACGGATTAACTCTGTGACCAAGAATGAAACAGTGCTGTAGTCATTACTATTATAATTTTGCTTTTTAAAGACACTGGGGATTAACGAGTCAGAGCAAAGTTGGCAACTGGCAGGGTTTGTACGAACATTGCCATCTAGGAGTTTGTGTGCACACTGATATCTCTGAAGGAGGTTATTTCCTTCCTTCTTTTTTAATTCCTTTATTTTTCCTTCCTCGTTCACTCTTTAGTCATTCTGGGGCCCATGAATGGGCCCAGGGCTGTGCAGATGGGGAGTGCTGGGACAGAAACCTGTAAGCAGTGTTTTTATGAAATTTCTACAAGAGGGTGCTCTCTGGCCATGTTTATATGCTGAGTGTGCTTGACCACTTCTGTGGGGCCGTTGCTATGTTTCTTAACTCCGGTTGTCCACTTATTGTTATCCTGATGTACTGTTTGTGTGTTAGCAGAGTTTGTATATAAGTCACAGCAAGGCACGAGTGAAAATGTGACTGCGAGCTTGGTGTGAGCCCTTGCCAGCCCTCTGGCTCTGCAGGTGACTTTTTGACAGGATAAAAGGCAAAGCCACCCGCTGGCCAGGCTTCACCTCTGTGAACCTGGGTGACTGTTCTCTCTCTGTAAGAAAAGGCTGTGTCCCAGGATCCTGTTTCTGTACCAGCATTCAGCCTAGTTCTCAGTATTCAGAGACCCTGGCTTTGGATTCTCAAGCTGGGCTTAAGAGCACCTAATTTGACCCCAGCTGTCTCTGAATCTACGTTTCCCCTTGTGGTGCTCCTTGCTCTGTGTCCTTCACATCAGACCCACTTTTATTAGTGTGGTTTTGTTTAGTAAATGTCTGCTCCAGGTTCTGTATCATTTCACCTAGCTGATCATCATTTCCAACCTTAATTCTTTGCAGCCCGTTTCTGATTTTCCTTGGCTTCACCAGCCGCTGTGTCCAAGGGAGATGCTCGTTCCTCATCTTGGTGCCTGATGAGTTGGGGTTAAGATGCCAAACACCAAATCCATATGAGGGAAATTGGCCTGTCTTTTCTGCTTTTTTCCTCTCCCTTCCTTTTTTTGTTTCAATCCTTTCATCCCACCCTTCTTTCCTTCTTCTCTTCCCTCTCTTTTCTTCTTCTTTTTTTCTTTTCTCTCTTTCTTCAGTCCATATAGGAATGCTAAAAAATACAGCACAGAATTTTTGGGACTCGCTCAATGATCAGGGTCAGTATGATATCATAGATGGGGATTCTAGTCACCCTACTTAAATTTAACTAATAAAAGCCCAGTGTTGCTGTTTCTTCTCTAAATAAATTATAATCCTTACAAAATCAAATCTTTAATATCTAAGGTTTGCCTAAGATGCAAGACCCAGATTTTTTGGAAGTTCTAGGTTAGGAAGAGAAAATTGCTAACTTAGGAAAAAACTTTGGATGAAACCAAATAAATTAATAAAAATAGTGTTTCTCAAGCTTAATATATCATGTGCATTTTTAGTGTTCATGTATACATCCTTTGGGCTCCACATTTTATTCTATCAAATATATTTAACAATGTATATGATGTTTTAGATTGTATGCAGAATCCTAAGTTAATTTTACAGAAATCTAGAAAATATGTACTTGGAATGAAGTACCTAATTAGAGATACAATACGGTGAGCCTTGTAATGATAAATTCCAAAAATAATATTTTTAAAAACAGTAAATAGGATTTTACTGAGAACCACTTCCAGAATTTTAGAATTCTTTTATTTTTTTTTTTTTACAAGAATTAACTTTTAAAGGAAAAACAGTAAGGGATTGTGAAATACATGTTCATATTTCCTCATCTTCAAATCCTGAAATCCAGAAACCTCAGGGAACCCTAAGTTTTAAAAAATTAATCTGGCATCAAAAATTGACCTGAACTGAAAAGGTTACTTTCTTATAGCCTTTATTCATCCTAGTTATTATGAATATTCATATATTTCACAACAAAATGTTAATGTGTTCAGTAATGATTCAGCCCTAGGCCCGACTGAGGGTTCTACATAATATACAGTATGTTACCTTTTAAATTTGGCACAATTTTGAATTACAAAATACATCTGGCCCCAGGTTTGGCATAAGGGATTATGAACCTGTAGGTGGGTTACTTTACTAAAATAGATTTTAGTTCTTTGGACTCTAACTAAAGAGAACAAATGACATGGAGAAAAGGCAATTGTGCGTTGGTCACCGAGTAAGATGGAAAAAAAATGGAGTTTATTTTCCTGCCACACAGACTAAGTAAAATCATTCTGACGTGACAGCACGTGGTAGCATGGTTCTAGCCGAGTTGAAAATTAGATGAATCGCCTTCAATGTATCTTGTAGTGAATCACCTTAAAAGAAAAAAGAAAAGGCGAAGCAAACATCATAAGAAACTTTGATACCCGGTTTGCTTTTTAAAAGTTCCAACGTGTATTTTCTTTTGCCCACTTCCTTTTTAACGTGAGGGCTTCGATTAAGCCTGTCTTTGAAACCCCCTGGAAAGTGCACCTTGCTCTGATAGCCCTGGCTTATTTCTTCAGCCACTTGCTAAGGCCGTAGGAAACTTCACATGATTAATCAAGGGCCTCTCTTCACAAAATCCAATGATGACTACATTTGACTGCTGCTCTTCTGGGCAAACAAGGGTGGTTGATCTCCACGTGCTCTGCTGAGCGTAATACTCTACTACAGATAACATATCAATACTCAATCTATACCTCCCCGCACTTACATCTGAAGAATCCTAGGGAAGAAGAATTTTCATGATCCTGAAAATCGCTGTCCTGAGTTTTTGGCTACGGAGTACCACGCACTGATGCATATGAGATGTCACTGCATGTGGAAATATCACTTTTCAAAGCAACGTTTTAAGTTTAAAAGCAGATTGTTGCTAATCATGAAAGTTCTGCCCACTATTTATGTTCAAGAATCTGCCTCATATAGATATTGTAATGTGTTTTTTAGTTAATACTCATATAATGCTTTTAAATGTTTAAACTGTTTCAAAAACTCTCCAAAGCAAAGTATTAACCAGAATCTTTCTTTTTCCAGAGAACTGTATTAACATGAAAACTGATTTTTGTGTGATATCTAGTAAGTGCCTTTGAACACACATAGCATGTTCGTAGATATAAGCATACATACCTACAGACATAGATGTATAGATCCATGCTATTTAAAAATTACCATCACGGTGCAATAAATTTTATAAATTATATTCTTCACTTTATTCTCATTTCCAAATGTCTTTGATACATTTCTGGTCAAGGATAGACAATTCTCCTAGGTATACAAAAGACGGACAGAGCAAGCCAGGGAGCAAAGTGCTTTCAACGAGTGTCCTAGGGGAGCCAGCAGTTTCTGTTAATTGCCTGAAGTCTCATATTGCCTCCCCTTTCCTCTCTCCCTCTTACGATTTCTGCAGGTTTAACTTTTCTGATCATGGCTTTTCCAGTCTGGATCTGCTGGTCCTCCTGCTTCTCTCGACCCACTCCGTCTGTCCCCCTCTCTCTGCCTTCATGCCCCACTTTGTACATTTCAATCTCCCACATGGTTCTTTCTCTTCCAATCCCAGGCAGCACTGCTTCAGCCAAGGACCCCTGGGTTTACACAGATCAGTGCTCCCTGGAGTGGGGGCAGAGCATCTCCGAAGCTACATCACTGGTCATCACCATCAGGATACAAGAGCTAAAACAATTCTTTGTATTTAAATAACAGGAATTTATTTCAAAAGGTGAAAGTAGTTTTTCCAGTTGTTTACGTTTATTGTTTGACTCTTTAAGAGCAGAACATTTCAGAGAATCCATACAGTTTTATTTCAACCATGAACTATTTTTCCTTTAGAGGAATTAGCACCTTGCTGGGTACTTGTTACTTCGGAGACACAGGAAAGTCTCATTGTGTCGAGGACAGCATCAGTTTTATTTTCCTGAGATACAGGGGCACACAAAGCCTTTTTCTAGCAACTGGGAAATTATGCCATGACATATGCTCCCCTCCCAAAATAAATAAAGGCATTCTGTTCCCAGTCCGAGATTCTCTCTGGGATTTCCAACCTGACTGTGATTACTGAAAGAACGGTCATGGTTTTGAGCCCATGGTGCGTGGTTTATGTCTATGTGCAACTCCACAGTCTGTTCTATGCTCAGCCTGTCGGTGTTAATGCCCTTAGAAGGATGCACGGTGGAGCAGTAGTCTAGGCTCGATTCATCAGAAACAGGCTAAGTCAGTCTACAAAAGGCCACTTTGGGAGCCGAGTAAAGGAAGTGGGTCCTGACCGTGAGTCATCTGTATCTAGACGTGTGGGCAACGGACTGGGATTCTGTGAAAGATGGGTCAGCACAAATGTGTGTTCTTAGGTATCGGCCGTTGCTCATTTCACTGATGGACTGGGCTGTATACTTTCTTGTCAGGTTTGAATAATCAGTATAGCGCTGCATATAAGGACCCCACCAACAAAAGTCCAGAGCCATACTGTTATGATAAGAAAGGCACAGAGATGCACATATAGGAAATATGCAGTGTGAGAAATGCTTGCAAGGCTCTATATATTTACCTATGTCTCTACATAGTAATAACTTATCTATATAATAGATAATAATAGATATAGTAATACTATATATATAATAACCTATATTAAAAGATATAATCGTGTATCTGTACGTGACTACTGCAAATACTACTACAAAAAAGCTTCTGTCTCTTAGTTGGGGGGTTGGTTTTCAGAGTCACCAAATAACTTCCAGGTATTCAATGAAGTTTTTCTTAATCTAGAGCAGTGGGGCCGGAAGGAAGTCCTTTCCCTTTGGAAGGATGTTATATTACCAGTTCCCTCCCAAACTAGAGGACTGGAAGCAGAAAGAAGACTCGTCAAGCCAGACATCCAATTGCTGGAGAGGTGAGGGCTTTGCACGAGCCAGGGAGGTAATGGCATCCTAGCCCAGGGGATCTGGTGCTCAGTTGTCTCTTTTTTTTTTTTTTTTTTTTTTTTTTTTTTGAGTCACTAAGAAACCAGATTGCTGCAGCTCCACAGAATGAAAGCCACTCCTCTGCCCAATTTAATCAGAGCAACACAACAGATCCAACTTCAACGAATACCAGTTTGTTAAAATTGAAGTTAATAGGTGGGGCCAGTTTTGACCACGATGGTGCTGGGCATCCAGGAAACCATCACTAAATAATTATCTGCTGCACTGATGATGCCACAAAATGCCCAAAGTTACTGATATAAAATGAAAAAAAAATTTTTTTTTTAAAAAAAAGCACCTTTCAGATGGACAAAAGAATTTTAAATTAGCAAACTATTCTGGAAAATTTGGACTTTCTGTACTTTGGTGAAATGTATATGGTACTTCTAAAGCACGTAACATTTATTTTCTCATAATCTCTATCTGGAGACATCCTTGTACCTGTTTTTACAACATGAAAACTCAAAGAGAGAGATTAAGTGTGCCCAGATTGCACAGTGAGTCATGGGGTGGCGGTGGTCCTGTATGTTCCAGAATTGATCTTTCAATAGTTTATGGGTTACGTTTTTGCCTCCAATTAGAGGATATCCTGAGAATGGACATCACATCTTAATACCATGGTGCCTGGACTTTACTTAGTGTTATACTTAGCGAATTACTTAGAAAAATACTCTGCTAATTTCACTAGCTAGTGGTACTGGATTAGACATTCTAACCAAATATCCTGAGTAGCTATAACCCTCCTCAACTCTGTTTGAGACTTCGTGTACTCTGTGTAGAAGTCAAAACACTGATTCCCCTTAAAAATCTCTAATCCCAGCATGCCTCAGTCATTGGTTGTAGTGTGGTGAAGCTTACAAACTATTCTGGGCAGGCTGGTCATCAAAACTGCATCCTGTCCCCAGGTAACTTCCCAGAATAACCTGAGTTCATTTCTCTTTAGCCCCGAACACCAGGTGATTCCTTAGGAAAGATAGCTCAACATCCATCCAACCTGAAGTTCTGGAAAGCTTAGGAAAGAAGTCACATATCCCACCCTCGCCGATCAGATTCTGCAAAATGTCTTGACTGCTAGAAAATCCTTGGGGAGATCATACATTAGAAAACATATTCCAATGCAGCGCTATCTCCTGAGAAGGGTGAACCACGGAGACTCAAATCTTGAAAATAGGACACTCTCCTGGCACCACCTCCTGAAAAAGAGTTACTTGTTGGAGGGGGGAAAAAATTACCCTGCAATTATCCAGCACCAGACAACTTCTTGACTCCAGCTCACCCAAGATTTTTTTTTTTCCTACTCTGAAAGCAAAATGAATGCTGTAAGCAGTCAGAGTACTAATGGTCTTTTTTTTTTTTTTTTCCACATTGTTTCCCTTCCTCCCCCTGAAACCCGAAGCAAGGGACTGCAGAGAATTCAGGAGCCCCTTCATGCTATCACTTCACAGACTGGAAGGTGACAGCTTCGCCAGGGACTAATGCAGTCCGACATAATTGAATGTGGCCTGGAGCAAAGCAGCTGCCTGCAGCCACTCTTGATTGTAGCTGTCATCAGGTAGCGCCTGCTGCAGGAAAATGCATTCCAGTGGACGCCAGCCCACCACGCGGCTCGGCGGTGATAGCTTATTTACCCTTACTCCGCGACCACAGGTCTGTGGTTAATAATTGTCAGCATCACGTCGCTGAGTGAGTGCAGACACTGGGCCTTTGAATTATCAATAATCTTTTCAGTGATCTCTCTTTCTCACTCTTTATCTCGCTTTTTTCTCTCTCTCTTGCTCTCTTTCCTCCAGAATGAGATCGGTCCCCAGGATGCTGGTATTCACCAGCGTTTGACCTGATTTAAAACCGCTACTCCATCCGTGTTCCGCTTTGTTTCATTAAATGGCATCAACATGTCCTGACTGACAAAGCGACGGGAAAAAAATTAAAAATGCCCCTGCTTTTCCTGCGTGTTGCAACGTCCCAGAAAATTATCTGCCAAATTAAGTTTTATGAGTAGAATTAAAAGTATTTGACATTTTGGGATTTCTCTTTAAGTGATTACAGAAGCTCCGTAAATGCAAATGAATAATGATTCAAAGTATCAATGCTTCTTCCAATCAGATACACACGGATTATTTTAGAAGGTCAGGTTAAATCCTATGCAAATAATTTAACTTAAGGGTAAACATTTTACATGCAAATAAGATCGTATGTATAAATACATAGCATACAGCTATTGTTAGTATTTGTATGTTCACATGAATAAGCGAGCTTTGGCATTCTGTAAACTGAGGTACAAAGAATTGAGACAGCAATCAGTATGATTTTGATTTTGCGTGTTTGATTAATTTTGTATTTCATCTAGATTTAATAGTCCAGTGTTTTAAAATCATATATTGCTGAAGTTTTTGTACCCATTTGACTTTGAGATAAGAATTAAATTCCTTGCATGTTATTTGCTGCGATTAATCTTTAGTTACAATTAGGATCTAATGTCAGCTTGTGGTGTGAGCTTTATTTTACAGACAGATTAATGGAGATGCTGAATGTTTCAAAGACTGGATGCAAGCATTCAGTTGTCAGATGTTAATGCTCAAAAAAGAGAAATGGAGCCTTGAAACCAATTTAAAAATGATAAAATCCACCTTTAGGAAGTTCCATTGTTTCCTCACTACCAGCCCCCCCCACCCAAATACCTAGTTTCTCTAATCAAATTTTGTCTGTATTTACCTCCTGTGTCATCCATACTGCCCCCCTTCCCTGCTACTCCCCCCCCACCAAAAAAATTGGACTCTATCTGGCACTTGGGAAGGTATTTGATAAAATATTTCAAATGGGTAGCTCATTTCAAATAGAGTAGTCCAAATGCAGCCAGACTCATTTTATTGGGACACTAGGACCCGTATTTTTTGTTCCTTGCTATAAAGCTAAGTCAGGGCTAAACCAGCTACTATTTACTATTCAGTCCCATATACCCATGCCCATAAAACTAGTCAAAGAAGTGTGGAAAGTTGACTTGCTGAATTCTAGCAGCAAGACAGACAATAGAACTGGATTTTTCAAATTCTAAAATATCTACTTGAAGGTCTGTACGTTTGAGATAGACCGCCTATGCTGCTTAAATTTCTTGAGATGGCTGCTCAGTTCTCTAATCAAATTTAGGAGAACATAGACTATTTAATATGTATTTTTCCCTATTAGGAGTAAAACAGGAAGAGAAAGTACTGTTTATTAGTTCCCTGTGTGCTTCCTAGAGATTTTCACGTGTTTTATTTTCTCCGATGCTCTTGGAAGCCTTTTGCTGTAACCTAAGCTGCCTGGCAGAATTAAATTAGAAGGTAGAGAGGATGAAGTTCTTGGTCGCAGGTTCGGGAATTCCCAGGATCACCAGCAGGGCAAAAGTATTTGTAGGCTGACATATTTAAAAAGAACAGATTCCATCAGCTGCAACTACGGCTACTTTCAATGCCTCAGGCTCGGCACAAGGCACTTCTTCAGAAATAAACTCCTCAAATGAGGACTTTGATCAACATCCCAACTATTTCTCCCCTTTGAGTCAGGAAGCTGCACCTAACTGTGTGAGAAGAATATTACCTGTGGAAATAAAAATGAATTCCATTCACAAACAAAGATTTCTTCAGTAAATTCCAGCAGAGATACTTACCTCCCCCGGCCCCTAGATTAGGGAAGATGTTGACTTTGGGAAGCCATCTGCTCCAACTTCGTATTCTCAATATTATTTTGGAAGGGGTAGAAGGAGATAGCATTTAATGAATGTTAAAGTCAGAGTAATTCTCCTAAGAAAAAAGGACAGATTCTACAACAGTACAAAGTTTTACTGTAAAAGTAAATTGCCACAAGCAAGGGTATTCTAATATCTTACATGGTATTTCTTTCCTGGAATGAATTTCCTATTTGTCTCTTTTCTGTTGCTGTTTAATTATAGACATTTCTATGGGCTAAGATTTAAGGCAGTTGCTTCAGCTGTTTAATTCTCTGGGATTCTACTATGGAAAGATGTGCATGGGGTGAATATTTGGGTGGGATGAAGGTATTTCTCTGACTTGCATAGGTCATTGCTGTAACCAAAAATATTATGACCAATCCCTTCAATATGCTGATGAAGAGAGAAGCAGAGATTGAGATTCAAGTGTGGAGGTGTAATTTTAGGTAAAAGCAGCTTCCCAAGTGGACAGTTTCTTTTCAGCATCCTGAGGTGGAAATACTGATATCTGAAGGCTGTTCACAGTGCTGGAGACTGACCTCTTAAGAGTTCAAACCCACTTCTAATTCATAAATGGTAAATCACCAAGGTGCCCTCTCCTATTCACTCTGGGAACAAATTAAAGAGATAATGTTATGACCCTCCATTTCAATTCTTCTATTAACGTGATCACTTAGAACCAATCAAGAAAGTCGGCATTCAAATTCCAACTGCCTCCAGAGGCAGAATTTCATGAGCTGTTGTTCACAAGCCTGCTTTTCTCTGCCTGAAAAAACACAATGCAAATCTATCCTTACTTTCTAGATATTAATCTGCATTCACTTATATGTGTATAAACACAACACTAATAGGTACATATATAATTATATGAACATTTCTCAATGAAAGGATAAGGAATTAAATGAGTCAGGGAACCCCAAGTGTATCAGGAAGCAATAGCGGTGGTCAGCTTTTGATTTGGAAACATTCTGACACCAGGAAACGTCTTTTCATGTGGTTCTACACAGAGGGTAGAGGCAGCAATATTTTAGGTCCCCAAACACTCTTTTGGATCAAGAATTTTAGCTGTGACGCATCAGTACCGCAGAGTAATGTCAAACACATGGCTTTATAGATTCTCTCTTTACCAGGATCGGTTCAAGTCACAGTCAAAATCATTGCTAATGGTTCCTCTATTTTAGTTTTGAAATGCATAATTTGTGTTCTGTTGCATGCGCTGGTCAAAGCAGTCTGTTTTTTTGTTTTGTTTTGTTTTTTGTTTTTTCAATGAATGAGGAATTTGTATTTTTTCTTCATCAATAAGGTATAGGCAAACAGTCCTCCTGTACTTTGCTTTAACCTGTATTGCATTTCACTTGTGAGTGGTCAGTCATTTTGCTAATTACCAAGGTAACAGAGCCCACTGGCAGCTGCAGCTTTTCTTACTAACGGATCAGGATTTAGTAACTTTAAACGTGGTTGGCCATGGTCACTTACAGAAGTTCTTTCAGGTAATTCAGGTAGAGGTTCCACCCTAAAAGAGCAAGATAGTCATAAGCTATAAGCAGAAGTTCACCATCATTTAAGATGGACTTTTCAAATAGTAACAGGCTACTGAAAATAGGGGGGGAAAGGCATCAGACAAAAAAGTCTTTCCTTCTGTTAAAAGTATGACCTCCGTGGGGTGCAGCTGTGTTTGTGCGCAAAGGGACAGAAAAGCTTTTGCAGGGTGCTTGGCCGCGCGGCTGCGGACCATGAGATTGCTCTTCTCCGAGGAGTGGTCCACGGAGCAGCCCTGCCAGGGAGACACAAGTTCATTGTATTTCCATGAACATGAAAAAGTGTATTTTTTAGGAGTCGGCCAACGATGACCAGTCAGCTGTCGGATTGTATTTAGATTTGGGGAAGGCTCTGAGAGGATTGAAACCACTTGTTTCTCTCTCTCTCTCTCTCTGCTTGTCACTGCGATGAGGTTGGCTCTGGCTCCAGGGAGCCCTTGGTAAAGTACAATGCCCAGGGCTACGGGCGATGGAGGCCTCACTAACTGATATGAAAGGTCCTTAATTAAGCACTTAGCATTTCAAGGCAGTCATCACTGCTCGCCCACAGCCCGAGCTGGCAGTCCGTCACCGCCGATAGGCCACCGAGAAGACTAACGTGAGTTGAGTCAAGTCTTTTGTACTTGAGGCGAGATGCCCCAGGCACAGGCTGATCCGGTGACCCTCCCAGATACACTTTCTCTGCCGGAAGGAACAGGATATCGGATGTGACAACAAGTAGCCAGGGAAGGACTCCCCCGCTCCCCGCTGTCCACCCCACACCCTCCGAAAGATCAGGGATTTGAGGAGGAAGTTAGAATGACAGTGGCACTTCCTTGGCTCAGCAGATCGGTATGAAGACAACGGAACCCAATGAATGAATAATGACGAATGTATTATGAAGCAAGAGGGGAACCCCCCTCCCTTGTAAGATGTCAATTATTTTGCAATTACCCAGGGCCTCGGAAAAGTTAACTAGGAAAGAAACATTTCCTTGTCCCGCCGTCCCCCCACCCCCACCCACAACAGCATGTAATTCTCTGAGCATGAGAAACCAGAATAAATGTAAGTGTTTGGGGGGAAGTTTATCTTTATATTAAGGAGCTGGGAGACTTGGCAGCATTAAAATGGAAAGGGTTAATGGAATGAACTATAGATTAAATTGTAAAACAATCAAAGAAAACCAAACAGTTTATAGCAGACAACCATCTTCTGGTGTTTGGGTCTGTGTCAAGCCATGGATGTGGAAAATTAAAGCCATACTGAGAAGGGAAATGAACCATGTCTAATACATCCCCAGCAATAAAATGTTTTCACTAGGACTGTAAAACTGTGGCTTACATTAGGAAAAAGAAAATCAAACTATATGTCAATTCCACATCATGGGACATGAAGTGTCCACAAAAATTTATATTACTATTTAGAAGTGTTTCATTCTGGTGTTTTATTGTGATTGGATGCGCCCTCCTCAGTATCTTTTGACTGGTATGAAAATGATTTGAACTACTTTTTTAGCATTTATTTTACATCTATTACCTGTTCTATTACTTTTTATTATTTTATTGTGCTTGTGTAGAGGATTTTGCACAGTTTTCATTATAATGTAACATTAAGTCAATTTATTTGTGTATTACATGCTGTATAATTGCACCTTTTTCTAGAACAATTTGGATTTCATTATCTAACAAATCAGCACTGTTACATTTCTAAAAGCTCTTGTTAGAAATCAAGTGCATTTTCAAAGTAGGACAACAGAGGTCAAATTTGCACCAACAAGATTCCTCAGTAATAGCTGGAACTGTTTGAACATCAGGTGAAGGTCATATTGGAAAGAGGGGACGACTTGTTTCTCTGAGAAAATATTTAATTATTCACTATTGTACTACGTTAAGATCAATAAGGATCAATATTGCAAGAAAAGAAATATTGTAGAACAAAGGGTTCTGACATGGAACAGATAAGAGTGAGCTATAGATCATGGAATGTACAATTTAATCCAGGAAAAATGTCAATTGTAACTGTGTTTGCTTTATTATTATGAAGGGTATTAAGATACCATTTGGATGCTTAATTTACAAGGGCAATAAATTGCAAAACTACCAAGCACAATGAGCTGTACATATGTTTCTACACGGCTATTTTCATAAACTGATCTATGCCTAACACAGAGGTGGCATAAACAATTTCACAGGTAAAGTGCAAAACATAAAACACAAACACACACCCCAAAGCACCCATGATTGCTAAGAAATTCATTGCATTGTCAAATCATTAACAGAATGTGGATTGATGTTTTATAGGCATAATTATATTTTACATTTTCAATGAGTTAGAATGTAGAGATGACAGGTTCCTTGACACTATATTTTGTAGGCTGCATTCTTAGTATTTATCCCATATTATCTGGGGTTTTGTTCTTGTTAGACTCTTACTGAACTCAGGATAGTGACCATCTGGTATTTATACATCCCAGCAGTCCTATGACCAGCATAGACAGCCCCAATACTGACTTTCTACTAATAAGGCCAAAAGCATAATCAAAATATATATAGGATAACATTTATGTGATGCACCATATAAAACATATGATGTAAATCTTGAGATAAACACAGTTTAAAAAGAAAAAGAATATAAAACTGGGCAAAAACCCAGTGATTACTACCTTCACCAAAAACCTCACAAAAAACCTCAAAGTTTACAAGTAGAAAAACAGAAATACAAAAATCCAGATAAAAATTAGCAATCAAGTTATTAATTTCACTATAAGTTTGGTTCAAGTTAAAAGTGTAAAATGTAGGGGAAAACTCCTATCACTTTACAAGTAATGATAAAAAGTGCGACAGAAAATAATTATACATGAAGTGTAATGAACTCACACGAGTCAAATTACATGGCAGAGAAATAACCTGGAACTATGTTCTAATATTTTAGGGAGCATTGATTGATAGCATTGATAATATTATCACAGTGGTAATTATGATAAATATTAACATACTCTTGATTTCTTGGTAAATCTAGAACGCAAATTATACGTAATAATATAGGTATTTCTAAACAATCTTTTGTCAAACTTTAGCAGCTTTCCTCAATGTGTTCAAAAACAATTTTGTTAGAATAAACGTGGGAGTGTTTGTTAAAAAAATGAAGTATTCTTAGCACCTAATGCCGTCGTTCCAAAGCGTGGTTTTTAAGTGTGTGCCTCAGAATCCGGGTTAAGTGATTTTTGACCAATAGTGATCTAGAAAATAGCGATAATTAGTTCTAAAATGTAAGTTTGGAAAGGAAAACCAGAGGCTTCTGTTTGAAGATGATGAATAGAACATGTCTATCTCTTCTCCTCTAAAGACCCTTCTGAAATTCCTTAAAGTGTGTAAACACATATGAATTCACAGAATTAGATAATAGTAGATAAAAATAGGTAATAGTAGATAAAAGTTGAAGAACAAGAGAGTGTGCTTCAGGCATTAAGAGGTTTCGACAACTCTGGAAGATGAAAAGCCGATGGAAACATGGTAATTCATGTAGTAGGGCAAAGGAAGACACAGCTTTGATATTCATACAGGAGAATATGGGCAGGGAGTCCATTTGTTTCTTAGAATCTCCAGAGGCTTAGATCTACCAGAAACCAGGGTGCAAGGTGAGAAATGTGGATCAAAACAGGAGGACTTGTTGAAAATTTATATAGAGAGAGCTGACTCACAGCCCCCCTTCATCCAAAATATATTATCATACAGTCTCACTCCCACCAGCCCCCAAACATTACAGGCAGGAGACTGGAGATTTCTTCCATAGAGAAAGTCCATGACCTCAGAGAAAAGAATGTCACATGCTTTAGATTTTGTACTCTTCTAGCAAATGGGTTGGCATTCTGATCATCCTAAAACCAAGTGCAGAAGTCAGGAATTCAGGAACATATAACTCCTAATCAGCTGCTTAGTGTCTTGTAATTCTGAATGGTCAATCAAGGATTATTGGACATTTGAGGAAATTCTTCAGTATGAAAGAGGGAGGGGGACCTGGCTGGCAGGGGGACTGTGATATTAGAGCAGACAGACATAATGAAGTTCTAATAAAAGTGCTGAATAAAATTTATAAAAATACCAAAAAGTTGTGACAAAGGAGAAACATTCAAAGAACAACTCTTGAAAGTAGGGGCAAGACAGGGGTATGGGATTAAATGACATAAACTACTGTGTATAAAATAGATAAGCAACAAGGCTATATTGTACAGGGAAATACAGCCATTACCTTGTAATAACTTTCAATGGAGTATAATCTGTCAAAATATTGAATCATTACATACTAATGTAATATGGGAAAGCAACTGTACTTCAGTAAAAAAAAATTTCAGCAGAAAAGTGGTAATATAAGGTAGAAAAAAATCTGTCAGTGCGTAGAACAAAAAGACAATGAGATAGCAAACAGGAGAAGAAATAAGAGACATCAAGGATTATTCTTTAAAGTTCAATGCCTGAAAAATAGAAATTCTCAGAAGAGCGGAAGGAGAACCAGAGGGAAAGAAATGATCAAAGAAATAACAGAAGACATTTTCCCAGGATTGAGGGTGACAAGGCTGTAGACCTGTGCTGCCTGATGAGGTAGCCACTCACTGCCAACCAAGAGCCACACACCCAAAATGAAATTAAAATATGTTATCTAGAAAGCAACACCAATCACACAGACACAGATTCTCCAAAATAAGCTGGGAAGCCAAAAATTCATGGAACAAAAGCTTCCGAGGTCTAAGGAAAAATATTTTTACCCTAAAAGTCTAAAATCACACAAATGCTGTATCACACCGTTTGTAAGGATGGGGAAAGAATGCAGGTATTTTCTGACTCACAACAGTTAGAGGAGAGCTGCTACTCAGGACAGATACATTGAGGTGTATTTACGACAACAGAGGGACACTCTTCATTGCACCGTCACCAGCACTGAGGGTTATATTTTAACAAATCTTTGTCACTTTGACAGGAAATAAATAATATCTTTTGGTCTTCAAATGCATTTCTCTGACTTCTTTAATCAATAGATCCCAGGTTTCATGGCTACATTACAAGAGTCACATTTACAGCAGTACTTCAAATATTATGACTCATGTGGTTGGTAGGAACTTCAGTATTTTCCCTGGATTTCACCTAATTTTACCCCCACAAAGACCTGGTGACACTAATAATAAGGGTTTAAACTTCCCAAGGGCTGACCACATTGATTAGTCACTTTTCACAGCCCTTCACATGTAAGCATTCGTTGAATCCTCATAATCTTCCAATTTATGAGTTAGGTACTATCCGTATCTTAATTTTTTCATATGAGGAAACTGAGGCCCAGAGAAGCTAAGGAACTTGCATACATTGCTGCAGTTGGCACGGGGCAGGGCTGGAATGTGACCTCGGGCCTCAGGGGAAGGTCGAAGGTTCCAGCAGATACTTGGAGACTGCAGATCTACAGGTTCCATGCCGGGCTTCACCTGCCGCTGCACAGCGACTCTCACTTTCCTCACCAAGAACTCCTCTTGCCCCTGCCTGGGCCATTGCCATCTCTCTCTGACCTGCTCAGCTTGGAACACATCTTCTCTCTGGAAAGGAGGTGGTGGCATCTGCTTCTCTTGGTTGGCTCCGCTGGGACACAGTGAGTTCTTCTGTGTGATGGCCCTGTTTGTTCCCAGAGAGTACAAGCAACCCCAGGGTGTGGTGATGGTCCACAGGACCTCACCTTGCCCCTGCAAACGGCTCCCTCTGACCTCCAGACCCTGCACCTGGCTCTCTTCTCCTCTGGGCATCTTCCTGTTGTTACTGCTGCATTAAATATCGTCCCCAAACCTGGTGGCTTAAAACAATTATTTATGATGGTTACAGCAGGTCAAGAAATCAAGAATGGCTAACCAGGCATTTCTGGCTCAGGGTCTCTCATGAGGGTGTGGGGGCTACATTATGTGGGGGGGGGGGTTCATATCGAAGGCTTCTATATTCCCATTCCTTGTAGCTACACTGGAGATACTCCTGGGGCATCTCCTTCTCAGTGCGGTCTCCACATACGGTCTCTGTAGCTTCAAGATCACTGAACTTCTTACCTGGTGGCTCAGGGCTCCAAGGCTTGTATCCAGACAGGGAAAGGGGAGAAAGGAAGGAGATGGGAAGGAAGAGGAGGGAGGGGAAGAGGGTGGAAAGGAAAAGAGAGGAAGGGAAGAAGGGAAGTGGAAGAGAGAGAGAGAGAGTGCGCGACAGAAGCTGAATCACCCAAATTGATTTGGAAGACCTTTTATATGTTAAGGTGATTGCCTTTGATTACTTCTTGTAAACATGTTTTTTCTTATTATCATTTGATGCCTTCCTTTGTTAATTTGCTCATTTAAAATTTACTAAAAAATGTTTTCTTCATTGAGGTGTAACAACCATTCAATAAAGTGCACAGCTCAGTATCAAACCATTTCTAGCCCCCAGAAATCTGCCTTCTGCTCACTTACAAACTACAGTCCGAAAGTCCACCCCTAGTCCCACCTGTGTCATCACGCATTCGTTTTGCCTGTTTATGAAATTCGTTTAAATGGAATCATACATTGTATACTTGCTTGGGCTTCTTCTGTTCAACCTTAAGTATGAGAGAGTTGTTTTTATTGTTGTGTGTAGCCATACTTCGTACTTTTTAAGAAAATTGTTGTTTAATATGCCATCGTATGAATACTCTATAATATATTTTTCTATTCTCTTGTTGATGAGCACTTATGTTCTATCAAGATTTTGGCTATGAACATTCTGTTTGTTTGTTTGTTTGTTTGTTTGTTTATTGCTGTCCTTACAGCTACAGGGTGGGAACAAGACTTCTTAATTTGTAACGTTTAATATTGTTTTGATTTTTAATCACATTAATATATTACCTATCCAAAAAAAGCGAAAATTGTGCCACTAAAATACAGGGGCGATAGAATGATCTTTTCAATGAATGGCACGTTGTGAATTAGATATTCATACGGGAGAACAAATGAATCTTAAATTTCACATCATACATAAAATCAATTCCAGATGAACTGTAGATTGAAATTTGAAGGGTAAAACAATAAAGGTTTTAGAAGAAAATACAGGGGAATATCTTTATAATTTTGGAGTAGGTAATGACTTCTTAAATGGGACACAAACATTACAAACCACAAAAGAACGAAGTGACAAATTGGAGTTTAATCAAAAAATGTGTTTTAAAAAAATGAAAAGACCCAGTCTGGCAGAATATATTTGCAATGTGTATATAATACATACAGTGGACCAAAAATGATATTTGGTGTATAATTTTTAAAATAGCACAATAGCAATAAAAATGAGAAACACACCAATTTAAAATATTATAGACTTGACTTTGTATTTCTTAAATGTAGCTGCACATAGTGACTTCTTTTCAGTGAGTGTAGTGTGGAGAGGGCGGGGAAGGGGATTAAGGTCAACGTCCACAATGATAACTCATGTTGATAATATGTACCCTTGATGTGATGTGATGTGATGAACATGACACTTTTACCTCTGTGGTCTTTCTCTCCAAAACCCATCACACCAATCTAGTCATAGAAGAACATCAGGCAAATTCCACTGATGGACAAAATACCTTCCCAATAGGTCTCAGAACTTCTGAGGTCATGGAAAACAAAATCAAAGAAATTTTTTGGTCAAGAGGACACTATAAGAGAACATCTACTGTCTGCACCATCAAAAAGTAACTCCTCTTTATTAGTCTCCGATGTTTCTTTATGGAAATAAAACAAATACAAATATTTAATATGCCTCCTCCTCCCTTCCTCCAAACACAAATATGTTATTCTATACCTTGGTGCTTTTCCCTGAACAAAATAGAAGCAATAATTTAAAAACAAAAGTTATTATGCAAAACTTCAAACATGCTCAAAGGTGGGGAGAAATGTACTCCCAAGCGTTCATCACCCAACCTCAACAGTTACTGATAGACGGCTCCTCTCGTTTCATTTGGTTTTCTATCTCCTACTCATCCCCAACACTATTAGATCATTATGAAGTCAGTCTCAGACATCATTTCATGTAATCCACAATGACTTCATTATTTATTTCTAAAAGGGAAGGATTCTTTTTAAACACATAAACCCAACATCATGAGTATGATGCTTTTAGATGTAAATTTTTATAAATGTATACAAATTTGTTAATTGGTGAGTTCTTTTATTGCTTCCATGTATTCCATTTATTTTTGCTTTGATGTTCTTTCCTATGACTGCCAGTTAAACGTTCACTTGCTGCACGGCACCACGTGGTTTTAGAATGGGAAAACTTTAGAAATCACGTAAATTCACTCTATTATTTTGCAGACAGGGAAACTGATAGGCAATGAGATTAAAATGGTGTGCTCAAGGTTTTACAACTGGTGACTGACAAAGCTCAGCCTAGAACATGTGTCTTCTAATAAATTAAGTGCTCTCTTTAGTGCATCACTCTGCCTCTTCTTTTGGTCTTAGGTTAACTTTGGAACAAAAGTCAGACTGGACTAATAAAAGCTATTGATCTCTTCTCAGTTATGGGTAATGGAGGTGCCTTCTTTAAATCATCCTTGTACCAGATCGAGTCTTTGTACAAATTGGTTATTAAGCTATAAAAACAGAGAAACGTATGTGGCCTTAAAGAGGGTCCTGCTATGGGTTAGGATAATGTCACCCCTTTTCCCAGGACTGAATGGGGTTCAGTGATGTAGGATGTTACCGGAAATGCCCACCTCTGTCTCATTCTTTGGAATTTAGTTTTGCCCGTAGTTTTGAAGATCTTTATATAGATTATGCTGTTGCTGCAAATTCTTGGCCTTATTTCTGTTGTGTTCTTTCCTTGGAATGACCTTCTCACTCTTTTTCTCTTTCAAGTTCATCTCAGGCATCATCTACAAAAGAAAATCAGCCCCATATGGACCAGATTTGACTATATGCTTTTTTTTTTGTACCATGGTAGCACCTTGGCATATCCTCCTTATTAAAATGACAACTTACACAAATAAAAACTCTTTGTGTTCTTGTTTTAGTCTCTTACACACTTATCTTAAGACTCATTGCAGGGAAAGGAGGTTATAAAAGTAAGATGCAGGGAATGTAGAAGAAGTGAACAATGGAAACACAGATGCGTGGTCCTGGAGAGTAACAGGCATCTAGGCGTGCGCCTGCATTTCCTGACGAGGCTGAGTTTTGAGAATCCACACTTGCACCTATATGCCGTTTCTCCAGTGAGAAAAATGGAAGCTGACATCTCAGGGCAATTCTTTGTCAGAAATATACATCTGCATGAAGAGAAGAGAGTTAAAAATTTAATCTGCAAAGCTATTTAGAGAGCGGATAGGCCTTGACAGGACTCCCAAATGTATTACAAGAACAAGCAGAGTGGAGTTATGAAAAAAAAAAAAGGCTGTTGCAGCAAACAGAATGAAACTAAGCTTTCTTGACAGAATCAGTTTGCCAAGTGACTTTAAAATCGTACTTCTTTTTTTTTTTTTTTTTTCTTAAATAGACTCTAATTTAAATGTCTAAGAGAAACTTTCAGGATTTATCTGGGGCTTTTCGTGCCTTTAAAGAACTATAAGGTAAAGACACAACAATGATATAAATAGTGTTATTGGGGGAAAGGGTGTGGGAAACAAAATTAAAACCAGTCAAAAGCACTAAACAGTCACCAAAAAGGAATGAAGATTCTGGAAGCATTTGTGATAATCTGACTGGTAATTTTTAAACAATCACCCTATTGAGGGGAGGGGGGCTAGGGTATAGCTCAGTGGTAAGGCGCATGCTTATCTTGCACAAGGTCCTGGGTTCAAATCTCAATACCCCCATTAAAAAATAAATAAACCTAATTACACCCCCCCTAGAAAAACCCCAAAGTGGAGACTTTTCAATAAAAATTAAAAAAAAAAAAATACCATCACCCTATGTCTAAAATATTTCTTGGCATGAATGGAGTAAACTTTGGCAATCAACTTCCCCAAAAATGGCATCAAACTGTTTGTTTTATTTTTCCTGTTACTTTAGAAAGTTCTCCTGTGTATTCCAGCCTCTGTGTCATCACTGGTCTAGAGAAAAGTGCTGTTCTACTTTCTGTCTTATTCTTAGCATTCAATTTCTTTGTCCTTTAAATTCATATTTATTTCCCTGAATGCTAAAATAAATAGATACTTTTTAAAGAATATGTGGTGCTTGAGACAGGTAGATCACGATAATCAAGTAGTTAAGAAAATAAAGGTATAGAATCAAATGTTTTTTTGAGAGATATAGAAACAATCATGTAATAAAATTCAACATTTACTGAATGATTTTTCATGTTTCAACAAAGTTCTAGACTCCACTGCTATTTTTATGTCTCTCATTTTTTATCTGACCAAGCCTTAGCCTGGGCTTCAGCATACTACACACTCCTGCAATATCCTGCCCATTAATATTGTAGAAATTTTTTTTCCATTAAAGTCGTAACAACTACTGAAGCATAAGTTTTAAGCCCTAAGATGTAAGTCTGTCTTAAAATGTTGCTTTAAATCTTTAATATCTAGGGCCTAGCCAGGGTTTCTAGATTTTCCTTTCAAGGATCAACTTGCTAAATATAAATGCTGATCCTCTGACTCCACCCAAACCCAGTATATCTACTTTTCTTAACCTGCCATGGTCTTTGTTGGCGGGCCCTAGGCTAGCTTGCACTCTGCTCAGATACAGCCAGTGGAATGGAAGGCATACATTCAAGTTTATTACATTGTAGCAGTTATGAAAACTCTTTACATCTTTCTCCTCAATCTGAATATATGGTAATTTTAGGCTTCCCCGTTATATTTTGAAATGAACTGCGGTCTGTGCCTTACTTTGGCCAATGAGGTGAGAGCAGAAGTGATGTGTTTCACTTCCAAGAAGTTGTCAGAGTCACAGTGCAAGGTCCCACATTCCTCTTTCCTTTTCTGGGAATGTTGGGAACAAACTTGTTTAAGACCAGTCTTCCATCAGACTTGGTTTCCGATCACTAGGATGAATATAGCCCTTCTCTGGGTCACCCAACCCCTGTTCATGACACCTGATGGCCATTTAGTAAGAGAGAGAAGTGAACTTTTGTCGTGTGAAGCCACTGAAATTTGGGTGGTTTCTGTTACCACAGCATAACTTACTCTATCCCAATTGATATGCTGTCTTTACAGTTGCTTGGAATCTGGCTTTTAGGGAGACAGATTTTGAAAGGGAATTTTTAAATGATTCATTAGATACTAAAATTTGTCACTTACCTTTTCTGAATGTGTTGATTTTCCTATTTTCTTAAGGTGATAGATTGACTGATTTCAAACAGCTTTATTGGAGTGTTATACCCATTCCACATAACTTAACTTGTCTCAAGTGTACACTTCAGTGATTTTTTAATAAATATGTAGAGTTGTACAACCAACACCACAGCCCATTTTCACTCCTCCCCCCACCCCCTCAAAAAAATCTAATGCCTATTAGCTGGCATTCCCTAGTCCCACCTCTAGTCCTAGGCAACCCCGAAATCTATTTTCTGTCTTCACAGATTTGCCTTTTCTGGATATTTTATAGAAATGAATCACTGAAGATGTGGCATTTTTGTGACTGGCTTCTTTCATTTAGCATCCTGTTTTCAAGGTTCATCCGTATTTCAGGACTCATCAGCTCTTTATGTGCTTTTATTGTGGAATCATATTACCTTATGTGGATATACCACATTCTGTTTATCCATTCATGAGTTGGTGGGCATTTGGGTTGTTTCCAGTTTGGGGCTGTTATAAATAAGGTAGCGATGGCCATTTGAATATAAGTATTTATATGGAAAAATGTGTTAATTTCTCTTAGCTAGATACCTACAAGTGGAATTGTTGGGACATATGGTAAATTTATATTTAGCACCTCAAGAAGCTGCTAACCAGTTTTCCATGGTAAAGGAAGCCACCTTGAACAAGCACTGTTAGATCCATACCTGAAAGGCCCTTATATGGCTACAAGTGGAAAAGTATTCAGGGAATGAACCAGAATATTCCCTCTCTTTCCTCTCTGTGTGACTTCTATATGCTTAGGGAAGTCACACAAACTACATACAAGTAAAGATAGTGGACCAAAATTATTTTATTTTTATTTTGGAAGTTTTGATGTCTTTAGAAGTCATTTAAACATGCCATGTTGTATAGAATGAACATATAATTTATTCTCTGAACTACATCACATTTGAGGGTGAAAGGCACTCTATCTATAATTATACTGGGACAATGAGAGTAAGTTGAGACTGTCCCAGGCACATTGGGGCACATTGGGACATATGGTCACCCTACTTGTAGCAAACAACCTCACTACAGACCTATAGACTTACACTCACTTGGAAATATATTTTCCTTTTTTTTTTTCAGCAGAAGTGTTAGATTTGTATTCATTTGTAAGCAAGGGCACATGAATATGTATGTTGGATTAAGTTAAGGTTGGTCTAGTCCCTCAGAACAGAACCAAGGCAACTGATACACAGAGGAAACTAACCTTAGATTTTCTACCAGGCTGTGTTATTTTTCCAGCTAAACTGAAGTGAATTGCATCAGGGATTTTACATTTTATATAATGTCCACATTTTAAAGATTTCTGCGGACCCGATATTACTTTTTGTATTATTATACCTCCAAGATGCCTATTACAGCATTAGACATATAAATGCTTCTCCCTAGTACATATTTGAAAAATAATTCATGTCAGAGTGCTTAGTATTGTAGAAGCATGCAAAAGGGTTAGCCTGCCCTTTAAGGACTGGGATTTCTAAAAGAGAATGGCCCATGCAAATTCTCTTCCTAATCCTCTTTTGTTCCTCATTCGCTTTCCATCATGGTTCCCTGCTAACCAGCCACCCAGCCAAACTCTCCCCAGCATCCCCAACAGTACTGGCTCTTAAAACAATGACAACTGTGCTGTTAATTGGAATTCTGATTTCAATGAACATACAGGGTCAATCTGACAATTTACAAAGCTAGAGTCTGGCAGATTATCACCACAAAAATGCCAAACAGCACCGTCCTGCCCCAGGAGGGAAGTACTGGACCCCACAGTCTCGCCCAAGATCCATTCCGAGGAGCTATCTTTGCCAGGAGCGTAAACCAATAGCCATTAAAGGACAGACAACTGAGAGACAGACAAGCTGAGAGAGAGGAAAACAGTGCTGCCCACTTTAACACACGGGAGGGCTTCCTCAGGAAGACTTGAGATGCATGGAAAGTTGACCCTCCAGTGGTTGCCCAGGTCAGCAGGACTCATGGTGGTCCCCGGGGTGAGGGCTGGTCGGGGAAGTTAAAGCCGCCTTCAATTTAGGCACCAATTTTCTCAAGACTAAGAATAGATAGGAAAGCAACACTGAGTACAGCCTTCTCCTTCACTTTTTTCCCCATTGTTTCCTTGTGAATCCAGTATATCCAAGAGTGACTTCTTTTATCTATTTATTTTTAGAGGAAGTAGTGGGGATTGAACCCAGGACCTCATGCGTGCTAAGCATGTGCTCTACCACTTGAGCTACACCCTCCCCTCAAGGATGAGTTCTCATGGCTGGGAACATTCCTTTCAAGGATCTTGTTCCCTGGTCTGACCATGGGCTAGTTTTTTAGCAATCCTAATTCATTTTCCAGGCTCCAGGTGAGACTGTGCAGAATTTTTTAAAAGACATTTTTACTTCTGACCCTCCCTAAGTTCTAGGTTCCCTTCCTCCGTGAATTCTATGAACCTTTTCTCAGCACTGGGTTTGAAAGTCCACTTTTCCCTATAGAAAAAGATACACAACAGGTCTTTCTGAAATTTATAAGCATGAATTTTTCAAAGTATCTGTTGATATTTAATTAGCTTAATTTTAAATTATTCCATTTTATAAAGAACAACTTTCTTTTTTCAAATGTGGCTTTGTGACAAGAATTTTCATCCATATTCCAGAGAGAGACTCTGAAATATTCAATATGATTTGATTTCACAGGGAAACTTCAAAAATAGGCCCAAAATGTGGGCTATGGTACACACAAATAACTATTTCAGTGTATTTGGAGGAAAAAAATTCCTATGAATCATTATTTACCTTCTGCTAATAAAAAGTCAAAGGTGGAGAAATACTTTGAATTTGCTATGCATTAAATTGCAAAAAAAAAATCAGAGCTTGTTTTTATTTGAAATGTGGAATTGTGGTTTTGTTTTTGGAGAGTTGAACTATGTACTTTTTTTTTTTTTTAATGTTTTCAAGGTTTTATTATAACATGAAACAGTAATCATCAATCCAATTAGGGGAAAGTCATTGCAATGAACATCTGTTGGTTTTCCCAGCCAGCACTCATACAACCTTCTTTGGGACACTCTCCTTCCTCCTACTCTCAACAGTAAGATTACATGAGAAAAATCTACAGGGATGAGCCCTGGTTGGAACAAGGCAATCAGCAGAGCCATCTCCCTGACTGCAATGAACGGTTCAGGTCTGGGTATGTAATCCAAAAAGCCAAGAGGTGGTAGATGAGTTTTCTCGGAAAGAAAGACCTCTTCTCTAGCCTGGGAATGCTACGTGAGGTGACTCCAAGTCTTCCTCTGGATGCTGGAGTCTGGCGTTGGTCTGCTTTTGTAAGAAGGAGAGCCTGGAGGTTCTTGGGGGAAATTACTGTGTAGAAGCCATGACAAGCCTTACACTGAAAAAACCAGATCTTTGCAACAATGTTTGATTTGCCTTTTCTCTGTGTTTCCAAATATGTTAGCTAATTTGGTTGAGAACGAATCTTCTATTTGGTACTTCATAAGGGTGTCACAGGGCAATAAGGACACTAAAATGTTGAATGACTCTGGGTAGTTCATCTACTAATTTAAATATATCGTGTCCATAATTATCAGATCAATCAAGATTCTGAATATGGAAAGAGAATTATTAGAGAAGCCATCTTAATACTACAATCAAGGTAAATAAAGGGGGCACTTTTATAAGACATTTAATAAAAATTAAGCCATATTCAGTTTACAAGAGGGAGGTCTTTGAGTATGTAACCAAAGGCCAGGAACCTTGAAAGCCAATGTACTCTGCTTTAGAAAATTTCTTGTGCCTCATTCTACAATTTTCTCATTTGTTAAGATATAGGAAGGAAAACCAAAAAAAAAAAAAAAAAGGTGACTGTCATGACTTTCTGTAAGGCCAGTAAGAACAAAAAGTGAAGAATCAATCATGTAGAGTCTTGTGACTGGAGGAATTAAGAGGGGTCAACAGTAACAGATCTTTACAGCACCTTAGATGAGGATTCCACCTCCTTGGTCTCGGCAATGTTTACATAAAGTGAACATCAGCTCGATCCCATTTTAGAAGGTACTGTGATTCAAATGCAGAGTCTTCTGTGCATTTAAACTGTTGAGTGGGTTTGTTGGGGCAGCTCTGCTGGGAAACGTGCTTGGGTCACAGACAGCAGTGGAATGTGTGGCAGTATCAGGAGAGGAAGTTAGAAACAGAATTTTAAGAAACAAATCACTGACTAGCCATCATACACTGGTGTCAAAGGTATAAAAATGCCAAAAGCATATACAAATGAAAACTGTACCCAGAAGCATTACCCAAGAACAGTGACTGTCACCCTATCAGACCTAACCTCCTCTTTTCATAACAAATGTTTTGTAATCTTCTCTTGACTATCTTTGAATGAAAATAGACAATATAGACAATATAACTGAACTCTGTATGTAATTTAAAAAAATCTATATAATGGTCTAATGGTAATATCCAGGAAAATTATATAAAAAGATTGTAATATTATTTGGCCTATAAAAGCTTAGGCTCAACTGTACTAGTGATACAGTGAGGTAGTCAGATGCCTAGAGATGTACACAGAATCTTCAATGGAGAAACTATAAATGGAGAAAAGATAATAGTGTGATCTATCAGTAATTAAAGTACCAGAAGAGCGATGTGCTTTTCAAAACACTGAGCAACTGTTGAAAAATTTCAAACCAAACCAAACCTAACTTTCCCAGAATTTTTATTCTTGAAAGTTTTAGGGTGTTAAATTTTAGTACATTGAAGTTGTAAAAATATTTTATATCTACATATGAAATGGAATTAGGTTCCAGATACAGATATTTATAAAGTGATTTTTTTAACCTGGTCGATTATTTATGATTTGTAACAGATGTTGGACGAATGATCATTGTGTGAATACACTGCAGCCCCTTACTAACTGCTAGTAGCATCCCTTAATCTACTTTAAAAAAGTAGTGACAACCCCAGAATACTTTCACCCATTTCCCAAACTATGTGTGGATAGCTGCAACGACCCCTTTCGTAATGAGTGTTCTAAATATTAATAGCCACCCAAACAATAAATGATGACAAAATATGAAACTCTATGTAACTGTGCTCTGCACAAGGCCAAATGGGAACCCAGAATAAAGGTAATTCATAACCACATAATCTAACTTGAAAATCACTTCCATATAAATATACATATTGGTTTTCCCTAAAAAAAAAAAAAAGTTTTTCCCCCCTGCTTCATATTAAAAGACTCGAATGAGAATTAAACTGTACTCAGGGTTATTCTTGGCATTTTGATGAAACATTTATTTGAAAACTACAGCATCTCTTCTTTTCACGTGTTTTAATATTTGGTGCAGAGCCTGGCGTATGCTTGGGTCCAAACATGCAACTCCAGGAATGGCTTTTATTTTGGAGCTGGGCTGTGCAGACGCCGTTACCACACGTGTGGTGTGCCAGCCTGATCAATAGCCCGATGAGGCATGTGTGGCTGCACTGCCCAGCCCCACCGTTTCCAACCTAATTAGCAGCTGCTCAAAGATGGGAAACAGGTGCAGATCCAGGGCCAGACCAGGGAAGTCTGCCTGTAATTAACAAGGAAAAAAGGGTCAGATATTGGGAAGAATATCAAATCGGCCCACTGGGGTTAGCATGCTGGCCTCAAAGGCATAGTCACCTGAGATCTTAAGCATGCTAATGTAAATTATGCAAGCTTTCAAACAACGTGGCTGCATAATCAGTTGGCAGAGAGGAAAATGATTTTTTTTTTTTGCAATAGAGCAGGGAAAAAGAGCATCTACGAAACTTACTGTTTCTCAAATGTTGGGAGTAGATAGAATAAATGGGGACATTTTCTGAGAGGCAATTGTGAGTCACTTAGAAGAAGTTGTTGAGCAATTAGAGCTCTTCTAGAAATTGGTGAGATTTGTAGAAAAACCTAATAATCAGGTTATTTAGAGAATTATGTACTAACAGACATTTGGAAGCAGACTCATTATGCTCATGCATGTGGTTATGTATAATATATTGACTTTGGTCATTGGCAACTTTTTGAATTACTCCATAAAGTGAGGTCCTTTTGAGATAGACAAGGACTTGCTAAAAGTTTGGAGAAGATGAAAGACCAAATATTTGAGGAAAAAAATGAAGAACAAGACTGCATGCTGGGTTCAGATTCTAGGTTTAATAGTCAACTTTTCAGAATATTACTCAGCCATAAAAAAGAATGAAACTTTGCCACTTACAACAACATGGATGGATCTGAAGGGTATTATGCTTACTGAAACAAGTCTGGCAGAGAAAGACAAATATGAATGTAATCACTTATATATGGGCTCTAAAAATAAAACAAACAAGTTGCTATAACAAAACAGAAACAGACTCACAGACAGAGAGAACAAACTAGTGGCTATTAGTGAGAGAGGGAGGAGCAATACAGAGGGAGGGGATTAAGAGGTGGAAACTACTGTGCATAAAATAAAGCACAAGGATATATTGAACAGCACAGAGAATACAGCCAATATCTTATAATAACTTTAAATGGAATATAATCAATAAAAGTATTGAATCACTACGTTATACATCTGAAACTAATATAATATTGTAAGTCAAATATACTTCAAGTAAATAAATAAACTAATGAACAAACAAATAAATACAAAGTAAAGTCTTCAGTTTCAAGATATTCTTTCTGTTCTAATTAATGGAGTTTAAAATTCACAGTAGGCTGAGAAGACTTTACACCCTGTCCTTTTTAGCATTTAGCATTTAGTCTGGCCAGTCAGCCTTCCTCTGGGTGCTGGCTGTCCTGGGCTAGAAGGGAGTTTTGTATCTCTGGTTGAGCAATTGGTGGCAGTTTCAGTCAACTTAGCCACATCAATATGATGGTTAAAAAACAACCTCTAAACCTCAGATGCTGACAAAAATTTATTTCTAACTCACAGTGCATGTCTTGTGGATCGACCATGGCTTCATATCGACTGTAGTACAACCTTACGTTGAAGGAACGTCTGTCTCTGGGACATCTCCTGTCTTGTGACAAAGAGGATCCAACATGGCAGCACCTAGGAAGAGAACCTTCATCTCCTTCTTATCCACCACCCGATGTCCATGACATCAAAGGATGTACAGTCTTCCCTCGAGGAGAGTGGTGAGTACTTTGAATAATAATAAAATCAACTACAGTGGCTTGGGCTAAATCCATATACATTTTCAGAGAGCCAGTCCTTACTGTGTTGTGAATACAGGTATCAGTTTGTCTAAAAGAGTGTGAATGTTTTAAATTCAGGGTCAAACAAATTGATACCAGCTGGCTGATTTTTGTTTGTAATACGTACTACGTACCGGGCACTGTCAAATTTTATTTTTTTACCCTCCATGGCTATCTTGAAACTTGGTGTTTGTTATCATCTCCATTTTATCAGAATTGTAGCTCAGAAACTCTCAGCAATTTGCTCAAGTCCACCCAGCTAAAAAAGATTTAGCATAGGTGTTCCCACCCTGCTCTATGGCAGAGCACATGCTTCTGAATGCACTACACTGCTGCAGAAGATGTGGCCGGTGTGGTGGGCACCTCGCCCCATGGGCGCTTCACACAGTCTGTTGCATTCACCGCATCCTGTTCTGAGGTGGTCTGGTGGTTGGGAGGCATGAGAGGACACCCATGCTCCCTGGAGAGCACTGGTCAGTAACCCGGGGCTCAGTGCGGTGTGCTTGAGTTCAGAGCCCAGGACACACAATTTCAGGATTGAAGTCAAGATGATTGAAGTCTTTCTAGGGTTACTTTACTTTAATACCTTTATATTGGGCTGCCTAAATATCACCACTCTTGATTTATTACACTGGATAATTCTTTGCTGTGCATGTGTATAAGAGGGCTATTTGCAGGATGTTTAGAAGCATCTCTGGCCTGTATTTACTAGATGCCAATAGCAACCTTCCCCTGATTAGGAAAACAACAAATGTCTCTAGACATTGCCAAATGTCCTCGCTGTATGTGTGTATGTGGAGTTGTGGGTACCTAAACACCGCAGTTAAGAACCACTGCTTTCAGGGAGGGTAGAGGTCAGTGGTAGAGTGCATGTGTAGCTTGCACGAGGTCCTGGGTTCAACCCCAGTACCCCTATCAAAAATAAACAAACAAACCTAATTACCTCCTCCAACAAAAAAGTTTTATTAAAAAAAAAACCATTGTTTCACATTCAAATGATAAAATTGGTACAGAATTAAAAACACCATTGCTGCATACACGAACTCTAATTTAACCTTCTTGTTGTACAATAATCTTCTATTCTTTAAACAACAGTAATTGATCACTTGGGCACTTTGCTGGCTTGGATGGGGGAGAAGAAGGATGAAGATGAGTCAGACCAGCAGAGTCTTCACGAGATGATGTGATTTGTAATTCTGCATCCATAAAGGAACTAAGGAAAAATAGAGAAACATTAGAGCTGAAGGTTTTTATGTGGACACAAAACAATTGTTTTTTAATACCTCCAAATACAACAAAGAATTTTGAGCAGGATTAGATACTGAAAAGAAAATATTGTAGTTCACTATTTATCCCCCTCTCTTCCAGGATCAACTCTGACCACCTTTATTTAAAGACATCTCAGAGCTCAAAATATCTTTCAGCAAAGCCCCCAGTGTCGCAACGGCAGGTATCAATGATGTTAAAGCTAGAAAGAAACTTAAGGCTGAGATCTGCCAAGAAAGATGGTAAGGTGAATCAAAAAGTGTCTTCTTACTCTCAGGAAGATAATGAAGAGGACAGGAAGGAAGAGGAGGACAGCCAGCGAGGATGCTGGACGAAGAGAAAGAGGGGCTGGGAGCCACAGCCAGTGGAAGGAAGATGAGCAAACCTGGACCGATCTGACCTCAAGGCAATTGTGTGAGAGATGTGACCTCATCCCGAGAAGCCGGGGGGGGGGGGGGGGGGGGACGAATTACTGCCTTCAATGTGAGTTACCATAAGGATGAAATAATAGGCCGTATTTTCTCTTAAGACACATTTTAAGAGTTTTCAATCAGCATGCACATTCAGTGTGCTTTTTATTAGTCTCCCCCCAATTCTGCCACCCATTACCAACATGGGAAACTAGACTTTCTGGCTCGAAAATTGCAATCTACCTAAGTTTTACATTCCTGTTTGAAGGTCAAGTCGGGGAGCCTTGGGGTAGGTGAGGAGGAGATTGGAGAGACCTACATTGGGTAAAGGCTGGAATGAATGAGCCATAGAGAGACATGTTTTGAAGCAATCAGTTAGCTGGGGTTAAACAAATAAAAGAAAAGCCACAAAAGAAAAGCCGTTATCCACAATTAGAGGCACTTAGCTTTAGGGGACGAATATTAAGATTCTTGATTGTGGCAAAAAGACAGGAAGATGGGGCAGGTTTCCTTGAGTGCCCCTCAGGCCTGTTAATGGACTCTGTGCGGTGGACACTGGAACGTTCAGCCTCACTGTACACCTTCTTTTTCCTGTTGAATTCCTTTGGAAATTTTGCGCCTGCTGACTTTATAAGTGACCTGGGAGGACTTGGACCTCTTAACCAGTTTTTCATCATTTGTTTATAATACTAATCATGTTTTATTTATTTTTTAAATATTTATTTTACATTGTCTTTTGGGGTAATTAGGCTTATATTTGTTTATTTTTTTAACAGAGGTACTGGGGAATTGAACCCAGGACCTCGGGCATGCTAAGCTTGCGCTCTACCACTCAGCTATACCGTCCCCCTCCTAATTATGTTTTAAATGGAATGCTCTTGTAGAACATTAAGCTCTTGTAGATCATTAAGTACCATATTTAATTATGTTACCTTACACTTGGGAGCAGCTTAATGAATATTGGTTGACTGAGAGATGGGTCCTACCGAACTTGAAATAAAGCCCAGTAGATGGTTAAGACTACTCTTGCAAGCCATTTCTCATGGTGATGCTTATTTTTAAGTATGAGGCATTATTTTTAACTACAAGACATTCAGTTTGGGTGATCAAGGAAATAAGCCATTTCATCTCTATTTAACAGATGAAAAAACTCAAGTCTAGACAGTACAATGTTTTATTTAAGGTCATATGGTAAGTTTGTTTAAGCTGGTAGTCTATTTCTAGGAAATCATGGATTTACCCAACTACAATCATGTTTTCAGCCTTATACTCAACAAATACCAGGCCAAAACCTGTCTGCTACAGGACTGAAATATTCTACAGGTACCCTACATCACAGGGCGTATTATATATATAATACCCAGGAAAAATGGCTATTTCTTATAAATTAGAAGGAAAGAAAGAAGCACCATTAGATATTGCAGTCAAGTTCAATAGCCGCCCTCAATCCTGCTTTTAAAATGCAGAGACTCAAAATAGACAGGCTATGATTTATAAAAATAGATTTGTCTCTCACTTCTAATTTTACATTTTGCAAACAAGTTGTGCTTCAATGAAAATTTTGCAGATAGATGGAGCATCTGGCAATAGGAAGATTGTCACGATTTCAGCGGTTTGGATTCAGACTACAAAGGATAATTGATAAAGTCAATCTTTTGTTTGAACAGCCTCAATGATTTTACCTCCGTAACCTTGATGACAGATGGTGAGTATAGTTACTGTCAATTCGTTCTTATGAGAGGATGGGCCACAACAAGGAATCCCTTCTCACTGCTGAAGCAATGCATCATTGTGGAATGAGGTCCAGCCTAAATCTGCAGGCTAGGCTTTGTCGCTTGCTGGCTTTGTGATCCTGGACACATCTCTGACTATTTAGAGTTTCGTTCCTCAGCTGTAATAGGACAGAGTAAGTCAGATCCTCCCTGCTCAAACAGTGGTCCATTGGCATCGCCTTGTTAAAACTAAGGCCTCTCGGGCCTCTCCAGAGACCTACTGGAATTAGAAATTGCATTTGAAATAGATCCCGGGTGATTCCTATGAACGCCATAGACACTGTGGATGTAATGCTTTTAAGGCTTCCTTCCGTTTGAAACACTCATCATTCCGAGCCCAGGGATAGTGGTTACAGCCCCACAGGCCCTAATAACAGACAGCACATTATGGAATCCAAGACAAATGGAGAGAAATTTATTCCCATCCGGCCAAACTTCAAAGACAAGTCCTCTTGACTACTGGGACCTTGAAATCTCAGAAAACTCTTTTTCTAAGTCATGCCAGATATTCCCCCACCTAGAAGCATAAAAGCCCGGGACCTCATATCCATCTCTTCCTTTTAAACAAAATGATCTTATTTCTGCAGTAAAAAAAAAAAAAAAAAAAAGTTTGCTCCTAGCGTCTCTCTGCACTTACGGATGTTAAGTGGTACCAACACCAAACCAAGCTGTGCTTTTCCCAGAAGTGGCCGTCCTTCCCCTGCCTGGGCATCACATTACTGCCAGGCCATTTGCACCATCTGCTCATTAAGCGTCAGTTGATGGGAGGATGGGGGACACCTGGCGACCGTGAAGTCGGCCCAAGACGCTGAAGGAAACCAGCAAAGTGCTAAAAAGGCACAACATAAAACAGACCTTGGGAATCCAGAAGGTTGAGTTTCAGAGGAAGGAGGTTGAAGCCAAGCAGGTCTGGCTTCTGAGGCTCTGGGAAGCCTTTCATCTCCTGACCTTCTGCCTTGTCTGCCCTACGCTGCAAAGAGAGAGAGATTCCTAAGGAAGCGAGGGTATGTACGTTTTCTGCTGACCAGCTCCTTCCTGCAAAGCGCGCAGTGCATGGCGAGCCCGCTCTGGGAACCTGATGGAGAGAAGACTGTTCAGTTTCTGAAAGGGCACATGTGTTTCCGAGCCGCTAGCTGGGTCATGGCTTCTAATTCTGTAAAACACCTGTAGCCAACTGTTTATCATTTCTGAAGGCACATTTGGACTCAAAGACCCAGCTATAACCTGCAGAAATGTGGCCAGAGGGCTACGCTCTGGAAGACTGGGCCTCAGAGAACCACATGAAGGGTTCTCTGGCTAAAGTTAGGGCTGACAATCTTACACGTACTCCAAGGAGCCCCAACTGTCAGTCCCAGGTCTTCTTCTCAGCCCAGAGTTACTGGAGAAAACCTGTCGCAAGTTTAGGTCATAGTTTCAGGTTTTTGGTTCTTTTTTTAGTGAAGTATAGTCAGTTGACAATGTTGCATCAATTTCTGGTGTACAGCATCATGTTTTAGTCATACATAGACATACATATATTCCTTTTCATATTCATTTTCATTATAGGTTCTTAACAGCAAGCGATCGTGTCCTGTGTCCCCTTGGCCGACAACATGCAAGTTCGTTAAAAGCATGAGGAGAGGTGGTCCGTGAACCGTAACAGAATCACTTCGGAATTTATTGTTAACAGTTAATTAGAGCCCTTTGTACCGAAGAAGAGTGGAGGAATTCAGAGAGTAATCTCTGGGACGGAATCCTGACTTGACAACTTACCTGTTTGATCATGGGTAAATTCATGTTTTTCTGCTTCAGTTTCCTTACTTATAAAATGGGATTGTGATAGTGATGTGTCTAATAAGGTTGCTGGAAGGAATCCACGTACTCTCTGAAAAACAGTCTGACATAATAGTTAACTGCTGCACACTCCCCAAGGGTTTGCTATTATTGTTGGAGAAGTAAGATCATTCTGAAGTGTATTTTCTTTTTTTTTTTCCCTCCACCCACAGAACGTAGAAGCTAATCAAAGAAACTGTTAGGATCAGCCTTCTGCATGGAGTCCAGAAGCCAAGGAGAAGGGAGAAACCTCTTCGATCTTTCCACTTCCTGCCAGGCCTTTTTTCCCGTTACCTTTGTATTTAACTCTGAGCTTCTATCAGGGAAAACAGGAAAAAAAAGAAATCCATCTAATGGTTCTTTCCTACAGTGTCTTCCTTGTCGGCATCTGCTCCATCACTAGTAGACAGCCATGTATTAAAAGCTCCCTCAAGACTGTTCAAACAGGGAATTACCTCTCATTCTCAGCGATGAGAGGGGGCTTAGTTGGAGCCAAATTATTTCACTGCCCGAAAATCTCAGTCCAGGCTCTCACAATGGGTGAAGTCAAGAGTCTCAAACTCACATGCCCACAGGGGCCAGAGAGGTAACTGGAAGAGCAGAGGGCTCTCAGCCTGCCTTCTGTTCCTCACTTTAGGGAGAGGTGTGGCTACCGACATGCATCGCTCTACTGGTAGGCAAATACGGGTACACATGCAGCCATTCTCACCAGGTCTCAGTCTGGGACAAGGTCACAGGTGTCGGGGCCAGCGGAGAACTGGCAGCCTTAGGATCTCCAGGGGAGCCGTCACTCAGCAGCCCTCAATCCCTGCCAGGCAAGCCCAGAGATGTTTGATTTCCTAACGTTTAAAGAGCACCCCCAACCTGGATTTTTTAAAAAGTGAAACCGCCACATTTTTAAACTATCAGCTGAAAATTTCATGTGTCAAACCATGGAAGGCGACAGATGAAATTTGTTTGCCAGTTGAATCTGGTTCCCAGGCTTCAGTCCGGGGTTCAGTTACACGCAGTTAGATCCATCGCTCCCCTAGCCAGTACGCCCTGAAGAGCCCTGCACCTGCCTCGTGGAGGGCTGGGTGCTGCGGGGAGAGAGAAAGCCTTTCCACCTTGTTCAGGAGATACGAGTCTCAGGCAGGAGGACTCCTTCACTTTTTTCCCCTTGAACTTTTTATTTTGAAATAATCCCAGATATACAGAAAAGTTGCAAAAGTAGAACAAAGATTTCCTACCAACCATTCACCCAGGTCCTCCATATGGTTAATATTTTAGCATATTTGCTTTCTCATTCTCTTTGTCTTGTTTTTCCTCTTTCTAAGTATTGTCTACATGTGTGTGTTCTTCCCGAAACATTTGAAAGCTAAAGAACCAGTGTCCCTTGACTCCTAGATAGTTACGTGAGTTTATTAAAGGCAAGAATAGTCTCCTACACTCCACGGTCTAATGGTCAAATCAGGAAATTAACATTAACACAATCTTATTATTTGATGTGTAAGGATTATTCAAATGTTATACCTCAATTTCTTTTTTTATAGTATAGCCAGATTACAATATTGTGTCAATTTCTGGTGTACAACATAACGGTTCAGTCATACATGTACATACATATATTCCTTTTCATATTCTTTTTCATTATAAGTCACTACAAGATATTGAATATAGTTCCCTGTGCTATACAGTATAAACCTGTTTATCTATTTTATATATAGTAGTATGTATCTGTAAATCCCAAACTCCCAATTTACCCCTCCACCCCCTCGCATTTCCCCCCAGTAACCATAAGTTTGTTTTCTATGTCTGGGAGTATGTTTCTGTTTTATAAATAAGTTCATTTGTGTAATTTTTTAGATTCCACATATAAGTAATATCATATGGTATTTTTCTTTCTTTTTCTGGCTTACTTCACTTAGAATGATGATCTCCAGGTCCATGCATGCTGCTGCAAATGGCATAACTTAATTCTTTTTTATGGCTGAATAGTATTCCACTGTGTATTTATATACAGTGGTATTTATAGTGGTACCAGAATTTCTTTATCCAGTCATCTGTCAATGGACATTTAGGTTGCTTCCATGTCTTGGCTGTTGTATATAGTGCTGCTATGAACATTGTCAATTTCTTTACAGCCAAAGAAAACATTTCAGGTCCAAGATCTAACAGATTGTCTCATGTTGCCTTTAGCCTCCTATTTCACTGTGGGTGGGATGAGGTGGGTGAACAGCTTCTCTTTGTCATAAGACAAATCTCTTGTGTCTTTTATAACATCAATATTTTAGGAGAGAAGAGACTAATTTTAGATTTGGGTTTGTTTAATACCTCCTCATGATTAGATGCAGGTCACACATTTTTGGCAGGAATACCAAGAAGCGATGCTGAGTCCTCCTCGGTGTGAGAAAGGCGCAGTGGGAATATTTTCGGAAGGCCATCACCTGGCTTTGGGAAGGGAAGCATTAGCTGCACAAGTGCTTGCCCTCCAAACTGGCATTTGGCTATTGTTTTTTTGTTATTTTAGCCTCGTTATTAAAGATACGATCCAGATTCTCTCCGTCTTTCTGAGTTTCTCCCCTTGCTTCTCTCCTCTTACCCATATTTGTTTTCATAGTATAATACCCACACTCTCTGGATCCATTTGGTACTGAGATTGAAGGCAGGCCTGTGAAGTTGGATGGATTGTTAGCTGAAATGACAGCAAAATAAAGCAGACAGGACTCACGACTGAATTTGGTAATAGGAATTTCTCCCACTACTCAGTCCCTCAGACACTTTAAACAGAAAGCAAGAAGCAGACCACGGATTAAACAGAAGGTAGAGATGCCTAATTACACCATCTTCATTTGAGTAGAAGAAATTAATTGAATTTATGGAAGTTTGAAAAATTCCCAAAGCTTTAGTGGATTTATTTTTCTCCTCTTTATAAGAGGAAAAGGTATACAGGCAAAGATTTTAAAATATGAGCACAAGACAGCTTTGCACTGGAATCCTAGTTTTGTCCCTTAGGACGATTCACTCTGTGGAAATGCTTTATGAACCCCAGAAATTTGAGTGGCATTTGGAGAACAGCGGCAAAGCATGGGCTTTTGAATTAGCAAGTCCTACTTGGAGCCTCAAATTTACCATCCAATATTTGCGGAGTTCTGGACAATTTGCTGTCTGAAGCTCAGTTACTTCATTTATAAAATGCGGGATTATCTTGCCAGACTTTCATGAGGATTAACAAGATAAACAAAAGAAAAACATTTAACTCAACGTTAACTGGTAGGTAGTTTAAGCCCCCTAAATGTGGATTCCCTTTCTTATTCCTTTTTAATCTTTGCACCTTCAAGGGTTTACTAATTCACTCCTTTTTACAAAGCCCATTGGGAGGAATTTCAGTATCTAGAAGTACTGAAAAAGGTTTGGAGAAAAAAAAGAGGCTCAGGAAGTTTTTAGTAATTTCAACCACCTGCCATATTGGATGTAGGCACATTCTTCTTGCCATCCCAAAATCATGGAAGCAAATACCGATGACTGGGAAGTTTTTACACGAGTATGAGTCATTAAACCAAAATTTTTTCAGAAGCATCTTAGCAAGCACAAACAGAAAACCTCTGGATCTTGGTTCTGTGTAGAAATCCCATCTTGGTAATTCATTACTCATTACAATTGGAACCCAAGAATTACTGTGACAAAGTAGGTGACAGAATCTTGCAGGTAGAGAAAAGAGATTATCAGGGACTGAAGGAACATAGTTCTGTGTAGAGGAAACTGCTACTCTTACGTCGCTGTGACTCCCCGGTGGATGCTAGTGTACATTTAAGCCCTGGCTCCAAACTCAGCAGCGTACACATCCACTTTTGTTCACTTGAGATTTTCACAGGCACCTGACACCATAGTCTGGGTAAAGTTAAAACAACCCCGAATTCCTATTTTCTTACCTCCATAGGAAGCATTACCTCGTGTGTGCAGATATTTCTGTATTTCTCCTACCTTTGTTGGGAAATTTGTCATCCAAAATGGGGTGGGGAGGAGAGAAGTTATATATTGGATGATTAGAAGCTTCTTTTTTTTAATTTTATTTATTTATTTTTTAAACTTTTTTTTATTAAGTTATAGTCATTTTACAATGTTGTGTCAAATTCCAGGGTAGAGCACAATTTTTCAGTTATACATGAATATATATATATTCATTGTCACATTTTTTTTCCGCTGTGAGCTACCACAAGATCTTGTGTATATTTCCCTGTGCTATACAGTATAATCTTGTTTATCTATTCTACATTTTGAAATCCCAGTCTGTCCCTTCCCATTCCCCACCCCTTTGGCAACCACAAGTTTGTATGGATGCTTCTTTAAGGGAAGATAACTGTAGCCTCATTGTCCACTGAAAAAAGAAACATTGCTTATTAAAAGGATTACTTATCATCCAAACCTGGGCACTTTTGAGAGAGAAAGAGGGCGCTATTAGTAATTATACTGACACAAAAGAAGTCAACTAAGACTGACCCAGACAAATCTGAGCATACGGTCCTGCTATCCTTGAGGGCTTGGGTCAGAAATTGACCTAGAAATTATCATACTTAGTAGAATAAGTCAGACAGAGAAAGATAAATACCAGATGATATCACTTTTATGTGGAATCTAAAAAATGACACAAATGAACTTACTTACAAGACAGAAACAGACTCACAGACATAGAGAACAAACTTATGGTTACCAAAGGGCAAAGGCTGGGGGGATAAATTAGGAGTTTGGGATTAGCAGATACAAACTATTATATATAAAAGAGATAAACAACAAGGTCCTACTGTACAGCACAGGGAACTATATTCAGTAGCTTGTAATAACCCATGATAAAAAAGAATATATATATATGTATAACTGAATCACTCTGCTGTACACCAGAAACTAGCACATTATAAATCAACTATACTTCAATTTAAAAAAAAAAGGATTATGGGGGTACAGTCTCCTAAGAGGTCAAACTTCTTGAAACTTCCATAAACAGGCAATGTCAATGAAATATTTTAGAGACATAGGGTGGGAGAGGGCACCTACAAGGGCGAGAATATGTCATTTCAAAAATGTGTCGGCAACATGAGCTGGTTCTCTTGTCGGCACTCAAGCTTTTGACCTCTTCTGCACCTGTGTTAGGTCTTCCTGAGTGTCTGGCATTTTTTTCTTATTACACAATCTTCTGTTTTTTAAGACTGTCAAGTTCAGCAGCTTCTTTTAAATGAGTGCAAGTATAGATGTCTTCGACCAGCATTTGCTAAACTGTGAATAATGGAACCCTTGGTTATGTGAGATGTTACTGTGTTCCTCCAAATTTTTTTTTTTTTTTATTCTATGGTCTTTAAAAAATAAGTTCAGGTCGGGGTAGGGTAAAGCTCAGTGGTAGGTGCATGATTAGCATGCATGAGATCCTGGGTTCAAGCCCCAGAACCTCCATTAAAATAAATAAATAAATAAACCTAGTTACCTCCTCCACAAAAAAAAAAAAAAATTTAAGTTTGGGAAAATACACAAATGTATTAAAAGCTCTGAGAAGTCCTGCAATGAAGTAACTTATTAAACTTTAAAAAAAAAAAAAAAACCACGTAGGTAAGTAGGTAAAACTGTCAATGGCAGAAATTCCTCGTCCTGCTATCACATACCTCCTTTCAGGGTCCCTCTCGCCCAGGCTGTCTGGGTTCTCCACTGCAGGTCCCTCACCATGATTCAAACCTGACTTTTCCTTGAGATCACATGCAGCCAGCGCCCCATTTTCTCATGCCTCAGTTCAGAGAACTGAAGATTCATCTCACAAACTCCTTTACAATAGGTATCTATTTCTAATGATCTTAGTGTGGTAGCCCTCCCGGGCAAACGAGCAACGTGGGAAATCTGGAGCAAAGACAGTTGGAAAGTTGGCTGTTTTCGTTTTAGGGAGTGGTTCTTTGTTTTGTTTTGGATAGAAGCTTCCTCCTCTCTGCTTTACAAGGGCTTTTACTTGTGAATTACCAGCAGGCATTTCAGAATTTTTGTGTGCTTAGCTCAATTTTCCCTCCCCACAGAAGGAGCAGGTGGTCCCTGTAGGGGATCCTGTAGGTGCCTTAGTCATGTGGCACAGGCTTTCCATTTTAAAGACGAGAACAAATGAGATCTGGAGAAGCCAGGGGGATACTCATTATCACAGCAAAAATCGATATATACATAAGCTAGAATTTGACACTGCCCCACACAAGTTTTCTGAACTAAGTAAATTTGAGTCCAGTCAATGGAATAGTCACAGGCACTTCTGAATTAATAACAGATATACTATGATAATATTAATAAGATAATAATAATATTAACAATAACAAAATAGCTAAATCACATATTGCTTTCCATGTACAAGGCATTGTCCCAAGTGCTTAACACATATCAACATATCTAACATTTAAATCAACGTTTAAAATTAAATCAACATGTAAAACTTATCCATAATGGTAAAGGCAAAATTTAGATTTCTTTTTTTCTTCTTTCGCAGAAACTAGAATTAATTCTTTGCAGCACATTAGCCTTGTTTGGTTTTATTTGCCTTGAAAGCTCTGGGTAGATTGTTTCCTCATATAACCCAGTGCTTTTAGCTCTTTCCCTGCACATTAGAGGAGTATTTTTCAGCATGTATCTTGCAGCTTTTAGTTCAAGGCTGAATGTGGGCTTTTTCTTGCAGTGTTTATGCTTGTGCTAAAGTGGTGTGGACTCATATGATTAGGTAAGGTTTGTTGCTGGAGGCAATAGTACGCAATTGCTTAAAATCTTACTCAGTTCAGATGGTTAACAGTCTTCAGTGGCATTTAACTCCTGCTTTGTGTTCATCTGTATTCAAGTACTTCAAGACATGTGTTTAGCTAGCTTCCTGGGGTGACTTTCTGCCTGATATTGTTTAAGCTACATTTCAAATATGGTAGGGAGGGGTAAGGAATAAAAAGGAATAGAAAAAGCACATAGGACACGTTGTCATCCATTACCCACTAAACATTTAGGAAGCCTTTTTCTCTAAATAGGAACCAGAGATACAATTAGCCTGAAGGGCATTGCTTTTTGGATAATCCAAAGTTGAGTCCCCCTGTGAGTGGTGGATGCTGAGTGTGGAAGCTCTAGTTTCTCACCGTCCAGTTCAGTCTCAATAGATTTTTCTTGGAGTCTCAGCATCGTGCTTGGCTCTTGGTTAATCTAAGTATGTGTGTATATATAATGGAATGAAGGGTTGAAGACTTAACGAGAGAACTGAAATACAAAAGGGTGTTAGGAAGGGGTTGTTTTGAGGGTGAGGGTGTGTTTCAGGTCGGGAGATGGCTAGGATGGACTCTGCTGTAAATTTTTGTTAAAGGAGGGACAGTTACTTACGTAGACATGCAAGTATGGAACAGGAGGGTCCAGCTACCAACCCAAGTGAGGGCTCCCCCCTTGTGGAGGACAGCACAGATCTTAACAGCCAACCCCCCGAAGTAGGAGCCCACAGACCTCCTCCACTGTGTCTTCCACGAGTCTGGAGTCACCACGTAGAGCTCAACACTCAAGATACTGGTCTGAACGAAGCTTTACTCATGGAAAAGGGAAGCAATACAGCAAGATCAGTGTCTGTAGACAGCTATCGGATCCCTCCCAGTAGCTGACTCAGGGTGATGGACAGGACCCAGCTCCCTGTGCCGCAGGCAAAGACCCGATTCCCTTCCTGCTGTGGGAGATGCACTCATGGGGCTGCACCGGGCTGCATATGATGCTCAGGCTTGTCCCATGACATTCACTATGTACCCAGAATGGAAGAAAGTGTTCTCCTAATCAGGAAGAAGAACTGGGAGGGTGTGACAGCTTGCCCCCAGTTCCACAGAGGGGAGAGTTTCAGGTCCAGAGCACTGACTGGGCCATCCCGGAGTGGCAGATGGAGTGGTAGCTGCTTCTACAACGATCGGAAAGGGACATAGGAGAGTGGAGGGTCAAACTGGAAATGCCTGCCCTTAAGAAGAGAACGGCGTGCAGCTATCTCCTTCCCTCCCCTCCGTTTTATGAATGAAAGGCATTGCTGATCGATCGCGGACCTTTGCACAAATGAATTAGGGTACAGAGTCAGGATTATGTTTCTTTTTGCCCTCAGAATCCTTTTTAGCAAGTCGTTTGCAGGAGGCCACTTCCAGCTAGATGGAATTACTGTATGATTGGAAATCGATGTATTGTAGGACTAAAGATACTGTGAAATGAAAGACACGTCAACTCTGAGGTAACAAGGGAGTGGAGGAGGGGTATTTGATATTGAAGCAGACCCGTGAAATGCAGTGAGCTGCCAGAGGAAAAACAGGGGCTCCCAGTAGGGGAGAGAGGGGTCTCATAAACTCAACTGGGTTGGCATGGATGGATGGATGAATGAATAAATAATGAGAGGTGCATTTGAATTAGTCAGAATGGCTATATTCTCCTCATGGCATTTCCTTCATTTTTAAACAAACTTGGGCGAGCCCCATATGTCAGATATTTCTTAGCAGAGCAAAGATTGGAAATGTGGCAATACCCTGATAGTTCAGGCAAAACCTCCACTTCTGTTTAGGGTGCAGAAAATACCATGGGGAAAGAGAATTATAAATAAAACGTGTTTTGGTTTTTTTTTATATAACAGCATGTCATTATCATCTTTATGAATTTATGTGACACCTTTTACTGAGGAAAGTCAGTGAAATTCCATTAATGTTTAGATACTATTACACAATGAAGCATGCAGGGTAGGCTAAAGTTAAAATCCAATATACACGTAAGGAAACTTGAATTTTTGTTCCTTGGTCATTGGGCCAAAAGCCATTATCAGTCATATTTAGACTAAAATATTCCAATAAAAAGTGCAAAATTGCCTACACTGATGAGCAAAATATGCAACCAACAGAGAATGACTTCATTTTGTACTTTGCTGAGATTGTCTGGGGTTGTGTTCACGTGGTTTTAACTGAATATCTTGGTGTACCTCACGATGTCAGGCCCATGGTCTTCCTTCTCTCCTCCTTGCTTTACCTTATCATTTCCTTTTGAACTCATCAATGTAATTTCAAAAGAAATTATATTACATGTATTTTAGTTGTCAAAAAACTAAAAATATGTAAAATTCTGTAGCCAGAAGTTACTTCTATTTACATTTCGGTAATACTCTTTTAAACAACACAAAAGAGATTATTTTTATGGACTCTTCTGTAAAATGTCTTTTTTTCCCCCTAATATGTTGTGTGATACATATCTTCTTTCTAGATTAATAAATTCATTTTATATAAAACATATACCTATATCATTTTTCCTAGTTGCATAGTATTCTATGACGTGAGTTTAACACAAGTTACTTAACCAATTCTTATTTTCGAATCTAACGTTTTTTCCCAAATTTTGCAGTGTTGTGATGAAATGAGATAATGTCCTTGAAGCTAAATCTTTGCCTTCATCCTTAATATTTTATTTGGAATAAACCTTGTAAGTGCTACTACAGAAACAAAGAATGTGTATGTTGTCCAATTTCAGTGTAGCTTGCTGAATTGCCTTTTAGGAAGATCACAGGTCTTTCCTACTGAAGAGCTGTGTGTGGAAGTCCAAGAACCCTTGGTGATATCCTTGTTCTTTCTTTATTTTTCATCTTTGCTGATTTGATGAATGTGCTACTGTATCATTTTAATTTGCTATTTTAAATTTTATTAATGAGTTTGAATATATGTTTATTGGCCATTTGTATTACTTGATTTGTGCACTGCATATGCAGAGTTTTACCATTTTTTCTACTAGTATTTTCTTTTTCTCATTGATTCAAAATAAGTCTATTAAATTTGCTAACCCATAGAACTGCATGTATTTCACAATTTTAGTAAATTTCAAAATCTTCTAAATCAGGATTCTGAATTGTGAATAAGAATCCACACTAATTCCTGCTTTCTTAAATTGTTCTCGCTGCAATGACCACTGGCAAAAATATAATATTGACCATGGCAGAAATTGATCTGAGCCACCTTCCTAATGGTTTTTCTTTAATGGTAATGAACTAAATTGTGTCTGGGCAGAGAATAAAACTTAGCCCATCCCAAAGTTAAAGGGAAAGTGGAATCAATTATTTATATCTTTCAGCTAATCACAAGGTCATTTTTTTTTCTTCATTACCTAAATATTTTAGAGTAAAGCACATTTGCTTCTTGGACTTTTTTCTTTTTTTCTTTCTGATTTTCCAGATAGCTTTTTCCATCCTGTAAAGCTTCATAATGCTGATGTGGACCTAGCCAGAGTATTAACGATCTGAGGACCTCAACTTCAGATGAAACAACTATCGCAGATCAAAGTAATTTTGCCTTACGGGGACTCGCATACAGGGTCAAATGCAGCCCCTCCATAGGTGCTTTATGAGAGATGGTCCATGGAGGAGGTAGGGTGGCCGCATCTTCACCAGCTCTGCAGAAAGGCGCCGTCTGAGTCTGACCCCCGTGCTCACAGTCATCGCACTACATCGTCATTCTCTACCAAGCTCAAATCTCAGAGCTTCATCTTTGATTCAGCTGCTACAGTGGGGATGGATATTCATATCTTTATAGACATGTAGCCTTCCCACCCCTAATTTTTTTTTCCTCATGGTGTTTGGTGTTAGGGTGAAGGGCGAAGGTCACATTTGAACATAAGTCAGGTTTTTTTATTTTATGTGGGGGAAAGCCAGGGGCGTTTGCAGAACTTAAAACAGAAATCAAACCTTTAAAGGTCGACTGTATGTGTCCTGCCACTCATATTCTCTTCTGGCTTCTAACTTTTCCTTAGGCTTAAAATATATCTGCAGCCGCTGATTCCTTTGTTCTTTGGAGAGTTCATTTCTTATTCTTTCAAAAAAACAAAACAAAAAACAAACAAACAAAAAAAACCAACCAAAAAACCCACTTTTTTTGTTGTTGTTGTTAAAAAAGTTAGCCAACAAATAAAGTTTTTGTTGATCATGGTTTCAGAGCCTGCTTGCTTTCAACTCTGTAGAACAAAATGGGGCCCACTGTTACTTCAGGAGTGCCACCCTGCACCCCAAGTGGCTGGGATTTGCAGTGGATAAGAAGTTCCTGGGCACTGTGGTTCACTGACTGTGGAATTAGGAGGCATTGGGGCAGGAGAGGACGTCACCTCATTTTGAAATGAAGACAGATGAGTCAACGCATCTGGAAAGAATGCTAATTTAATATTTCCCAGTATCTTCTTTAATAGACCCAGCTACAAAGTTTGGCATCAAACCTGCCTTGAATCTTGTACCTCTTAGTGGCTATATCAGTATACATGTTATAGACTGGAAGTTTATAGTTCATTAAAATCATTGGTGGAGAGCCAGGAATGCTGGTCAGGGATGTCTGCCACATTCAGAGTGTATTATCAAAAAACCGGAATAAATAAACCCTTGACTTGCTTCTTATTAGACAGCTTGGATATAGACTGATTCTTTGTCACCATTGTCTTTACTTAAATGCATAAATAAGTGATGTCCCAGGCTACTGTGGGTGGGGAGAAAAAAAACTGTAACAAGTAACTACATTTGCTGCATTAAATGGATTTTCAACTTTCATTTAGGTGGCAAATTTTGACTAAGTGACCATCTTTGCTCTCTTCAGTTCTTAGAAGAAATCTGTATTTCTTATCCCTGCACGTTCATCAGTGTTTCAGCCTTCGCCTAGAGATGCCTGTCCGTCTCTTCTTCTCTAGTCCATGTTCTTAATCCTGCTCATTGAAGTCTCTGCCTGTCTCATTAATTCATTCTCCATGGCTTTATGCTGGGGAAAAAATATAGGCCCAAGCAAACAAGCCCCCGTCATCCTTGAGTTTACAATCTAAAGAAATCTTTGATTTTCCTTTGCCCCAGTTAGAAATACTTGCTTTCCTTTCTGTATTTCTCTTTGCACGTCAAACCTTAAACCTTTATCATAGTCATTTCTCCCATTTGTTAGATTTTGAGTGCCGACCCTTTACATAGTACCCTTCTGCTCGCCTGAATTTTGAACCAATTGTGACAAAACCGTAAGTTCAGTGGGATATGAAATATTATTTTTATTTTTTATAAAACTCAAAATTAGCAGTAGGCCTGTGGGGTTCCTAATTCTGAACTCCAAAATTAGACAGTTCCTCCATTAAAAAGCACCCTGGAAAAAGCAGACACCAGCATGGGCCAAATCTACACGGTGTAGAGGGACATGAGAAGGAACCTCCAACAACGCCAAGACTTACAAGGGAGAGCAGCTTGGTCTCAGGAGAAGGGATGAGAAAGGATGTGGCTGTACATGCTGGGTTTGTCCTTTTAAGCTGGACGGGAGTGAAAGAGAGGCTTAGAATTGGGCCAAATGTGGGCTCCCTCCACATCTGGAGGGGAAAGACGTGTTCCCATCCCAACTCACTCTGTGTATTTCCCTACCAGGGGACCCCTTTTGAATTTATTTGTTAATCCCTGAGAGTAGCCAGAATACAATAGGCACTCTGTAAATATTTATTAAATACATCTATTAGAAGATAAACTCAATTCAGGAATGTATTCCAAAATAAAGAAGAAACGAACAAACGAACATTCTTGCCCTGAGTAAATTCCTTCTTGACTGCCTTGTAAACAGTATGTTCTGTCTCAGGCTTATTTTAACGATATTTACAATGTCAAGATAAAACTTTCAATCATTTGGATTCAACCGTGTCCAGTCTTCCATACTTACTGAGATTAAAAAATGAATGTGAGTATCTTCAGAAATTTCTCAGTGAACATGGTGGCAATAAAAATTTCAAATCACTGTAGGCTAAATTATGAGAGGAAGGTCTGAGAAGTCCTCACCGTGACTCTAAGAGCTTTTTAGAAATCTTAAAACTTTTTATAGCATCATGAACTGAAATCTGGGTTGTGGTAGAGGGGAGGAACTACACGAAGAGAAGTTCAGGAAAGAGGGGAACTTTGGCGACTTAGCTTAAGAAAATCTGATGCTGTTTCAGCCATACATTTTAAATATCCTTAATTATCCATGTCCCCATCCACCAAGCATGTGATGTCAGTCTTTGCTGATAATAAAACATCTGCTGATTTGGTCAGGGAATCAGCCCTTCATTTAATCGGGGATATGGTCTGATTTTCCCAACAGCCAAGTTTGCCTTAGGGTTTACCATTAATTAATTGCATCTAAATATTAACTGACATCCAGTCTAGGGTGTGAGCAAAACTCCCCTCCAGGGCACGTCCTCTTTGGAAAATTTAACATTTCCATTATGAAAGCCAAGAGGATGAAATACTTTTAGAAATGTGGCTGTTGAGGGCAAATAGCTCCTACTGGGTGAGGAAGGAGACGAGGAAGACTAAGAGAAATGACTCTAGGGAAGGGGTTGGCTAGAGAACTGATTCATTCAACCTCTCGAAGAAATTGAATCAAAAGGAAAGAGGAAAGGCAGGTTTGCTGAGTTTTCTTGTATTAGAGCTGTAGAGTCCTGGGAGCCCGAGAGTTGTGATGGGCAGAAAGAACTCTACTGAGAACGTCACCTTGGAAATGCTTTTCCTCCATAGGGGAGAGGTTTGTCTGTAAGAATAACTACAATTTCGTGGTCTTGGGCCATAGAGAAGAATTATATCATATCCTTTTTATTTCTAGAGAGCTGGCCAGTTTGAGATCAAATTACAAAGTAAAGGCAACCATTTGCCTCATGTTCAAGAACTAAATAATATGTTATATTTGATGCTACAATTTCTTGTTCCTCACAAGGAGTGATTTTTTTGTCCTGGGGAAATCATTCAAGAAGGATCTTTTCTTCTCTTGGTCATCTCTGTGAAAACTGAGACGGTCTGTGTCAACATAACTTAACAGTTTGCTCTTAAAAATTCTTAGCCAGGAAGATCAAACTGTAAACGAATAATAACTTCACTCTTTGCTGCAGGATACTCTTGTACACCAGTTTATCCAGGCAAACACGTGCCTGTCTGGGAAAACAGCTGTCTACACAGGACAAGAGTTTTCTCACTTGGACTAGAGCGAATCCATCAGGACAGCAATCAGCTCATCAAGACTTGCTTCCAGACCCTTGCCTTGTTGTGTTCACTGATGTAAAACTTTGCCCAGTCCTAACTTGCAAAACCTTGAAAGCCCATTTTAAATCACTTGAGCTCAGATCCCCAAAACTTACAGAAACCCTTCAATTTCTTCCCTCTTCTGGGTTGCTATTAGGCCTCTACCAAGGTGGTGTTTCCCCGTGCTACGGTAGGTTTAATAAACTCACCTTTGTTTGACCAACGAGATGAGGTGACCTTACTGAGGTCAGGTAACTGAGAGCCTAGTATGTAGGTAGATGCATCCACATGGATGCTGACCTCTCTCAAGGTGGTGCCCAGAGTTCAGATTTTAGTGGAAAGGAAATTAGGCATCAGAGCTGTGAGTGAAACTGGGGAGTAGGGTGACTAGAGTGAGGAGACAAAGGAGGTGCAATAGTTGAATAACAAGAGCCTCAAGGGAGCAGGTTTGGGGACATTAGAAGAAAACTAATGGTCTGGGTGGAGGATTGAATGCCAGTAGTCAGTCTTCTCTCTTGACTTTGAGGTCTATGCTTTATGGGAGAATAAGGTTCCCCTTCAGATTTCCAAGGAGGCATCGAAATATATATATATAATACACATATATATTTCCAGATTCTTTTCCATTACAGCTCATTACCAGATATTGAATATAGTTCTCTGTGCTATACAGTAGGTCCTTGTCATTTGTCTGTTTTATATATAGTAATGTGTGTCTGTTAATCCCCAACCCCAAATCTATCCTTCCCCCATTTTCTCCCGAGTTAACCACAGTTTGTTTTCTGTGTCTGTGAGTCTCACCAATGACTCTTGCGTGACCAGTTCCTTTAGCTGTTTTTCATCTTTATTTCAGTTGTTTTATCTGCAACATTTTCTACTGTTGAACAAGAGAAAGCTTCAGAGATGAGTAAAGATAGACGTTCTAGGCAAGGAATGATGTCATGAAGAAGGGGAGATGTCATGGAGTTTAAGAAGATAGTGGAAAGATTTGTCTTTTTGGCCAGGGCACAAGCTTTCTTGAATAATAGGGAGAGGGAAAGAAAAAGAAAAAAAAAAAAGGCAAAGTGTGTTGGCAACAGATTGTTAGAAGAGCCCGTGAGTGCCGTGTTAAGGGATTCAGATAGTATTCCACAGTGATCAGGGCCACTGGGACTATTTGAAAAGAGACTAATGCACGGTGAGAGATGTTCATTATCATTCATCTGCCACTAGTGTTTCAAACTAGTGACTTACGCTTGCTTACCTATGCTCACGGCATCAGTATCGGAATCAAAGTCACGGGCAGTTTAGGTAAAGGAAGCATAAGGAATACTTTTTTGCTTTGGGTTTGAGGCTGGCTAGAAATTTCCGTGGAAATCCAGGAGGGCATTTGAAGATGCAGGACTAGTTGTGAAGAGCAGACAGCATAGACATGCAGATTAGAGATTTGTTTTTAGAGAAGTGAGAGCTGAAGTTTTGATGAAGAGCCCTGTTGAGACAAGCAACTCTCCTCAAGATAACCCGTCCTTTCTTTTCAATCTGCTGTTTAAAATTTTTTTAAACTTTAAATTATTGTTTTTGTTAGAGAATTCCTTGCAGTACATTTGCGCAAAGTTTCATTTCACTTTACATTTAAAACTGTTGTGGTGCATAGATGATACTGTTTTTGTTATACTGATGGGTCCTTTGGTGACTGGTGGGTAAGACACATTTTTTCCTTCTGACAGTTGGAGTTGCAGTTTTTTCCTGTATATGCTGAACTGTTGTTTTGCTCTTGCAAATATATTCAACATCACAGTTCTTCCACATGACAGACAGAGAAAGCACTGGCAGATTCCAACCTCAGGAAGAAATTATGTCTATTTCTATAGTCCCAACCAGAGAATCATGTTTGTCTGCCAGGGTACACCTTTTAGTTCTCAGTGCATTTCCATTAAGTGAAGGGCACATGATGTGATATTCTTTGATGTCACTCTACTCTATTGGGTCGCCGTGTTTTTAATTAATTGTTAAAGAGTTGATTAAATATTTGACTCTGCTTTTTAGATGATCCCACAGATATGTTTGAAAGTAAAATGTAAGGGTTGATGATGATTGGATTTGATGATTACCTGTGAAGTTTGGGCTATGTAAGTGGGAAATTGTGTAATTCAAAGTGTTAATGACCCAATATCAAGTTTCTGATGCTGTAGATATGTGAAAAGATAAAAACTTCTAGAAGGTTCGAAATAAGATATGAAGTCTGCAATAGTTTCTAATCTAATTTTGTTGCCTTTTACTCAGAGACACTGATCCTCTTTGATTCTCTATAACATCTTTAACTAAAATTCATTATGATTACTCTACAGAATGTGAGATTTGCCACTGTTGTTTCTTTGTGAAAACATTGTATTTGTTAAAACTCTTTTGATGTTCCTTCTGAGAAACTTGTTTAAATTTGCTCCATGTAACCTGTCTATTTGTCAGTCTGGCACTTCCTCCAAATAAAATGTTATTTTCAAGAAAAAAAAAAATCTGAGACCAAAAATAAAACAGGAATAAGTTTGCGTTCTAGTTTGTGTAAATGATCTAACCTCCTTTTAGTCACCTGGGTCTGGAATGGCTGCTTTAACAAATGTCTTACTCCATCGCCTTGTTAAAAATACAGCCAGTTGTATAACTTTGTCTAAGCTCATGCATTATTGAGCTGATACATCATAGTGGCTTTGAAAAAGCCAATATGCTCCAGCTGCCTCTCATGCAAATTAACTGCATGTGCTAAACTCCTTATGGAAATTTCAATGGCTAAAAATATTACCCACAATCAAAACCCAATGTGATTTTTGCCTTTTCTCTACAATATTTTCCCAGTTAGTGGACATTTTAAGAGATTTTCAATTTGGTTAACTTCTTAATTTTGTTTTATTTTAATGAAATAACCCCCCTCCCCAGACATACATAAGCATATACACTCACTCACATATATATACACATACACAATCAACACTCATTACTAGCAGCAATTATGTTCTGTGAAGTCACCACAAATACTGAATTAGCAAAAACTGACCCATTGCTCCTAGGGGAAATACACAGTTAGGTTCCTGCGAGCCTCTGGTCACATTTTTGTTGACTGATCAATGCATAGCCTTGTTTCATGTGTATTTCTATTTAAAGACATTTTATTTGATATATGTTGTTGATTCATCAGCATTGTATATAAGCAACAGCACTGTGACTCACATCTGAATAAAGCTTAGCTTATACACATATTTTCTCCGTAAGGCACATCCCAGCCTTCTTGAGATGAGAAACTTCAGAAGACTCTTCAGTACTGTGGTTGGGGGTCATTTTAAACAGTGAAGCCCTTAACAAAAAGCATAAAAGTGCAAAAACCATGGCAATAAAATACTGGGCATATTTAATATATCTGATAAATATACCAGAATAGGACACTGGTATACAGTACAAGAATTAAAACAAGAAGTCAGACTTGGACTGTGTGAGTTGGAAAAGTCAACATTTTTTTTTTCATTTTTCAGTTTTATTAGGTAGAATTGTTACAATTTGACTGCACATATACAATATATTGCATGTAAATACATATACACAATATACTGCACATATTTTTAAAAATTTACATATATATACTGTTCATTGTTTCTGAGAATGTTTAGAGCTTTAGCTTTTTAAACTTACATAGTTATCAAAGGAATAAAGCAAACCACAAAATAAGAATTAATTCAAAAAGATACATACATCCCGTTATTAATAGCAACATTATTTATAACCAGCAAGGTATGGAAGCATCCTAAGTGCACATCAATAGATGAATGGTGAAGAAGATGTAGCATATATACATAATGGAATACAACTCACCCATTAGAAAGAAGGATATCTTGCCGTTTGTGGCCCTTCATTCCCTTTTTTTTTCCCCTTCAAGAATCAGAATTGCATAACTGGCATAAACATTTCCATTGCATCAAAAACAACAAAATACCCAGAAATAAACCTAACCAAGGAGGTTATCTATGCTCTGAAAACTGTGAAACACCGAAGAAGGAAATTGAAGATGACACAAAAAAATGGAAAGATATCTTGTGCTCTTGGATGGGAAGAATCAACACTATCAAAATGGCCGTATTACCCAAAGCAATTTACAGGTCCAATGCAACTCATGTTAAAATACCCACAACACTGGAAAAGTCAAATGTGCATATATACACTATCCACCATGAGAGCTGCCACAAGTATTGATTGATTTGGGGTTACAAACACATCTAGCAAATAGGCAAACTTGTAAATATGAGGGGGAAAAAGAGGGTCAGCTGTGTAATAATTAGATGCAAGTAGAATGTGTTAAATATTTAGGGCCCCCAAACCCCAAATAATGCAAGTCTACAGGAACAGATTTAAGTTTCAAAGAACCTATTCTGAGAATTCCTATTTAAAGAAATTTATTTCGAGTCTTCATTTTCTCATCTATTTAGTGTTTAAAAAACAAATACTATTACATTTTATTGAATAATGTAATAAAATTACATTTTTTTGCATTTTAATTTGTCTTAGCCTTTTTGCTATCTGCTGTGCAGCATTTAGTCAGCCACTTGTGGTTGTGTTGTTAATCCACACTTTCTGCAGACTTGTGGGTGTGCCAAAGCATCCAGTACATGACTCCATAAGCAGAACATTCTAGAAAAATATGGACACTGAGTTATTGATGGAATGTCTTCTTCCTCAATCCAGTAGGGTTCCCCATAGCTATAAGTAAACTTCCATACACAGAAAAAGACTTGCTCTTGTCTTTTTAGACAGTAGAACTCCTTACCATTTGTTACACCTCCTTATCCTAAACAAGGTTTTAGTCACTTTGAAAAAGATAATGATTTTGATTTGTAGGAGTAGATGTTATCAGAAGACTGAGACTATTATAAACAATGTTTGAGATGCAGCACACTGAACATTTTTTTTAATTACGAAAAAATTATTTACATTGCCAGAGTGAATTACTTTGATGAAAAAATGGTAGCTTTATAGATAATTAGACGCATATGAAGTATGTTAAATGTTCGGAAACCTAAACCCAAAATAAAATAATAAATCTACAAGTTTGTTCCTAAAAGTTTCAAAGTTTCCCATTCTGAGGATTTCTGCCCAGTGAACTTGAATTGATCTTCAAGTATAGTTTCTTCTCATATATTTTTATCATATTTTGTTCTTGCTGTTTTTTTCTCCTCTGTACATTGCCTACTATTTTGTTTATCAAAACTGGTTATTTTCTCGTGGTTCTTCGTTTCATAGCTATTGATGTGATGGATTAGTTATATTTGTTCAGACAACCCCAACATTCAAATGACATTGCATGAGCTCATTGACATACAGTTTATGAGTTGCTCATGATTTTCACATGAATTGAATTTCTATATTTTATAAGTAGCTTTACTTTATTTCCCTCTTCAATCCATTTCCCGATCCAGTGTCCTATTAAAACAAAGTTCCTTCTTGTCTGCTCTGAGCATCCCTTCTTTGACTCTAAATGCAGCTTTTAAAAGAATATGAACTAGAAAAATCAAATAACTCTCTGATTCCTTTTGTTCATAAGCTGGGTCCCTTTAGATGATTACTTATGATTATAGCTCTTTTTACTCAGAAGGGTTACCTCTTATTTTGAAGTTCTCCAGGTTCAACACAGAAGGATGAAACCTTTGTTCTCTATGTGACATCACCCTAATTTATTGTGGTAAGAGTATACAAACATGCCATTTTTAATGTTAATTTTTTATCTTCAAATAAGAATACAAATAAATCTAAGTGTAAGTGAATTATTTAGGTACTGAGTATCACACACCTTTTTTTTCCCACTTGACATTTCCCAAGTGGATAAAATGTTCGGATATACTAAGAAACTACCAGCATTTCACATCAGAATACACATTTCAAGATTGACTGAACCTTAGGTCTTACGGAGGACTGGTTCTGTTGTCTTCTTCAGAAGAAGCTAGATGGGGTTATACAGGTACATTTTTCATTGGTGAGTTCAGTATCTGGAACGTAACCGATTTATGAATGTTCGGCATGCATTTGAAGGGAGCATCTTCTGAGCCGCACAGACCAAGCTGAGTATTAACAATGCAGTACTCATGGTGCCATGTTTATTAATGCCTCAGTAGGAGGGACAGACATGAAACAGGTGGGGCGTAACTCACTCTCCATGGTATCTTGATACCGCAACAAACCAACAGGATGGAAATACTTGTACAAAGGATGCGCCTTCTCTGATGTGTACTTTTAAACCTACCTTGGAAACCTACAGCCTTTTAAAAAATACTTGTTTCCATTATGTTTTAAGTAAGACAAACACTTTTTCTTTGTTTATGTGATGAACTTGCCCTGTATTTGCCCAGACCTAGATTTACGTACCAGTAGGAAAGCCGAGTAATAGTATTTATGAATCAAATGAGTTCCTCAAGGACAAAAGAACCACAAGGAATTCCTAACAATTGTGTTACAGCTAGGAGGAAACTGGGGGACATTTTTGCCTAACCCATTTATTTCTCAAAGAGGAAGAGGTAAATTTTAGATAGAAATTAGAACATGGACACCAACAAAAAGAGGTGCCTCCTCCTCTTCCCGTTTTTGTTTAGATGGAAACTGATTCTTTCACAGTCATGTTAGGTCATAAGGGAGGCGCCGTGGTGGTACAGCCATCCCTTCTGAGTATTCACTGTACTCCAGAGGTGGGAGAGGAAGAATAGCATTTCTGATGAGACCAGCCAGGAAGACAGCCTCCCCAGGGTTGCCAAATCTAACATGAGCAGATTAACATTCCAGAGAAGAAAGTGGCTGAGGCTCGCACAGCCAGGGCACGTACTTGGTTCTGAGGTTACAGCCAGGGAGAGAGAAAGAGAGAGACAGATTGAGAGAGAGAGAGAAATACAGTTTTAGGAATAATGCCACAGTTTTCATAAATATGTTCTTTTCATTCCAGCAAAATGACAAAAAAAAATTTTTTAACCTATTTTATACTCCTGGCTGTATACCAGTTAAATGAGTGGTAAAAAAAAAAAAAAAAAAAAAGAGAGAGAAAGAAAGAAAAACCTGGATATATTCCACTTTCCCCATGATTGACTATATTCATTTTTTTTTAAGGATTCGAATTCAGAAAGACACAAAGAAACTTGCCCCCGGTCCTGTGAAATAAGATCATTTATCAGCTCAGCTTTATTTGCCAAAGAAGGTTCAGTTGCCCTTTATATTATTGTTGGAGCTCAAGACAATGTTTCTTTACTTATGAGCAGATGTTTGAAATCCTTCAGGAGGTTTCTGTAAGACTATGGAAATGAACTTGGCATGGGTACCGGGCTCCCAGGTGGAGCGGTGCACCAGAGCCTCCTCAGAAGTGTTAGATCAAGGCTAGTCGCGGGGAGCAACAGAGCCTAGCCACCAAAAGCCGAGCGCTTTGGTGAGTGACAGGTACAGACTCCTTCTGAAGCATGAAAAGGAATGCTAAATGATCTCCCTGACAGAATAAATCTTCTGTTTGTTTGGTCTGGACCAGATGTGCTACAGGCTGATGTGGAAATGTCTGCTCATGCCAATTTCACTTTAAATCACAATTTGGCAGCCCCGTTAGTTTTGAAAGTTGCAGTCCATTTAGCACTTTAAACAGAAATGTTTTCTAATGGTCCCTTCAGTTAATTTGCAAATCCACACCAGGGCCTAAACAGGGCTGTAAGAAGCTGTTCTCCAGAGATGTGGGTCACTTGATCAAAGAGTTCTGTCTTGAGACTGGACGGGAAATATGGCTTTATTTTCCTGAGCTCCACTGAGAGATCTCAGTGTGTACACAGGGCAGCTCTGTGTGTCTAGCCCTGTGCGGAGCGCAGTCCACAGATTTATTTCTTATTGCTATTTTACATGCAAGTTGCTCTTATAGCTTAAAAAACAGGATAGAAATGCTGATGACCAAGTTTTGACTGTTCTGAGCATTTCTCAAAATCTCGAGTTAGGGAAGATCTGAAAAGACTCACCCTTCTCAACATGAATTACAGACTTTAAATCTAGGGACACTCTCTAAGATTCATCACAGATATGGCCTGTAAAGAAATCTATGGAGAATTTAGAATTTTAGGAATATAAAAGGTTTTCCTTTGAGAAGAGAAATTCCTTCTTGAGTTACCTGAAATCTACTTGCCTTCATTTTTCTTTACAGAAGTGATCTTTATAAACTCTGATTGATGAACAGAAATTTTCATTCCTACCTTATTCTTGATTCCATGAGAATAGGAATCTTGACTTTTTTTTTTTTTTTTAATTTCTATATCACACGTGCCTAGAAAGAAGCCTGGTACATTGTAACTCTTCAACAAACCTTTACTGAATGCGTTAACTCAGATAACTGAATGTAACTTTATCATTCAGTTGGTGATTCGAGGAACTGTTTGTTGCTAAAACTCCAGAAAGAATATTCATTTCTGTGGATTTATTTGGAAAAGTTGAACCCTTACGTATAGTTCTTGATCAAAACATCTCCAAAGACTTCCCATCAATAACGGGAAATGAACATGACATTTGTCAATGAGGTCTGGGACAAGGAATCTATTGTTCCATTGTAAAATTTTAATTTGGACCCACTCTTAGGAAGAATTATATTAAAAAGTTATCATTTGTTTTTGTCAAGCTCCACTACCTCTATGAAGAGTATTCTCAGAATACTAATGATAAAATAAATTAAATATTTTGCTATAAAAACACTATTTTTTGTAGATATAAAGACATCCTCATCTTTCAGAAGAAAATATAGGAGAAGCTTTTTATTTTGTGATTTGGTTGTAATATTTATCTCAAATGAAAATACCTGTCTAAGCAAGACGAAAAACCCAGAGGCCATATAAGAAAAAAGTTTAACTTTAAAAGCAGAAACAATTGTTTCTTCCAGGTTAAAAAAAAAAAAAAAACCAACCATAAACCAAGTCAAAATACTAATTGCAAAATAGGCGAAAAATTGCAACATATTTGAAAGCTGAGGGCCAGTTTCTTCCATCTAAAAAAGCTTCCCAAATCAATTAAAAAATATAAAGTAAAAGATACTCAGGCTGATACTTAACAAGAGGAAGCTTCATTAAAGCTCTGTCAAAATATCATATTTTTCACCTGAAAGACTGACAAATAAGTCTGATAATACACCAAAACTGAAACCGTGAAGAAAGAGGTGCCCTCACACGTTGTTGCTGTGAGAGTGTAAATTGCTGTGTCAAGTCTCAGAGCCATTCCGGAGCAGCCCTTAACATCAAAATCAAAATCACATGCCCTTTGATCTAACAAGTCCACATCTAGGAATTTACTTTGTCAATATACCTGTAGACATGTATAAAAGTGCATCTTCAAGAATTACCAAGGAAATTCATGTAATATTGCTTGTAGTGGCCAAATACTGAAAATAATGAAACAGTGAGCTAGAGGTCCAATGGTTGGAGAAGATAAGGGAAGTATGTTACGGTTACTTACATAAAATGCTAGTTTCTATCTTTCATTAGCTCTGTGTATTTAAAATGCACGTTTTAATATCCTTATGACGTCCAGAAACATTTGATGATCTGTGTGTGTGCTCGTGTAATGTGAATGTATATCATAGAGGGGTTAGTGATGGCTAATTAAACTTCAGACTGTCTCAGACAGCAATCTGTAATGTAGCCCTGACTTCTAGTCACATTTACAGACATTGGAATTTATCTGGAGGTTCTCACTGATGTGGCATTTTATTTTCAGACCGTAAGGAGACTACGTAAAAGTTTTTCCCATATGCGGAACTTTGGGGGCCATTTAAGTGCCGTTTTGTAAAATGACTGTTCCAGTGCAATAAATGTTGCCCTGGGAACTTGAAAAAGTTTATTATCCTCCTAAAAATAAATGAATATTTTATTTTTTGAGTCACTGCAGGAATGAACCTCATCAACTGAATGAGTTTAATGGGCTCACACTGAGCTTAACTGGTGGTGTCTTCTTTTTCCGCACTTTTTATCCACTGCACTGGGGGCGGAGCTCCCCTGTGACTCTCCACGACCCTGAGTCCACTAACTGCTTGGCTGCTGCAGTGACTGGCTGAAGGAGAAAAAGGTACATGGAAAAGCCGAGGCACCACTGAATACCTTAACAATTGTGTTGCCAGCGTTACAAGAGTAAATGATTTTCCATCATGCAAACCTGAAAGTTGAAAATGGAATTGCAGATGGAAGAAAAGGCAATCCTGGAAGACTTTTTTCCTCAATGTTGGTGTGTAATGAATAACCCAGGTCTGCATGCAGATGCTGGGGAAAAGATTCATGTTGCTCACTGTCATTCAACCCTAAGAGGGGTCTCTGTGGTTCATAAACACGGTATGACAGTCATGTTGGGTGCATTAGTGAATTAATACATGTGGATGGGCAACCTGGTGAAGGGAGTGCCAAGTTTCTCCTTGTTTTAGGTCATGTGGGAGGGGACAGAAGTTCGAAGGAATGAAACTGAGTCTGATGTTTTAACCATGGTAATTAACCAAGCATTTTGTGATGGGTGAATGGAGAAGAGATGATTCAAGATTTAAGGTTGTGTACATGTATTTAAAGAACCTGTCCATGTTTAGTGTAAACTTTGGCACAAGTAGGCTGTGAGATTTTACCCAATTACTCATCTTCACCATTTCTCAGCCTAGGTTTCCAGGATCCTTACAAGATTTGGGGATGGACTTAAGGATGGCTCTGAACCTTCCAGAATTGAATGGCAGGTTTTTTCTTGTAAGTTCATTTTGCCCCCATCACAGAGCCCATAGTACCCACTAGATCCTCAAGGAGATGAATGTAACAGGTGCATGGAGGTCTAGCTTGTTGACCCACACACAAATATTCAACCTAGTATTTATCCCAGTGACTCTTCAGAGGAGACCAAAAAGTCCGTATAGAGTGTGTATTTATAGGACGGTGTGGGAAGAAAGGCCCAGAAGTCTTTAGAAAGCCTCCAAAGCTGTGCTTACATGGTTTCTGGGTTATACAGGCAAAGGTGATGCTTACTGTTGTAACAAGACACAGATGAATACAGACGCCTTGCTAAGCAACAAATACTCCACATTACAGAGTGTCCCTGAATACACATAACATAGTTACCCCGTGGACAGTTCCATCGAGGACTTCCTGCACTAGAAACATTATTTATAGGAACCCTTTCTTTATTAAGCTTCCCCCCAATGTATGATCATAAATGGTCAAAACATCGTTTAGAGTCTACTTTTCTTGACTTTCTGACTTTGTCAATAAAAGCCAAGGTTTGAATATTTGGTACCACAAATTCACATCTTAATCATTTCCTTGAAAATACTAAGAAGAATAAATGGGAATTTGGTGTCGGGGGCTATCACTCAGTGGTAGAGCGCACGCTCAGCATGCACAAGGTCCTGGGTTCAACCCCCAGTACTTCCACTGACAAAAACAACAACAACAAAAAGAATAAATGGAAATTTAGTGCATTTCATTCTTTTTTCGTTTGGCGAGAATCTGTAGAATGCTTAGCATATACCAGCAACTGAGTTTGTGGCTGGGAGTACAAAGAAGAACACGGTACAACCTCTGTCTTTATGGAGTTCCTAGATTAACGAGTCTGGGAATTGAAGGAGACAGAGAAATGAGCAGATAAGTTAAAAGAGCTCATGGGTGTCTACGGTTTCATATCAAATCCTCACATCAACCCATGTCTGAGATTGGAATATAAACACTTCTGACAGCTCCGTGTTAAGTCAGCGGGTATTTTAGTGATTTGCAACCTTCGGTGCCCACTAGACCACCTGGCAGCATTTTAAATATACAGTTGCCTGGGGCGGCTCTCAGGCCTAACGAATCAATAGTCCTGCGGATGGGGTCCAGCTGCGTCCATTTCGAAGGGCTTCATAGTGCTTCTGATGTGCCATAGATTGAGACTCCCTTAGAGTTTCATTAAGTGTTTATTATTTGACCAGAAATACGCATCCGTTACATTGGTATTTAGAAAGTCAGCCCGGTGACTGCAAACCACACGCCCGTTAGACCTTTGTCCTCTCCTGGCGTCCTGCACATTGTTATCCGCTAACCTTAGGTATGGAGCAGTCTCGCATTTATGACCGTTTTGTAGCTAAACTTTATTTTCCAGAGCTGATTACATTGCACCTGGTTACCAGAACTCCCGTTTACTCTGAAGGGAAGATAAACCATGTCAACTGTTAGCAAGTCATTAAAATATACCTCTAGGAATAGTTAAGTCCTCATGGAAAACTTGGACACCTGTTGTCTTTTACAGCAACCCCAAGTCTGCCTCATACATTTTCTTTATTTTTTTTTTTTCCTTTCTTGTTCTTGGGAGATGATTTCCATGAAAATGAGATCTTTATTTCTTGAGAGTTCATCTGCTCCTGCTGCTCAGAGGGGAAAAAAAAATGCTTAAAATTTAAGCTCGATGAGTTGAATTAGAATGCTTCTCGGCATTTTCCACAGGATCAGTAGCTTTTTGTGGTCTACCCAGGATTCAAGCCTCCTGCTTACCAGCTGCTGCTGGGATGACGGTTTGCTCCTGCCGTTTTCTTGTGGACGTGGCATTCTCAGGAACAGACATCCCTGCGACTGCAATTAGGGAAAAGGTTGCGCGCCCTTTAGTCTCTGTCCTTACACTTGATCCCCATCCTGTAATCAGGTAGTACTCGCCTCTGACAGCAGCTTTGCCACATAGCATTAGGTCCCAGATGATGGACGTAACCCTTTATAAACCCGAGCTTCTGTTCATAATTCTTTTTTATGTGTCACTTTCCCCTTTATTTTCTATGCCTTTCTAACTACAAAGTAAGTACTATTGCAAGTAAATGGAACAGAACTTTTGTAATTAGGCACTGTCTTTGGTTGGCATTTGCAGATGTACTGACTAATATTTCACTGTTTCCTTCATGGATTCAGTATACTGATGGCTGAAAAGCCATGCACTATTTACTCCAACATTCTAAGTTCACTGAGGAATGGATAGGAGGAAGGAAAATAAGCTATGCTTATGTAAAGTGCAATTTATCTCTTTGGATTTGAATGGAATTGGTGATATATAGATTAATTTCTTTAACAAAGGCTCATGGGATTCTAAAAACCACATATAACAAGTTGTATTTTGAGAGAATTATTATTGTAATGGATTTTTGAGTACCGGAGGACTTATGGCACACAGCAAAAGAAAGTAAGAAAATATAGTCCTGTCTTTATCCATCCCTCATGTAATCAATCATCGTCTTGGTCCATAGGGAAGTTATAATTAAGCATTATCAAAAATTGAAGTCATGCATTTAAGTTACTTCATGAATTTTCTCTAATGAGTTACATAAAATGGTACAATGAAGCTATCTGTTCTGCTTTACAATTTTATTCACGAGGAGAAAATCCATTTTTCTAATTTATATAGCTAAGGTCCTGAGACAAGTTGGAAAGAGGCTTGTAAAAAAAGCACCTGATCTCTGGAACCCTCCTGAATGTCCATCTTGTATCGTGTACTCCTTTCCTATAGCTGACACTGATGATTATAAAGCCATTCTTCTTTGTCTTCTCCCATTGGCCAAACAGAAATACGAGGAGAGAGGATGACAATAACAGGTATTTCCTCTCCTAATTTCCTTCCAGGTAGAAGACCATGTGAACTAAAATTGATCAGTGACACATGAGGGGAATTATGCTGGGGGCTTCTGGTAAAATATTCCTATTTGATAAAAGGAGAAAGGTAAGGGTATGAATGGAAGCCCCTATCTGCCCTTAGTTACTTTGCACATGCTTTGTGTGAAGATGTAATGTCTGGAGTTGCTGCATCCATTCTGCAACCATGAGGAGGTATCACTAACTTCTTAAGGATGGCAGAGCAGAAGGAGAGGAGGGTCCTGGGTATTTGATGACATAGTGGAGCCACTGAATCAACCCTGGAACTGTCTACATCAATGTTTTTATTATGTGAAGTGTATTAAACACTTAATGCCTGAGTCATTTCACTTAGTTATTCTATTCTTTTCAATCCAAAGTATCTTAACTACTAATTGGCAAATGCTTCAAGACTTACAGAGGAGGTTAGATCTGTATATTTAAGAGAAGACTCAAGATTTGGAAATCCTGTGGCATTATCTAATCTATCAATAATAAAGCTAGATGAACCAAGGAGGAAAACTCAGTTGATAGCTGGCAATTCTGTAATCAGCAATTGCACTACCAAAAATAATTTAGAACACTATAGCAAGCAAATTTAAATAAGAATAAATATTACATCAAATGGTAGTCAGAAAAGCCAGAATTTCATAAGAAGAAAGATCAAGGGGAAATAGCAAGTTAGACACTAATGGAAAATCTGAATTGAGACCTATGTACTTTATTAGGGAACTAATTCAGCCAATAATTTTTTTCTAGCTTACTGGAATGGAAAAAGAATGAAAACCAGGTAGAGACAAGGGACACTGGACAGATTACACAGGTGGGTAATGCAATTCAGTTTGAGAAAGTTTATAATTATTAAATTAAAAAAAATCAAAACTAGTTTCAAGTACATTCAATTTCAAAAAAATGAGATTTTTTCAAAGGCGTGATGCTTTTACATGAGTAGGGAAATCAGGGAAAGCACTTGGCCAAAACTGAGCTGGAAACCTGCAAAACAATACACATATTTGAAACTATAACCTGTAGATACTGATAGAATTATATGTGGCCGTCAATAGACAAGCAGAACCTGACACTAGACAGAGTAATTAGGAAGAGAAAAACCTATACAAATTGAATCAAGTATGAGGCAGGCAGTGAAGGGGGGAGGCGTTAGTTGTTATAAGGGAGATACACAAATACAGTGGCTTAAACAATTTAGAAGTTTATTTCTCTCTCACATAACAGAACAGAGGCAGTCTAAGCCGGGTAGAATCTTTGTTACCCTCAAAATATATCTTCTATCCCCGGATCCAACTCTTGCAAAGGGAAGATAGAGAGGGCAGAGGAAGGTCATTCTTTATCGGGGCACAACCTGGGAGTTGTGACAAACGTCGAATTTCTTCCAGTCTCTCTAGCAGAACTGAATCGCATGGCCACACCTCATTGCAATGCCTGCTGGGAAACGTGCTCTGTAGCAGAGGGCACGGGCCTTTGCAAAGCTCAATAGCCCTCTTCCTGAAGGAGTGGGGAATGAGCACTGGGGGACAACTGTCGTCTCTGATCCAGGAGGAGCCACAGTGTTGGAAGGGGTAATCGGGGATGTTGAACCTTAGCTTTCAACCCTGATGTTTACCTTCTCTTTGGGGGACACCTGATTACACCTGTGGTTTTGGAATTGGCTTTAATCAACTGTGCCACCTTTTTAGTGCTCTGGTGCCAACGTGGATCCTGAGGTTACCAGATTGGAACTTACTGATCTTTGTTTTAGTAATTTAAAAAACTTATCAAAGTAGTACAAAAATAATTCCTACACGTGGTTTAAAAAGATGACAGAGTTCACAGATGGACTTATAGGGGAAAGCATGTCTCCTGCTCCAAAGGGCCATTTGGAAAAGGGGACACCTGTTCTAATCTCTGTCACTACGTCTTCTGACTATGATATCCATCCACACCTCAAAACACTATCATGTCTATGTGCTTATTTCATTAATTTTAGACGTGACCCGTTGAGTCTTACCTTACTTACCATAAATGGTAGACCTTTCACTCCATAGAATTGCATTAAACTTTTAGTTCCTCTACTCATTGTCTCTGTAATTTTAAGTAATAGGCTTACATATTTATTTCTTATTTGGTCAATTATAGACAGTATTCCTTGATTCTCTACTTTGAAGGTGAAGATATTAGCACTTCTAACATTTCTTTCAGCTTTCATCTTTCAGTTCTACCCCAAACTTTTGTCCTCTCTTTTTCTTATATGACAAACTTGATAATGTTACATTGTATTCATTAACCACAATTAAGTATCTAATAATTTGTTATCGAATGTTTCTAAAAGTTGAAAACTTAATAAATATTATTTACATTACTGGGATGAGTGGAGCAGAAATAACATTAGTAGCTGGTTTCTATGTTGTCCCTTCCACTCTGGGGATGCTGTGGTGTGGGAGGGGGTTGGAGGAGGAAGAAAGAAGTAATGCATTTTGATGGAAAACTTGGAATTTATAGATTTATGAATCAAAGAGTTGGAAAATGCCACTGTCAGCTATGTTACAATCAAAGTATGGAAAGGACACATTTCAAGATGGAAAGGGCTCTCTTTGAGTCAGTGCTGTATCACTTTGAGACCTCATATATTAAAGCCAAGCTGGGATAGGTGGAAGGAACCAGGCAGATTCTTCTCCATGTACCTCTGTGTTTCATAGTTATCAATGTCCTTTGAAATAATACTAAAATGTGATATTAGGTAAGATCTCTGTTCCTTGAGAGTCTGATTTGACAACCCAACAGTATTTATTCTCATCTGTTTCTTAGAGATGATTACAAAAGCAAAAAGTATACCATGAATATATTTTCTTTTCCATTGACACTTTTTCCCTTAGACTTTATGTCTGCCTACTTTCCCCACTATATGTATTATTTATATTATTTTATTATATTTCAAAATATCATTTATTTTTTATCATATACTCATTCCTGTGATGTAGGCCTTCCTAAGAAGTGTCGAATGGAAAGTACATTTTCTGGGTCCTCGGATACCTAAAGGATCTGTGTTAATTTTCCACATTGGCTTGGTCAACTGGCTGCTATAGAATTCTAATAGAAAATAACTTTCCCCTAGAATTATGAAGGCATAATCACACATTTTAAAATCTGGTATCAAGCCTGAGGTCACTTTCTGTTTTGCTTTGCCAAAAATCAGTAGTACATCTCCCTGGTACATTTCACAAATGACTTTGTTTTAAAAAAAAAAAACTTGATTTCTATTATCTCTTTCAGAATGAGGCCAAGAATTGCCCGGAAGTCATCTGAAGTTGTGCAAGTCACCACCCCTCTTAGTATCCCAGTGTTCTCATCCAAAACCGGAGACTGGAAAGTCTCTAAGTTTCGTTCCAGGTTTATCAATGATGATAGTAATAAATACTATTTTTTCAAGGGGATTTTGTATATATATTTTATTATCCTAATTTGGCTTCACAGATCTCGGCATAGTAGATAGGGCCATTTTTGCTATTCTTATTTTATTGCTAAAAAAAAAAAAGAAAAATGAAGCACAAAGGAATTAAATAACCTGCTAAATGTTAAAAAAAAAAAAAAGCTTTGTTTTCTTTAAAACATTCTTTTAAATGTTGTTTAAAAGATGCCTAAAACACAACTTGGTTTAAAATGAAATGTCCTGTATTAATGTTTTGCCAAATTTTTTTTCTTAAGAATATTGTCCACCAAGGACTTTTCTCTCATATCATAAAACAGTAATTGTGCCCTCCATCCACTGAGGAGGTTTTTAAAATTGTAAGCCACTGGTGGATTTATGAGGGTGAAATATGTGATCAAAACACACACACACACACACACACACACACACACACACACACACACAAAGTATCCTGGCTTAATGCTATAGAATAAATCAGAGTTTTGGACAAGAGTTTACTGAGAAATACAGAAAAAGGAGCAGTCAACACTTTGTATCTTTGGTGCATGATTGCAGGCTTTAAAATCACACTTAAATCAGATTTCTGTTGTACTGATTTCATGTCATAGAACATTTGAAGGGATATCTGTTTGTGTTAACTTGTCATAGTTAAATGCATAGCTATAGAAGACTAGTTACTTGCTGCATAGCAAAGAAAAGAGATTGTGGAAGATTGGTTTTTGTTTTTGTTTTTTAAACGAGCTAAACTGTAATTAGATTGCAACAAGCACTAGGCACTGAAGAGAAGATGGAGTTACATTTAATCCCTGCAGTGTGGGCTTGAAGGCAGAAGTAAACAAGCCTGCACAGAGGCAAAGTCAGAATCATCTTCTCTCTCTTTTAATAGTGGATTTTTTCCTGACTTTTGTGGTAATTCGTGTGTATTATAGAAAATTTGAGAATACAAAAAAAAAAAAAAAGAGAGAGAGAGAGAGAAGAAAAAACAATACATCACCCAGAAATATAGCTAATGTATGTCACATTTACTTTTTTCTGTTGTGAGACTTCATTTTTATTAACAGCGAATAAACACTTACTCCAGTTTCAAACTTCCTCTACTTAAAGTTGTTAATAAAAAATGAAAGTAAAGCAACCACTTAATAAGAATAAAACTGTTTAATTGAATAATAAAAATTTACTGCTGAATAATATCCTGTTTTGACTAAGACAATGAACCTGTGGCTTCAACAAAGGTATCCAGTCCCGTTTGCTCTCAGTCCTTTCAGAATTCATTTTTTAAAGTTTCTAGAACTTTCCTGTCTGCAAAGTACAGGAATCGCTGAGCTACATGGGAAAGCCTCTCTGGGATGACCAATGAGAAGCGAAGTGGTTGTTTATAAAGGGAGTCATCCTTCCCTCATTCTCAACAGGCCCAGAGTCATAGTTTCCGTTTCACTGTGGGTGAGAGAAGACCTGTTTGGTGTCTGTTGTAGCATCGTTAGTGAGAAATGACTGGCTTACTCAGCATCTCCCGTTCCTGGGGAGCACTGGAGCAAAGAATGAAGAAGCGGGTGTGATGCCGTGAGGTTGGTAGATTCCGTGGTGGGAAATAAAGCGGCTCCCATCTAGCACCTGCTTTTTTCCCTCAAGGACTCCTGCCTACTAGTCTTTTTCACTCTCCTGGACTATCCCTATCAAGCTGGAAAGCCACTCTGGTAACTTCCACTTTACAAAGACAAAATGCCACTTTTGACATTTCTCCTACCTTTTTTCACTCCCCAAGATTTTATTTGATTCTTCTAAATATCAGTCTTTTTTTTTCTTAATCATCTCTTTTGTGAGATTGTATTTCCTCCCTTAGCTCTTTGAACAATTTAAACACCCTTATTTTAAAGTTCCTTTTAGAACATTCTGGTTACGCAAGGTCATATATGTGGTTATTGAAGTTCCTTTTGTCTGCCCAAGCCCTGCGGCGCTAAACCCAGTTCTGAACTGTTTTTAGCGATGTCTGTGTCTCTGCTCAGGGTTCTGCACGGTAGGAGGGGTGCACATTTGGACCCCATGTCTATTTGTGGTCAAACTCCCATGTAATCCACAGTAGGAGCAAAGCAGTTAGCAAGCATCAGACTCAGTTTTGTTTATCTACAATCAGCCAATAATGGAAAGAAAACCCTTTCTTTAAGGTCTTGGTTGTCAAAGTGCTGTCCCCGGAGAATCTGCATTTTAACAGGGTCCCCTTGCTAATTTGTATGCACTTTAAAGTTCGAGGTGCACTGCTTTGAGGTCTCCGAGACTAAGTTCTAAGAAACCCATGGCAAATAAAAATGTTCAATGACTGCTCTATTCATTCAATTTTTAGTAAAAATTGGCTCTGCAACAGTCATGTCTAGCAAGAAATAGCAATACACTTTCTTCCTGATCTAAAAAATACGTCAACTAAGATGGGGAATCTTAATTCAGATGAACTACAACATAGTTCTGACCCCAAAAATCAAATCACCCTTTGGAATGGCCATGTTCTGTTTGATAATATTCTATTCAGGCTGTCTTTGAAGCTTCCTTACCTCTAGAGGAGTGGTCCGTGGGAGAACATCCTTTTTTCCTATGTGGTGTCATGTAAGTCTTCACTGTTTCCATGGTAGATCCTATTCTTCATTGTATTTAGAGATGATTATCTCTACTCTAGGATATATGTTTTTTAAAGGAATAAAATGCCATCAGTTTGTGACTAGTCACCCGGGCAAACAGTATGCCCCTTAAGAAAGGGATATAGTTCTTGAGGCAAATAAATAACTAATATTACATATGCGAAACCAAGACTCAATATAGTCGAGTCTTCTCGTAGAAAGGAAACTGGGTGAGTGAGTCATGTGGTTCTTCCACGATTTTCAGACAATGTTTTCCTTTAAGACAAAAAAAGAGACTAAAATGTTTCAAAATCTTAAATAGGAAAAAAAAACTTTCTTTAAATCTCAGTCTTTTATAAGGCATATAATATGAAAACAAACAAAAAGTCCACACATTAAGGTTTTCAACTTTAGGATTCTATTGGCTTATAGTGCAGTATTATTAATAATAATCAATGATGAACATTGATTGAGGTTGCACTAAGGGCTTAGTATGGGATCCTGCCTGACTCTTACCTGTGAGGCAGGCACGATTCATTTCATTATTATACAAAGTAGGAAGCAGACAGGCTCAGAGACTAACTCCTGCATGGTCTCCTGGCTGGGACGGAGGGCAGGGAAGTCTGAACGCAGGCAGTGTGGGTTCAGAGCTCTGGGTTGGAGCCACTGTGTCCTACTAGAGGGTTTTTGGTTTTGGTTTTCGTTTTTTTTGTTTGTTTGTTTTTTGTTTTTTTTGTCCTTAGCAGCTCCATACTAGAGTAATATTCTCAGACTTGCCTACAAGCGTCCCCTAGGGAATTTGTTCAAAGTAACCCCTTGTCAGGTTTCCCCTTGTGTGAATATCAGTAATCTGTAAGTTTTAGAAACTTCTTGGGAAGAAAAAAAAAAGAAACTTCTTGGATAATTCTTACCAGGAGTGATTGGGAAAAAATGCTTCAAGAGATACTGAAAAAATACAAATAAATGACCTCACTATGTAGTTTAGAATCCAGTAAAATCAGCTTCTTCCTCTTTTTCATGACATAAGGAAGAAAGGACACTCAGGAGACCCACTAAGGAGAGCTTCTGGAGGTTGTGGAAAGAAGAGTGACTTACTTTTTAACTAAAAATAGTCGTTAGATAATAAAATATTAGAGATAGTTCGGTGATGGGGTGGGGGGGACCTGGTGGCTGCCATGGTAACTTCTCCTGTTTCTATTTACTGTCAGCCAAGAGCTTTGGCATCTGACCATAGTCAGGTAACAGGTGTTTCATAGGTGGATGCTCACAGGGTTAAACTCTTGACTAAACTGGTCAGGTAGAATATTCTTTTTCTATGACATTCCTTAAGATAAACCATTATATCTACATGAGGGATTGTGGATTTTAGAACACTCTGCACCTCATAAAAAGAGTGAATAATACTATGTCAGTAAACAACAATATTCCTGTGATTCAAATATGTTCTCTACACAGAGAAAACCAATATTGCTCCAAGCAAGAGTTTAGATATATGGCTAACCTCACCAGCTTAAAGAGGGAATTTTTGGGGAGAGTCAATATTTGAAAGTAATGGAATGTCATGATTAAGCAATCCAAAAATCTCCAAAGACGTAACATTCAACAGGACAACTATCTTGGGCTCTTGAGAGAGTTAATAGCATGAAAACAAACAAGTGACAAAGAGACAGATTATAATAGACCATAATAGATTAAACAGACATAATCAAAAGCAATTTGCAAACCTAGACTAGCTCATGGTTCTAGTCAAAAGAATACAGTTACAAAAGATGATCTTTGGAGAATTGGAAAAATTTAAATATGGACTAAATATTAAATGTCCTAGAACAATTATTAATACTCTTAGGTCATAGTGACATTATGGTTTTGGTTCCTGCATTTAGAAGATGTTACCTAGTAAATGAAAAAGCAATAACAAAATTGAAATATCAATATTTTGTGACCCCCAGTGAATTAATGGATCCAGGTATTGTGCATTCCTGGTCACTAACATCAGATAAAGAGAGGCAAGCAGATATTACAAGCCCTTTAATGGAGAGAAGCATCATCTACTAGGAAATATCCTGGCCAAAGACATCATCCCAAAATCTAATCAAGCCTTGAGGTTTAACTACAAACTTGCAAGAAATGTAGAAGTCAGGGGGACATTTTTAAGAAAACAAAAATAAAACAAAACTTACACAGGGATGCAATCAGAAAAATCCAAATGGTGGGAAAACCTACAGAAGAAGTACCTAGTTTTGTCAGCAAAATGGATGTACATGAGATGCAGGGGGAAAAGCTAAAGACTAAAGGAGACTGAAGAGACATACTATCTAATTGCTATGTATGGATCTTATTTAGATCCTAAGTCAAACACACAATTTAAAAAAGCCTTTTATGACATGATGGGACATTTGAGCATTAAATGGATATTTGAAAGTACTAAGGCAGTATTGTTTTAGGTATTATAATGTTTCAGTGGTTCTGTGGTTTTTACTTTTAAGCAGTGTTTTTATCTTTAAGGGATGCATTCTAAAATAACTGCAGGTGGAGTCATACTGTCTGGAATATGCTCCGTAGTTCTAGAGGGATGGAGAGGAAGTGAGTGAGTGGAGTGACACGTCCACGATGAGACTTGCCATGAACTAATAGTATTTGAATCTAGGTGATGGGCAACTTTTCTTTTTAGCAATATAAATTTCATTGATATTCTGTCCTACTTTTATATTGAGCAATTTAGATTCAGCTTAGAATGAGAAAGTAAGACATCTTCCCGGCCATTCATCTGGTTGAGGTAGCAGACATAAGCAATGCTCGCTGCACAGTTAACAAGAAACTGTTCTTCTCCCAAGGATGTGCTGCAGCTCTCCATCTTCAGAGATAAAGATAAATAAATAAAACCTATGACGTGGTTACCATGGTTGTCTTCGTCTTACAGAGGAGGAAACTCAGACAGAGGGAGAGAAAATGAATTGCCGATGCTCACACACTATGATCTGATGAATCACCAATGCTCACACACGACAGTTTGCCCTAGAGATGGGTTTCAAACCCAAGCACTCTGGATTCAAGGGTCTCTATGTGAAGATGGGCATCTCTGGGCTGAGATTTTTTCCACCGGGATGTTGAGACCCGCCATGATTAGCAAAGTTTACTTCATATGGAACTTCATGGTTTCTTGGAAGGGTGAAGATTCAGAATTAGGCTTAGACCAGAAAACAAAGCCACGCTGAAGGTCAAGAAACAATGCCATGTGACCAGGGATGCCAATGGCTTCTGCCTCCAGCTTCCCAGTTCTTACGAGTGGAACCCATTTGGATACATAGAAACAAGTGGGAATGATCGCAGCTCTTCCACAGGGAATAAGAGTGGGACTTCCGGAGTTGGTAAGAAGGGACTCACTTGGCATTGTTCCTTTCATTGATATGCAAAATAGGGAATGAAAATATTTCCTTTCGTGGTTGAAAAATGCTTTCTGTTTCTAAGAAGGGAGAAATGAAAAAAATAGTTTTCCATTGCCTTGGCTGTCGTCAAATTGTTTTTCCAAGCAAGATAACTGACTCAGAAGAATGAATATAAAAAGAAGCCCAACATATTAAAACCCTTCCCTATGTTAATGTGTTCAGATATTAGAAACAAATTGATTACATCCGTAAAACAAAAAAAAAAAAAAGAAAGAAAGAAAAAAATCATACCCTCCAGAATGCAACAGGGAGAATTTAATAAGTTGCCTTAAATCACTCAACCTACAACACATCTAAAATGTTAATTAAGTATCTTTTTTTTAAATCCTCACCTCTGCTCTGCTGGCTTTAGTAAAAGCCTGTCTGCCAGCATCGCTCTCTACAGGTACCTCCAATTCTGTTTGAAGTTGATGATCTGGGTTTGGCTCATAACATTCACAGTAGATTTACCTGAGAGATCAATAAAAGCATGTTCAAAGCTAGATTGGCTTCATAGAGCCCAGGATTTTTATTAATTCATATAAACTTCCTAAAACTTTCACTGTAAAGAAAAAAAGAAGGAAACTTGAGAATATTCACATTGTAAGAAATCGAATTGGTATCGTGGAGTTTCAGAATTGGTTTGGAGCCCATGAACCCCCTCACGTGTCAAAATTCGTGGAGATGCCCAACGCCGAGTCTTTCTCAAATCCTCTAAGAGGTCTTAGTGCCGTCAGCCACATCAAGAAGGGTTTGATAAGGGCTGAGCTCACTGTCCTGGATGTCATGCAAGGCTAGTAACATAGATCTTGCTCTTTGTGATCAGATGCCACTGACCTCAGTAGACTATGTATTTGGGTGTCAACTCCACATTTTATTAACTCTATGGAGGAGTTGGTGAGCATATAGCAAAAAGGTTGAATCAGTTAAAGATGGTATGCAGATGTCATGTGGAAGATTGGAAGAGACTGGGCCCTTGGACCTGGGAAGAGAAGGGAAGGTAACATTTTAGGAGGCCTCTAGTAATGGGCTAAAATAAACCAGGTAAGTTGGAGCCAGATACAGCCCTGGCTGGAGTGGTCTCCCACAATTTCCTAATCTCCTTGAACCTCAGTTTCTGTATCTCTTAGTCAAGAGTAAGAAAAAGAGTAATTGTGGTTTAAAGGAGGGAAGCTGTTTTCTCATTTATAGAATTAAGGCTTTCTGAAAACTGTTTTGAAATAATCTCTCTTGGATTATGATTATATATTTTAAATGGTAGGGAGTGGTGGAAGGGGAGAGGTTGATTACCTATTCTGGGGTTGGGAGACACTTTCTTGGAAGAAGTGGCATTTTTACAGCTTCAAGTCCAATGTCGGTTTCCTGGCAAGTGGAGAAAACAGGGAGTTGCAGCCACAGGTAGTGGAGTGGGATAATTAATATGTAATTTGACTAGCATGTGTCACTTACTGCAAAAGTGATCTTACATAGAGACGGGTGTTATTTGCTCTTTGTTGAGGGAGGTGATAGTCCAACTTTTTCAGATTTCGATTTTTTTTTTTAAAAAAAAAAAGAATGTATGGTTTGACTAAGAGTGTGAAATTAGGACCTAGAAACTAATCAACCAGCAGAGCAGCTTTGATCTTTAAAATGCCGGAATTATCTTTAATCAGAGGAGAATTAAATTGGCTAAACAGTGGGATTAAGGCAAAATTATCATCATTTTGTGCACTAAAATGTTGATTCTCTTTCTACCTATGGAAACGAGCCTGCATTAAAAACTCAGTTTTCTTTTCTAATTCAATGATCCATTGCTTTCTGATCGGTTGAGTTTTAACAATTATTTTATCCTCAACACAGTTTTGATAACTGTATCCACAACAGTCACAAATGCTGACCTAAGATTTTCTTATTCTCACCAATGTTTTAGCCCTTTTATTCTACAGGAGTACTGCTGTTTTGCGTGAGGACGTTTTCTAATCAGCCCTGTTTTTCCCTCTAGAGAAGCACCCTGTTGTCTGAGCATGGGTTTCACCATTTACTCTGTGGGACTCTTGTAAAGAATTTCACCAAAGGTTGATTTGAAATTTGTTTTTCACAAATATTTCAAAAATCTGTGGCAAAAACAGTATGTATCCTCAATATTGTCACGTAACATGTTTTACTACGAATATGTTAGCATACGTTATCAGGTTAACTAATTTTGTGCTGATCGTAGAGATGAGCGTCTCCTGATACGTGCATATATTTGGTCGTCTTGTAAATGTGTCATTAGTCATTTACTCTTTCATTCAATGTTCACTGGTTGGGTCTCAGCTAGGTTTTATAGGAGCTGGATATGTGTGTTGGTGTCCCTAATTTCAGGGTGATGTTGGTTCCGAAACCGGCTCCCGTACAAGGAGAGACCAAAGAAAGCGGCAGACCAGTCCAGGTTGGTAGGTGGTAGGTTTAGTAATAAGCACAAGAACTTATATGTGAGACTTGTCTCAGGCAGCTGCAAGATGAGTACATCTCTGAACCCACCTGTTAGCACCTTAAAAATTTGTACATGACAGAGTGGAAATACCAAATTAAGGAGATCAGTTTTGCTCTTAGAAAGAAGTTTTGAGAAATGCGCATAAATTTGGGAGTTATTGGTGGATGGAGGGTCGTTGAAGATGAAGGATGTGGGTGAGAATTATCAGTTGGAGACAGTATTTATGGATTCAAAAGTGGTATTTACCTCTTTACATAACGTGTTATCTCTATATCTGCATCCAAATGTTCATGTCAAATAGGGCTCTGCTAATCTCTGTTACTTAAGGAGGAAATAACTACAATGCTATCACCGTCCAAAGCTGTTTGTCTGAGCACAACCAAGGTGTGTACCCAGGAGTATGTCTGAGTCAGGGAAGACGGATCGCTCCTGCTGGGTTGCCTGTACTCCCTCGAGGCTGTCAAGTGGATCCAAAATATAAACATACACGCGGAGAAACTCCCCAGAGCTCCAAGGACCAGAAAGCAATTCCTTTAAAGAGTGATTATCTACAAACTAGGTGGTGGTAGAGATGGATGGATTAGGTCATTTTTTTTTCTCTATACTTTTCAGAGATCCAGGATTGTTCATCCTGACAAGTAAAGAAGACACTGAGCGTCAAGCCTCCCTTCTCACATTTAGTGTGGTACCCATCACCTTAGCTCTTGCCATCTTTAGGAGGGCATCAAGAAGAGCCTTTCACTGAAAAAAAAAAAAACCAAAAACAAAACAAAAACAAAAAACTTCCTCCCACATCCCTAGTAAAATGCAGGTATCATTTCTTGAAATCTATTTCAAGATCTTTTAGGGCAGGAACCACATATCACACATACTCACAGCCAGTCCTTGTCTCAGCAAAGTATTTCACAACATGCTTTGGAAATCATGTTGGTTCGTTTTATTTGATTCGACCTTTTGCTCTGGAGCACCATGTACCTTTATGGGAGATGAAGAGATACTTCTACAAATAAAAGTAACTCCATCTTTTTCGACTTCAGACAATGTCTTCCAGACAAATATTTAATTTTATTTGGGTAACGTCTCAGTCAATTTAAAGTTCATGCATATTGAAGACTGTTTCTTTCCACCCCTGGAAAGAACGTCCTTTCCTGTCTTCTTCCTCAGAACGGTGTTGGGCACAAAGGGAAGTCAGTATTCCCTGGGTCTGGAGGCTCGCACCTACACACCTCTTCTTTCACTTCCTTGGTCTCAGTGAAGGATGGTTGGTCTTGCCTTGTCTCTGGGCTTCTGGCACTAGAGTTTAATGGTGAATGGCTATGTTGTTGGTTTCTTTTGGACATTGTCCCAACCCTTGTTGCTGAAGCACAGAGTCTCTGTCCCAGTCTCTATCCTGATCCTTGACGTGCTCCTGGACCCTGACTCTCCTAGACCTTCCCTGCCTCTCTCAAGGCTGTCACCTCTGCATCACTTTGGACCTCGCAGGTTCTACAAAGCTCACTTAGCTAAGCAACTGCCTCACTTGTTTATAAGTTTCACCTGCCATGTTGACCACAGCAGCTTGCCCAGGGCCTGCCTTCTCAAAGACGTTTGCTGTTTTCCCTAGGCGATGTCCACGGAAGGAGGACCCTGTCACTCAGGGTCTCAGATTTTCCCCAGATCTACTTGGATGTTTTCACATCCTTAACATCTGTTCTTCTTGCAGATGCTCATGACAGATCTCTTGTCTTCACTACTTTGTCTGGTTTTAGGGTCCTGAGGTCCCAAGCTGGTCTGCTGCCTTCTTCTCATCTTTCAGGATCTCTTATGTTTGTTTTTTATGTAATGTTCAGGGGTTTTAGTTGTACTTCATAGGAGGAATGGAGAAAAGTGTACCTGCTCCATCTTCCCAAAAAGAGAACTTTGATTTTTTTTTTAAAGAAAACATTGCAATTTGTAATCTCCCTGTGAATCCTCTCTGCTCCCATGTCCCTCTCTTTCTCTGGTTTTCAATTTTTATTTCTCTATGTATTTTTGCACTTGTAAATATACTATGGTGATTCTTGTCAGTTGATTTCTTCATTTGCTCAAAATTATTTTTGAAACCTCTCCATGCTAACACACGATGTCTAAACTTGTTCCGATCGGTGGCTACTCAGGGTCTTGGGTGACAGAAGAGGAAACTGTTCGATGCTGGGTTGACATATCCCTGTCAGCCAAGTGGGCTCTGTATGCATCATATTTTGTGGTCAGGTAATAGCTTGGACATTAATGAGCAGGAGGTGCTGTGAGAAGGAGGGGTTCTACCTGGCAGATCTGGGAGAGAGGGCGGGACACTCTCCCAGGGCTGCACTATCAGTCCGACAGCAGCAGCACTGCTGGGTTGAGGGGTGTGTGTGTGGTGGGGAGATCAGAACATCTTCCTGAGCTCATGAAGTCTAAGTGTGGACTGGAAGACCTGCAAATGTATGCTGAGGGTCAGAGGAAGACGTAGGATTTCCTCTCCAGGTGGTCTCATCAATTGACTACAGTAGGGAGGCGGAGCTCAGACCCCAGACCAAATCTCCCACGTTGCAAGGCTCCTTAATGAAACTATTGGCATGTGTTTCCTAAAGAGTGGTGAGGTAATATGAATTAAAAATATACTTTCCACGACCCAATGCCAATGAATGTGAGTGACCAGAGTCTCTTGATTTCTTTGATTTTTCTGAGCTTTTTCTTGGTTTCCTGGAGGCCAGTTCTGGACTGAACTGAAAGATGGTGAGATGCTCCTGGCCTTCTGGGAAAATCGGTGACATTTCAAGGCTGCTGGGGCCTGGCTTGTGCATATCTCAACTAATTAAAATCAAACAATCATTATAGGGCTTTGGTCTATAGAATTCAAATCAGCCTTGAAGCTAGTGAACCATTTAAAGAAAATTCTGTGTTGAAGCTCTCTTCACAGGGAGAGTTGTATTTTTTTTTTTTTTCCATCTGGGCTTGTTCCCAGACCTCTTTGGGACCTCAAGCATCATGGTTTTGTGTGAGAAACTCTTACCGGGGCTGGAGAAACAGCACAGTGAAGATCTTCTTATTATATTCTTACTTTCATTTTTCTACCCCTTTCTTATTTCCGTAATGGGATGGGTAGGGTTCCTCTACTGTTTTTCTTCTTCTCTTTTACATTTTCATTTTGCTAAGTTTACATTTATGTACCTTTGAGCAAAAGGATTATCTGAGCCACATGACTGAGCTAACATTACATTTAGACGTTATTAGGCTGCACTTTAATTTTATTCCATTTGTCCTCATTAAACAACTGTTTGTCCCCTCAGGCATTTTAGAGCTAACTTTCTGACTCGGTATTGGCTCCCAGGCTGTAAAAGTTAAAGCTGATTTGATTTTTTTTTTTTTTTTTTGGCCTAGGACTCTTTTAAAAACACACACAAAAAGTCAACTTGAGAAATTCCAAATGTTTTGTATGTATACCTCCTTTGGTAACCTGGTATTTGCTTCACACTCGAGGGAAGATATTCGTAAATAACAGTAGTCTTAGAGTGAATGGTCTTCTCTAACTGAGAGGGATATGTGTGCACCCCCACCTATGTGTTTGTGCACGTGTGTGTATATATAAATATATTTCCCTAAAGGGGATACGTGTGTATATACATATATATGTTTATGTATATACGGTGTGTATTCGTAGTGTGTGTACTCTGGCTAGGACTCCGTGAAGCCAGGGTGTCCCTGTGGTGTTCAAACTCCATCCTTAAACCCTCCCCTGACTGTCCCTCTCTCCTTTTCTTCTCCTTCCTGTTCCCCTTCACTGGGAGAGTTGGAAAGGACAGGAATAGGGAGGCAGAAGATGCAGAAGAACTAGAGAGGAGATGATGGGGCCGTTCTCATGAGACCACATTTCCCACCATGCTCCCCTCTCCACCCTGTTCTGGGTGGCAAAGAAGCCAATCCAGACACCCGGTTCCTGCCAGCTGGAAATTAATTGTTACAAACTCTGATTGTACAGGAGTCCTTCCATCTCTTTGGATTTCTTATGAAGCGATTTAATGACCTCTTTCAATTTAGGGATGGATTTGCTCTTTAAGATCCTTTTCTAGATTTAAATCTCTCACTTATTTTTTTTCTTTTTATCAACATCTTTGTACCTATACTTTGTAATTTTCTTCCTCTCCCAGTATTTTCTTTCTCTGAAACTATTGTGGAGATCATGATCAGGACCATACAAGTAGCTGAAAAAGGTTTTTTTTTTGATAAAAAAGGGAATATGTTTCCTTTATCTTGTCCAAGCTATTTAGAATTCTTAATTTGTTTTCTTTATTGGTGCCATTTTTATATCTTCCTTGGAATTATTAGTTTAGTATTTTTATTTATTTATATTATTTATTTATTTATTTATTTATTTATTTATTTATTTATTTTTATAAACCTAATTACCTCTCCCCTAAAACAAACAAAAAATCTTTCTTTATATATACGTAAATAATTTTAATTAGGATTTTTTCAGATATTTTCAGGTATTCCCTTACATATTCTTTTATTTATTATGTATTTTCTTATATTGTAAAACACACGAGAAGGGATATCTTCTGTTCACCTCTAAAGCTGTGTGCTATTAATTCATGATTTCCCGAATACTCAGAATCTCTTTTCCTCTACTGTTCTTATTTAGCTCCCTGACTCATCACCTGAATTGTGTATTTTTGGTGAAGTAATTACATTGGTAACGTAGGGAGCACAATGGCCAAAGTGTTTGTAGCTGAGTCCCTATCCTCCTCACCCCAGGCAACCTGCCACCCAAAGCCCCTCATCACCAGTGACAGCAGAATCGGAAGGCAGGGAAGCTAAGTATTTTTTTATTTTACCTCTTCTTCATTGGGAAGGCAATCTCAGTAGAGGTAAACCACAATTCCCTTAACTAGATTCACAAATATCAAAACCCCCACTTCCAATGGAATCAGTTATCTGTCCACCAGAGGATAAAATAGCTTTGTGGTCATGAATTTTAAACCTTGGTATAACTTGACTTCAATTTGATATAGTCTTTGGTTGTTTCTGATTTTTTAGTTTGGAAAATCCTACTAATTAAAAAAAAAGTTCACAGCGTTATAAAAAATTTCTCAGCCACTGATCAAGGAAAGAATCAAAAGTGACCTGAACACCTACTATGTGTCAGACTCTTGGCTGGAGTAACACAGATGTAAAGTCTAGGTGAAGGTTGGTACTGAAGAATGTGAAAAGCTGAACACCTGCTTAATTGTTTCTGAGTAATTAAAATACAATACTGCCTAGAGGTGAAAATTTCTATTGTTCTAACACTCTTAAGTACTTTGAACCCCATCATATGATAAAATAATGTAGGGTGATATGACAATGGTGAAAATGTCATCAATGTCATAGACAAGCAGGCTAATTTTTTTGGAAAGAAGACTCCTCACGGCTTTTTTTCATTATAATTACGTGATCTTGGGATCATCTTGAACGAGTTTGAAGCTTTATTGTGCATGTGTAAAATGGGGAAGCAGTGGTCAACACAGAGAAGTTATACACTAAATGCTTTCTTATCTACATGACAAAGATCATGGCCAAAAGTAATTGTCTTCAAATGTACTATTATTGCCACCTAACAATCTGGTGTATATCTCTCTTCTAAGTAGAAGAGAGAAGATTTGGCTCTCTGATAATTTTCTGGCAATGTCCTGAAATGGTTCATATATGGAACAAAAGCCATGAATGCATAAAGAGAAATGGCGATATGAAAGGACTTTACTTCTGCTTTCCTGGGTGGAGGAAACACACTTGAATTATGTTCTAGAAAAAGGAGCTGAGTTTGTGACTCAAACAGGATTCATTCAAGTCCTGGCTCTGCAAGGAATAGATGCCATTTAACCCCTCAATGTCCTTGCCTCCAAGCAACAGTGTTAATGCCTGCCCTGCCTAATTTACAGTGATGTTAAGATGAAATTAATTTACATTCGGCTTTTGGGTTTTTTTTTTTAATATAATTAACCCTGGACAAGATCACTTTGAGGTAGAAGAGTTGCTCTACCAGGTGAAACACTGCTTCTGACTGTGGTTTTGTTTGTTTGATGTTTGTTTGTTTGTTTTAAGATTGGCATTTATCAGTTACACGTTTCTGAAAATTTACTGTATCATTCAGAACACCCCACTTGCTTTATTACTTCCAACTCTAGACTCAAGTTCTTTTTTTTTTTAAATAAGTGAAATATGCCCCCAAATATGAGGATACTTACAGTTTGTTCCAGAATGATATTTTGATGCATAGTACTAGAAAAATAAGATTGATTTGGTTGGGGCTGACAAAATTTTGTGTTTCTTCCCTTATTCACAAATGTTAATGCAACTCAAAAATGTCAGTTTCCCAAGATAAAAATGGATAGTTTAATGGCATCTCATTCCAATCCTTGTTTTTGAACATTTTGGTATTTGTTAAACTGAACTGTCTGTCAGTAAGTAATATTCACTTGTGCTTCTTGTTCCCTCTTTTTAATGTTTTGAAAAACTTGACTCTGATGGAAAAATACTGATTAACTATTCCAAAACTATTTTGATCATATTCCAAGACCCAAGTGGTACATGAGTAAGTTCTTTAAGTTTTATATTTTAAAAATAATTGGATCTGTCTAATCCTAAGTGTCCATCTCCCATGTGTTAGCTGGCACAGAACTAAGTAAATAACCCTTTTTTGTATTTGCATTTTAACTTCCCTGTAACGGTTTTGCAGTCTATGTTTTCATACAGAGAATACGCCTGCATTATAAGTAGATGTCACTTGAGCTGTCATTTCAAAGATCTACTGTGGGAATCTGAAAGTCTAGAGATGATGTTTAAAGTGGCAAATTTATTTAGAGTTTTTGAAACGATTTTAAACTCTACTCTTTACGATGGAAATGTATATAGCCCCCTAACTGATCATCACAACCTGTGGCATGCTTCTTATTAATATGAATGACATACAAGCATCAATTTGATTTGAAGTTTACAAGATGGTTTTTAAACAAAATTATAAAACATACAGCATAAAACTGGATTATTAACACACTTCCCTTCATGTGCATACATAATACAGACATACACAATATCCCATAAACACATTCATTCAACATAAATAGAGTTCTCCCAAACACACGTCCCTCTTCTAGTAAAAATTAAAGACCTTTTATGAAATTCAAGATACATTAAGTAAATGAAATAAGACTCTGGGATATTTATTTATCGATCATAAATGCTTGAATTAGCTGTGACCATGGTGGATTTTTTTTCTATGAAGTGTATTTTTCAATGAATGATATCTTTTCATGAATTATAGATTTTTAAATGATATTATATGGCTTCCATTTCTTGCTGAAGCGTACTCTGCAGTGGGAAATATTTTAAACTAAATACTTCCCATCTGGCCCTGCCAAGGTGAATCTTGCCCTTACAGGCTTGACTTACAGTTGAAGCTGATGTGAGAATATGTCATGGTTGTTTTGACAGTCCGGTCATCCTAATCCAGGGATCTGATCCCTGTGGTTTGTCAATTATCCTGCTAACCCTACAGCAAGAGCAAGACTCAAGGCACTGAACTGTCAACCAGTAACCAAAAAATAATGTCAGGAGCCAGCGAGGCAGGATTGAGAGGGGGGACACTTTTGACAACAGAAGTCCGTGTATCATTCAGCATTTATTTTATTTGTGGGGGCTCATAACAAATTAATTACTGGGAATCACTTGATGAAATGTCATCCTCTGCTTTGGACATTCTTTTGTGTCTAAATAGAAAAAGCAAGGATTTGACTGCTTGTGTAAGCTTTGCTAACATAGGGTCCTGGAACATAACACAACGATGAAAATGGCCTGAACTTAATTTGATTGTTAGTGATTGTTTTCACCTGCCTCACATGTACTGTAAGATCTTTAGGGGGAAAAATAATGTGCCTGGGGCTATGTGTATGCTCCTGGAAAACATTTTGAAAGTTATCAGGAGTCTCGTTTACAGGGAAATGAACATAAATATTTGGGGGGGGTGAAATTTTGCCTTGTGTACATTTCAAACTAAAAATTTCAAAGGGGAATTTGTTTTTGAACAATTCATAATTGCTAATAGTTTAAGGGAGAAGATAAAGGGACTATTACTTTGCATGAGATCTGTCTTAAAATGAGAAAAACGACAAGCTTTTACATCTGTTCCTGCTCTAGAAGGTGGCTCAATGAAACTCTTAGTGACATCAGCTAAAATCTACATAGGCTTTTATTCTGCTCTAGCTCATAGTCTGTGTTTCATGTTGTGTACCAATTCAAATATCTGCTATATAAATAAACTAAACAAAATAGCCTATAATTAACAAATACACAAGCCTGCGATCGTCAAATAAGCATTTGCTGGTTATACTCAAATGAGACTTTACCTGCATATGTTTACCCAGGAAAAGCTGAATGAGCCAAAATTGAAAATTAAATGCACTTTGTGAAATTCCAATAAATAATCAAACTGGCTTTGGGGGCTTAATGAAAACAAAACATATTTTTCCTTGTTTGAGAAATTATAAAGTCACTTGTATGATGATGCCTATTTATTTTGGGCAATACCCCAAAAAATAAAGAAGAGAGAAAGATACAAACACAACACAAAACAAGTTCATACTGTACAGCACAGGGAACTATATTCAATATCTTGTAGTAACTTATGGTTAAAAAGACTATGAAAAGGAATACATGTATGTATACATATGACTGAAACATTATGCTGGACACCAGAAATTGACACAACATTGTAAGCTGACTACACTGCAATAAAAAAAAATGCAAACATTTATAGATGTTTACTTTTATAGTAAATTTATAAAAAATACACCACAATATATAGATACAGATATTTAGTGTTTTGTATCCAACTTTTTTTTCATTTAGCAAACATGTTCCCTATCATAGCAAATTTTTTGAAAATGTAATTTTATGACACTATAATATTTAATATATAGATATACCATAATTCATTTAAATAATAATCTAATGTTAGATTTTATATTGATTAAATTTGAAAAGATATGAAATGACTCTGCAAGGAATAACTCATTTCTGACTTATTTTATTTCTGATGTTTATTTTGGGATGCATTTGTTTTAGGTAAAATTATTAAGTCAAAGGGTATCAATAATTCGGATCATCAGGGACAACTTCAAATATTGTTTAAAGTTAATAATCAGCATTAGAAATTTCCTTAGCTCCTTAATGTATCACTAATTGGTCTTTTTAAAAAAAAATTTTTAGGCTGTTACTGGTGTAGCAGACCTGTAATTATTAGTCATTAGGTTTTCTAAAAAATAGGAACATGTCATGTTTTGGTCCACGCATTGTTTTCCAGTCCCAGCGGCTTAACTGAAAACTAATATGGTGACAGCAGATGCCACTTTTGTGGGTTTAGATCCCACTTTGACTTCATGCTGTGTTCTCAGACAGAACACTTAACCTCCGTGTTTTAATTGCTCCTTGAATTCAATGAAGTGACAACATTGCGCACATCCTTGGGTTGTGGAGAGGATTAAATCAGGTAACGCACGCACGCCATCTACGTCACGCAGTGCCTGGCACGCAGAACGCCTCGGGTCAACATTAGCCGCTCCTATCACTGAAACATCATCATTAACAAATTAAAATGTGTTAGGGTTTTACAAGTGCTGTGTTTCTTGGGAGGAAGTCAGGAATGCAAAATCTTTTTATTATGCACATAATACCTGGTTAAACAAACTTTTAATGTAGCAATAGAAAATCAAAAAAAAAATACAGAGCAATATAGAATATAATTATTCTGGCCTGCTGGGAATAACAGAGCGGTAAGCGTCTCTGTTTGCGTTACGTGTTATGTGTGTTATTAGCAGTACATGTAAGGATGCTACCTTGTGCTGTAGCCCAGAGCTTCTCAAACTTTAATGCGCCCATGAATCATCTGGGGATCTTATTAAAAAGCAGTCTGATTCTGGTACGTCTGCGGTGGGGCCTTAGATTCTGTATTTCTGCCAGATCCCAGGTGATGCCGATTTTTGAATGGCTACATTGAGTAGCAGGGATTTCAAGAGTGATTTAAAAAAAAATTTTTTTTTTGCCTGTTTAGCACTTTGCTTTGGGTATTAAGTGTATTTGCTTATCATGAATTCGAGTCTCCTCAGTGCTCTGCAAAAGTGGGAAGTCGACAAATTTATACAAAATTAATATCCTCAAACAGCTGGCAGATGGGAGGAGGATAGAAGACAAAAACAAACACAAAACCCTCTCCATCCACTGATCATCGGCTGTCTCTGCAAATGTGACATGAATATCTGGAGCCAGGCTTCTCAAAGCCACCATCACGACAGTTCCTTTCAAGTGACCACCACCAAGGCACAGAGGCAGGAATCAGGTCCCATCAGTGCTGTTTGGTGATGACCGTGGTAAGGACATCCTTCCATTAGCGCCTGCACTCTGACTGCTTTTGTCAGTGGTCCTCCCCTGATCATCACAGACTGGGTATGCAGCCAAAGGATACACAAAGTACTGGACGAGTTTTCCAAATCTTTGTAGAACACCCATTTTACTTGAAGGCTTGGAAAATTCCTTGAATACAAACACAGATCATTTACAGCACAACATTGGTATGTATTTAAAAAAACAACATGAGAGCATATGACAGGCCACCTGTGGCTTTGTTCCTAGACCCCAGGCATATTGTTTCACGTTATTTTTGTCATTAAGGCTAATTTCAAGGGGAACAAAGGAAAGCCCTTGGAAGTGAAAAGAGCAAGAGAAGGAACCAGGGAGGAACTAGCATAAGAAAATTGACATAAGTCAAAATACTTAATTTCTAATCCTCGCTCTGCCACTCACATCCTTTACCACTCTTTATCTCTCTGGCCACCCTCAGTTTTCTCATTTGCAAAGCGAAACGGTTAGACTGATTCTGAGGTCCCTCCAAGCTCTGACATTTTATGATTTTTATGATTGAATTGTTCTTTTCTGCTGAGAATTCTACCCGAACTCATGGGCGGCCAGTTGACTAGTTTGTATGGTAGAGCCTTTCCCAGCCCTGATTCCTGTGGTGGGCCCCATCTGTGACCAGAGCTGTCAATCATTCTGTGATTATTTCCACTGTTCTGCAGAGTCAAAGGCCTACCCTGGAGATGGAGTCTTATTTGAAATACAATGGAGTACACATGGTGCTGTAAAATGTGCTACCCCGCATGCCATGGGGTAGGTCTCTAAAAGAATTTACCCCCTAAATGTAGGGTATCAATGAGGCAGTGTAAACCACCAGAACAGCGACTTGACAATTTGTCACTCAACTTCAGCAAAACTATAGAGGAACAGCACAATGAATTAATGAATAGCAACAAATCCCCATGACAACATGTTAGTTCATTAAAATTTTATCAGCATTCTTCCTAAGGAAAGTGTGCCTTCTGTTCTATGTTGAGTTTCTTCAACATTGTTTTACAGCCAATTCACAGCATTCTGGTGCTTCAAAATTAGTTCCTGTGGAGAGTGAGATACACATAGAGTCTATATTGTGTCACACATGGGTCTCCTGGGTGTCACGATGAAATATTGCCTGCATTTTTGTGTATCTTATGGCTTAAACCTTAACAAGCCTTTCCCTACTGCTTTTTTTGGAGAGTAGGTTAATTAGGTGAAAATCCATTTTGGTACCGGTTAATTTTTAGCAAGTGTATTAAATTGCATTTCATAAATGTCTTCCTAATATTCAATAAAAAGTCATCAAATGGGGGCAGGAAATGGCAAAATATCTTTGCTTGCTGCTACTGTGGCATGTTCCCTCTGGCTTTGGAAAAACAATAATAACACACAAGCCTTGACATTTTCCTCGGATTGTTTTCTTTTCTTAAAAAAATTTTTTTTTAATGTGTAACTCAAATGTCAGTGATCTGGGTTTTCCCAATTCTTCCAGCATAATAGTGACACGCTGCCCTTTTATAATTAAAAAAAAGTCTCATAACCCTATCCTACAAACAATAGGAAAGTCAGCATGGTTCCCAATATTTTTGAGGACTTTTGAGGGGATTACATTTTTTTCTATTCATTTTCTGCTATGAGTTCTGCCTCTACTGAATTCCCGATCTTACTCATATCTTTTCTTTTATAAAAGTACCTAAATGGACATCTATATGAAAGTCAGCTCTTTTTATATTTTATTGAGTTGAAATAGTACAAATTCCCCAATTAGAGCCATTTAGCAACCTCTTATTTAGCCTCACAAATTGAAGATTATGATCTTGCTGAAGATCACAGACCCAGACCTTTCATGCATATGAACATATAACCAGCGTGAGGTCCTCCTATCTGGGGAGACAGAACTTGAAGAAGTGATTTTCAACATGCCAATTAAATTAAACACATTAATTGTGCTGACAGTGGACACTACGACTTTGTTAATTAGTGTAACCTTTATACTGTGAAATTTAGCAAAGCATATCAATAATATTGCATCATTATTGCAATAGTATTTGACCTGAAACTGACCTGAAAATTTTGTTTCTAGGATAGGCTAGACATAATCAGGCATTTGTAACCAAAATTTATGTGTAAGAATATTCATGAAAATATTGCTTATCATAGCAAGAAAAATGGAGTTAATCTAAACATCTGATAAGAGATTAATTAATGTAATTCGTTAAATCCATAAATTGAATGCTAGTCAGTCATTAAAAACAATGAAGTAAATCTTGATTTATTGATATAGGGGATAATTCACAATATATCATTAAATTATAGGAAAGTATAATATGATTGTATTTTTGTCCCAGACTATACATATGTGAACATTTGTGTGAGATGAAGTCTCTAAGGAAAGATACCAGAAAGTTAATAATATTTATCACTAGACTGTGAGTTTTAAGGTGACGTCTTTTTCTTTATGCTGTGTTTTATTTTTACATTTTTCTATGATAAACATGTAATATTTAGTAACTTCCTAAAAGATGTTTTTAATCATAAACTTTAGACCAACCAATCATAAGAGTCACTTTTATAATATAATTAAAAGCATAAAAATCAATTTACTTTGTATTGTTTATAGCAGATTTCTCAACAGCTTCACTGTAGACCTTTTGGGCCAAGTAACCCTTTGTTGTAGGGGCTGTCCTGCGTATTGTGAGTATACTGTGAGATATTTAGCAGCTTCCCTGGCCCCTACTATCTTGATGCAAATAGTATTCTTCAGTTGTGAAACCAAAAATGTCCCCAGACATTGCCAAATTTTCCCTAGGAGGCAAAATGGAACCCCAGTTGAGAACCTCTGATTTATAGATATTGCTTGATTGATTGATACCACGTATGGTGGGGGTTTTTTTTCATTGTTTTCTTACTTTCTTTCTTTTTTTCTTTTTTTATTGTCATGTAGTTAGTTTACAAAGTGTCAATTTCTGATATACAGCATCATGTTTCAGTCATATGTATACATACATGTATTCGTTTTCATATTCTTTTTAGATTCTTAATTCATATGGAATATTCACCGTCTGTCTCATGTTCCTCATTCTCGTAACATTTCCTTCTTCATTATCTCCATCTTGAAGGAGAAGTTGTATTTTCCTCTGTTCAGAGAAAGCCCCAATTCAGAGACTGGAGTGGAGTAATTGACAAGCTGTGACAGGCTTGAACCAATGAATCTGAAAGGATTATCTGTTAATGTGGTCACCATGGCTAATCGCTCAAATCAAAGCTATCAAGGGAGGACTTGTGCCCCCAGTTCCACGGGCCCTAAACCTAATATTAATTTTAACAACAACAAGTTAATGTTTAGCTGGATCATTCCCTCTCACATTCACATTTTAAAAATATTTAGTCTGAATAGAGATGATTCTTATTTTTCAATAATTAGGCTGTGCCTGGAAAATGTATGATTCTTAAGATCAGAAGACATGACTTTGAGCTCTGAACCTGCTGCTTACCTGCTAACATGACCCTGGACATGTCTTTTAACCTCTTTAAACTGAAGTTTTGTCATCTGAAAATAAGGATAATGTCAATAGCCCTCCTTAATTACATGACTGTAGTAAATAATGAGTGCATTTATGGCTTGAAAGTGCTGTGTAAACTGCCGAGGACTCCATTCCCGTTGGGAATTCATTCCTCATGGAGGTTATTGGTGGCTGGGGTTGCCATGGCAACACTCTGGCTTTCAATGTTCCCAAAACAATGCCTAATATATAAATGCCATCTATTTACACCTAGAAAGCAAACAGGAATAATTAAGGAATTTAAATTAGATTTTTTTTTAAAAAAAAAACATGTTTTCTGAATATCTCAGTTCCCTCTGTCAATGTTTCAGTACACATCACAGAAATTAAATAAGTCTTAGATGCTGGTAGATATGAAATATAAAACTAAAGTTGATGAAAGGAAGAGAAAGTAAAATAAGGTGAATTCTTAACAAAAATAAGAACATCACAGAAATTAGGAAACACATGTTTGAGCTCATTTCAAGAATTACCAGTGTGAGATTTCCTCTGATAGTTGTTTTCTCAGTTTTATTCAACCTTGTTAAAAATGAATCAACCAATGGGGCTTCTGCCAACTCCTCCAGGAACCTCTGCTCCACCGTAATATAACTAAACATCAGAATATCTTTTTCTGATTAGCTGTTTCACAGCTTCTTTCCAAAACATCCCCTGTGGATTTCAGAAAATTATTGCAAACTAGCATCTGAACAACAATGGAAGATATGCCAGCTTCTTTGCCTGGTAACTACTATCCCTGCTAAGTTCAAGACTGCACATTGACAACTCTAAGAACACAATAATAAAGTGGATTAGAAAACACCCACCAACCAACCACTTGATTTGACTTCCATTTATTCTCACTTTTCAATTCTTCTGAGTTCATAGAGAAGGTCAGACTTTTAGATAATGGTGCCTGAACAGAAGAAGATAAACACCTGAGTGAAATGTGGAGTGTGTGTGTATATCACACAATCCCTGGGAAAAGACAAAGTGATGTGGATGGTCCCAACACGGAAGACGTGTACAAGCTAATGTTAATTTGCTGTCCATTGTGCATAAAGATGATATTACAAACCATCTAATTAGCAAGAAACATATTTTCGAATTATTTTCTAAGTGCTGGGAATAGATTTGGGATTAGCTTCTTTTGTTTAGGTCTGTTCGGTCTTCTTGGGGAATGGCACACTCTTGAGAAATGACTGCTCAGGGATGGCTTAGATCAAGGAACAGCTTAAAGAGAATTAACAGCTGTAAACTTATACAGACCTTGGAGGGAGTTACTATGATTAATTGAGACAAGAGAAATGGCATGAGAAAAGTCAATTTTCTGGCAGAAATGACTGGATCAGTTTTGGACAGCTGTGATAGGAACAGAATTATGCACATACCTGTGTAGTCATTCCGTGATCAGTTGAAATTGACCATATCATACCCAGGAAAGCAATACATGGTGAAAATAGATACGAACTTGATTACTCGTGCTAGTTGGAAGTTACGAGTAAATGAGATGACCAAGGTCAAGAAGCAAACATGAAAATTGTCAAATGTCACAATAATCTAATTTTTTTTTGCATTTATTATCTGTCTTTCACACTAGACATTCAGCTCTGCCAAAGCAGAATCTCCAACAGTCTTGTTCACCATTGTACTCGAGTGCCTACTGAGCATTATACCTGGGACATGGAGTCACTGAATGACTGTGCAACAGTAGAGTTTATTCATAAATTAGTACACAAATGTACTTAACTTTTACTGTTGTTATTGAATTTTAGGTGGAGCAATCTCATCCAGAAAAAGGATTTTAAGGTAATTTTCCCTCTCCCCTCGTATAGGCTTTTACATACTTTATTTGTGGATTTGCGAGTGGTATTTTGGGTCTGGAGGAGGAAATTAAACATATTGCTCTGTTTCAGGCTGGATAGGGGTTGACTGCCATGAAGACATGTTTCCCACTATGTCGGAAGGGTCTGTATTCCAGAAGGGATTATATACATATGAGGGACTCGGAAGAAAATGGTTTGCTTCTTCCTGGGCTTAGTCTAGACTCAACAGGAGTCTCTCTGGACCAGGAAAAGAACTGTCAAGCGAGATTGCGACTTTGCGTTCTGCAGTGAGGCCTCAGTGGCCACGGGCAAGATGACCATTCGTAGGGCTCATGGTGCTTTCTAACTTACATGGTCATTTTGAAGAGTGAAAGGAGTGGAATCTATGGCAGAGATGGGCTCTCCTTTTCCTGAGCAAACGGATGGTCTAATTCCTAGCGCGCTGACATCTAACTGGGGCCGTTGGACTGAGTTCGGTGACTGGCCTGTGGGAAGGACGGATGGAGGCCCCGGCCAGGCCAGCCCAGCCCCTAAGCCTTCTGGGGCCATCCGTCCTGCTCTTTCTTCCTTGACTGCTGGCCGGACACAGAGGACCCAGTGAAATAGCAGGAATCCTACAAGATGGCAGAGATCTGGATGAATGATTGCATGGGGCAGAGTTCTGTCCCAGAGTAAAGGGGAACAGACTCTCCCCTGAAGGCTTTGAAAGGAGATATAATCCTGCCAACTAAGAAATACACCTTGATTTTAGACTTCTGGCATTTAGAACTGCAAGACGGTAAATTTGTGTTGCTTAAAGCCATTAAGTTGTGATAATTATTTATAGAAACAATAAGAAACTAATACAGGGTTTATTTATTTGCTTGTATCTGGTTCAAGTGGAACTGACTCCAATTTTTTTTTTTCAGTTCTTGGTTAGGGCTCCATGTTTTCATTCTTAAATAAATCTTATAATGAAACAGCTATGATTTCAAGCTAGGTATACTTAAAGTGAAGCATAAACTTGTCATGCAGCTGGACCCCTGACATTTTATGGAGTTTTATAATTTTCCCCATCATTTGCCTCACCCATATCTAACTCTATAGGATTTTTTAAAACATTTTTTAACATTTTTAATTGATTTATAATCATTTTACAATGTTGTTTCAAATTCTAGTGTAGAGCACAATTTTTCAGTTATACATGAACATGTATATATTCATTGTCACATTTTTTTTTCTGTGAGATACCAGAAGATCTTGTGTATATTTCCCTGTGCTATACAGTATAATCTTGTTTATGTATTCTACAATTTTAAAATCCCGTCTATCCCTTCCCACCCTCCACCCCCTTGGCAACCACAAGTTTGTATTCTATGTCTATGAGTCTATTTCTGTTTTGAATTTATGCTTTGTTTTTTGGTTTTTGTTTTTTAGATTCCACATATGAGCGATCTCATATGGTATTTTTCTTTCTCTTTCTGGCTTACTTCACTTAGACTGACATTCTCCAGGAACATCCATGTTGCTGCAAATGGCGTTATGTTGTCGGTTTTTATGGCTGAATAGTATTCCATTGTATAAATATACTACATCTTTATCCAGTCATCCGTAACTTTATAGGATTTTTTTTTTAATCTAGTCATTCCAAAACATTCAACTTTTCAAGAAAGTAACACTTTCTTTTCTCTTTACTCATATTTCACTAGTGTATTTAATATTTAATAGCATTTTATAATCACAAGAAATTTGAGAAGAAACATTGATGACTTTTGATAATAAACTTGTTAAACTAGACAGATCACATTCAGTATGTGTGGTTACCAGTAACTCTGCTTAACTGAGGGCACGAAGAGTATTAGTTAAAGGAGAAAACTTGTCAAGTACAGGTCAGATAAGATAACTCGTATTAATTAGAATGCCATTGGTTGGGTTGGCTTACATATCCATAATTGACATAATCACTGTGGCCAAAGGAATATATGGCAGGTAACTTTAAATGGTTCCCTCAAAGTGATTTTCAGCAACCTCTATTTCCCTTATCTTTGCTGACCTGAAACAAACACACTGCTGGATATTTCTCCAGCAAAGATGGGTTTATTCGGGATCAGCAGAGAATTGTAATTCAGGGTCTGCAACCACGATGAACTACAAGCAAGTCCCCCCAAGGCAAGGGAATGAGACTGCTTTTATACATAGAAGGGAAGAGGAAGTGGGGAGGGCTGTAGTAAACAAAGAGTCCATGGCTTTTCACTGGCTGAGTCCTTGCCAGGAAAGGAGTCTTTCTACTTCCTATTGGGCTCGGCTATCCTTGCAGGATGTGAGAGCGCCCCCTTCTGGTCTCCTCTATTTCATTGAGGTTTCTGTTAATTTTTTGCAACTTCTTCACCTTCCTCCCGTTACAGAAGCAGAATAAGCCGGATACTTGATTTTCTATTTTTTATTGTAACTCAGGATAGCCATGCAACCGAGTTGTAACTACTGAGAAGTAAATGGGAGTCTTCGGGGAATTTCTGGGATGAGGTTTCTCTCCTTGATCAAAGGTGAGTGAGAAGAGTGACTTCCTCCTTCCACCCTTGCGTGCACCCTTCCCCTACATCTTGCTTGTAGATGCAGTCATGTGACTTTGAGGGAAAAGCATAGAGAATCTTAAGGATGTCTTCCCCACAACATGAAGTTATGCAGCTGCCGAAATAACTTGGAATTGGCTACTTAATTAGGATTTGTCACTTTTAGTTGGCTTCCTCTTACCTGTAGATGAATGCCTCCTCCCTGAGGGAGAATGGAATACTCTCTTCCAGGGACAGGGTGTGTGTGTTGGTTGAACCGTCATGGACTAGGATGGGGAGGGTGGTTTACCCAAAGGAAAACAAATGTGCTGTTATTAAAAGAAAGTGGATTGTAAACCGATTATATTTCAATGAAAAAAAAAAAAAACAAAGTGAAAAAAAAAAGAAAGTGGAAAATGAATCTTGGACGAAAATAACAGAAGTCAATCTTACATGGGCACCAAAAACACTCCATATTTTTTCTGTATGGATCTAAAGTAAAAATGCAGATGTAGCTCTTGTTTCCAGAAAAAAACTCAAGTGCTAACTCTACTGCCCTGCTCTCCTAAGCCCTGCTGATGTTTCCTTTCCTTTCCCCTCTTTTCCTCAGATGCCAGTCCCTTGTAAATTAGAAATCCATGTGGAGTAGGACGATAAGTTGACTTGCGTGTGAGTCAAATGAAACTGTCAAAAGAAGAATGCCAGTCACTGTAAGCCACTGTCTGAAGTCTGCCTGCCTGTCTTTTTCCTGTAGTCTCTGGAAGACAGCTCTTGTTAAAGGTGTACGTCATGTCAGTCACACACCATAGGAGGTGTTTGGAGTTTGAGGTATTGACAATAGGTATTTGCTTTTGTCTCACATAATCCCACCTCAAAGGTGTGGGGTAGGTACAGATAACTCTTGCAAGAAACGGGACACACTTGATGGATGAAAAATTGTAGATGGTAGCCGGTACTATCCATTATTCCCTGACTTATCAAATGGATACTAGATTTAACAAAATGTTTTCCCTTTATCTGAACACATGATCATTTTCATGAATGAGCTGATAAAAATATGTAGCTTTGCAGGTTAGGAGAAACATGCATGGCTTGTGTTAAGTTTCAGTTCAAGAAAAGTTACTGATAATCTACCAGTTTTAGAGTAGAATTTAAGACCTGCTGAAGGATAATATAAAAATTAGAAGACACAAAGTCTTGCCTTTAAGTGATTTACAATGGGGGTGAAGGGTAAGGAAGAGGGAGACAAGGTAGTTACATAATTATAATTCAAGGAGATTTAATAACAAAGTAGAGCTACAAAATAGAAGAGCTCTGAATTGACATCTGGTTTTAGTCAGGGAATCATCAAGATGAAGATGATAGTTAATGTAATACTGCTTTCCAGGGCTGTGAAAATGAACTCCTTGTGAAGATAGGAACACTCATGTGTTAGGCTCAGACATTTAATAAACTAGAAAAAAAAATTACATTTACTAATTTTTACAAAATTAATACCTAGAAAATATCTACCTTTATTAACTCAGATTTATCTCTAAGATGAATAGTGTTTTATTAGCAATAATGTTACCCTGGAATATTGCTGTTTCTTTTTTATATAAGAAGTGATTAAATTATTACACAGTGTTATTTAAGTATAAGACTTTAAACACAAAATGTTCCTAGAGTGGTAGGCACTTTCATAATTAATTGTGATTTGAGTACTCGCATCTGTTTTTCATATAAGAAAGCTCCGAGAATAGGAATTATTCATGCTTATAAGATTGTATTCATTACTTTTGCTTCTGACATTTAAAAATGATTTTAGACACAACAAAAATAAAGTGTATCAATGTTTCTTAAGAGTGTATTTAAATTCTGAATATATATGAAATTTAAAAAATTGAAATATTCTACAAAATGTGAAGTATTAAGTCATGAAATATTCCAAAAGCAAGTAGAAAAAAAGAGGCAGGATTTATTGGATTTATTTTTTATAGGTCTGTTTGCAGTTTTCAACCTAGACTTTATTGAGTACCCATTCAGCAGACTGACATTGTGTGCTTTGTGGTATCAGGAACAGTGTGAGTCTGAGAAAACAAAGGTGTGAGTACTGGTCCCTTGAGGACCAAATAGTCTATTGATAAATAAGCAATAAATATTGACTGAAGGCATTAATTCAGCACTGAATACATTTTCAGTGTTATACTAGGAGTGATCATGGGATAAATTTGAGTGAATTCACAATTGCTTTGAGAACTGGGCAAAATAATTGTTGATTTTTTTTTTTTTTGGAGGGATGGTAGTCGGTGCATAGATGTAGAGGTAAGAGAGAGAGCTAGTTTTTCTCAAAAGGCAACAATGTTTCAGGGTTTCTTTAATACTCCGATAACAGAAAAAACAAAGCAAAACAAAGCCAACAACCTGAAGCTAATTAGCAGACCAAAGAGAAGACAGAACGCATATACCAATTTTAGGAATAATTTTTGAAACTTATTTTTTAAAAAATATAAAAATGAAAAGAAAAACAAAATTAAAATCATCTGAACCGTCTGCTTTGAAAATTTATTTATTATCTCTTATTAGCCTATCTTCTTTCCTTTCCGTTGGGTACACTGAGTGGTCGGCTTCGCTTGGACATGACTGAGGAGAAAAGGACTGACTTTAGCTCAGAGAGTAACTGAAAAATGTAAACGGGGGTGAGATGTCACTATATTCCCAGATCACATATTCATCAGTGAGCGCTTACTTTGTGCTAGGCACACACACACAGATACACACACGTTTAAACCCTATGATAATTCCAAAGGGCAGACACTATTATTTTCATTTTCCAATGAAAAACCTGATGAATAAAGAGGTTTAGTAGCAATATAAGACAATGAAGTGAAAGCTTTAGTTTAGACTCTAAAGTAATATGTGTTGTATCAAAGGGAGTTTTGAGACACCTTCCATGCAGGTGGTCTCAAATCCTTGATGAATCTTATATATCTGTTATGGATGGTATGAAGAGGATTGGGTCATTGGAGAATGAGGGAGAGGATTTTTGAAGATGATTTCCTTGGCCAGAGCTGTGAGTCCCACCCCCTCCCCAAAGGGTCGGAGTTGGAGGTGTTTCGTCCTTGGAACTGAAAAAGGATTAGTGAGTGAGGCCAGAGGCGGCTGGCTGGATGGTTAGTGGCCAGTTCATGCAGACCCTCCATTTCTTTTCTAAGGACCATGGGAAGTCGGGAGATACTTTGCATGGCAAGATGACATATTTACAAGTTCATGTTTCCTACTCTGTGCAGAATGTTATCTATGCAGCCAAAGGTGGGAGAAGGGAGGTCAGTTGGGAAGTGATGGCAGGAGACCCAGTAGGCCCTGATGCCCTGGATCCGGAGGGTGCAGCTGTGATGATGGACTCAAATGTATCTTTTGTGAATAGAATCGACAGAATGACTTTATGGAATTGATGTGGAGGTGAGAAAAAAGGTCAGTTTTTACAGAGCAAATTTAATTTAGCAGAGTAGACAGTCACATTGAAACTTTCTTTGAAAAAACAGCATTTTTTAGGTTCAATCAACCACCAAAATCAATGAAAAGATATTTAATGTCTATTTTTGGAAGGAGTAATTAAAAGAGGGATTTTAAAGTAAAGAACTTGCCTTGCCATTCCAAAACTGCATACAAAAGTTGGACACTGCCACTCACCCACTAGAGGCACATAAATATCTCTAGGGGAAACAAATCTATTGATTGTTTGAATTGCCCACCAAGCGTGACATCCTTAACTTTGGGAAGATTAGAAATGGAATTTAGAGAGACTATTTTCCTGTGTATCTTTCACAAATAAGAAAAACCAAGACAAAGACCAATCACACATCCATTGGCTGTCAAACCAGAACTAGAGCTCACAGCTGCAGCCTTCATCAGATCTTTTCCCATCGTGATCAAAGCATGAAATGACAGGGACAGAACCTGTCAGATGTCAATGTCAAGAGGGCAGCAGTGTTGTTAGGCCAAGATCAAGAATGCTGTAGGTCAAAATTGTGAGAGACAGAAGGAAAATATTCAGGTTCATGGGCTGGAATAAGTAGATTTAGAAAGACAGGAATGCCTATACCATTGGACAATGAATCCTGGATGCTGGAGTTTACCCATCGGATCCAACTTGCTCACTCTGTGAATATAACTCTTAGAAATTGTCACCCTGATAATTTGCCCCATTCCTCTTTCCGCTTTTAACAGTATCATTAAATTCAAACAACATATTACACTGACATACTTGGTAGTAACGAACCCAGTTTAGTACTGAGTATTTCCATTACTCCAGTAAGTGCCCTCATGCTCCCTTCCAGCCCCGACCGCAAACCCACATACAGCGGCAACCTCTGTTGTGTTTTCTATCACTGCAAATTAGTTCTGCCTGTTTTTGAACTTCATATGATTTATATAAACTCTTTCGCATTTGTTTCCTTTATTCAACATAATATTTTTGATTCAGGCATGTTAGTGTGAGTATACGCATTCCATTGTATAAAATAACCCAACTGGTTTATCGAGTGGACACTTGGGTTGTTTGCATATTTTTAATATTAGAAATACAGCTGTCAGGAACATTCTTGTACCGATCTTTGGGTGGATATGCTTCCATATCTCTTGGGAAAATAGTTCAGAGTGGAATGGTTGGGTCATACGGTAGATAAGACAATTTATAAGAAACTACCAAACTATTTCCAAAGTGGTTGTAACACTTACACTCCCACCCAAAGGTCTGGAGAGTTTCTATTGCTCTACATCCTCACTAACATTTGGTGGTACTGGATGTCCATTTTAAAAAATTTTAGCCTATCTTGTAGGTATGAAGTAGTATCTAATTGTGGATTTGATTTTCATTTTTCTGAGGAATAATGGTGTTGAGTTCTTTCCATGTTCTTAATAACCATTCCTATATATCCTTTTGTGAAGTATCTGTTCTCATCTTTTGCCCACTTCTATTGTGATTTTTACAAGTTAATTATTTGTAAGAGGTCTTTATATATTCTGAATACAAGTTCTTTGTCAGAAATATGCATTGAGTATCTCCCAGCTTATGGTTTGCTATGTTGCTAACAGTGTCTTTGGATGAAGAGTAATTTAAAATTTTAAGTCCAATTTATCAGTTTTTTTCCTCTATGGTTAGTTAACTCATAGATTTCAATATTTCAGTTAGTAGATCTAGTTCCATCTCTATTTACTTATCAGAATAAAATTCCAAGTTGTGTGTAATTTTCCAGAAACTTTTATTGATTAGCCAAAATTTTAATGATTCTTTAATAACTGGAAAAAGAAGTCAAACTTTTTTTTAGCATCATGGTAGCCTAAATTCATATAAAACCACTTTCAATTACAAACACATAGCAATGGTGTATAAAATACAAACAAAACATTAATTTCCCTGTAAATTTAAAATCAGAGAAGGGAAATTCCTGTTTACCAAGGGGGAAAAAAATAACAACACAAAACCTCAAGGCTAGAGGCTGGACCACTGAAGCCCTTGCAGGAGTGGGTGATATGGCCCAGGGCTCATGCAAGATCCAGAGATGGAACCAAACTCAACAAATTTGAAAATGCTCTGCAAAATAAGGACGAGACAAATCTACCTCTCTCAAGCTTGTTTCTGCTTGGAATTCTGATTGGAAAAAAATCTCCCACAAGGAAAAAAAAAAAAAAAAAGAAAGTGAGAGAACCAAAAGCGTGAACAATGCAAAGCCTTCTCAAAATCCAAGTTGAGAAATTAACATAAAAACTGCCTTTCTAACTGAGATGCTCCTGGACCTTTGGTGAAAGTAAACGTAGAACGTCTCGTCTCGGTAGGGGATACTTTGACCAATCAGAGCAAGCAGTAAATTCCCACCCCCCAACAATAACAACAGCAGCCAAAATGAAAGAAAACAAAACTTATTGCAGATTATCTTACACACACAAAATTATCAAATATATTAGGAAACGTTCCATAGGAGAAAGGAAAAATGAACATATTAAACAGGAGTTATATTTTCTCAAGGCTAAGGACTTGAAACAATAGAAAAATAGGAAAGATAAGCATAAATTATGTGTTTTAAATGATAAAACATATAAAGAACACATAACCCCTACACAGAAACTATAATGAAATAAAACATGATAGACAGAAAACTAGCAGATCTGAAAAGGAAAAAAATCTGGAAATGTGATATGCAAGTTAAATAGATTACTAGATTATTTCAAAGGATCTATGGGTGATATAAAAGACAGATTTAAATAAGTCTTTGGGATCATAGCAAAAAAGTGCTATAAAGGTAAAATGCAAGAAGAGATTAAGCCACAGTGGATAGAATAATAAATTCCAACATCTGTCTATTAGGTTTTCTAGAAGTTGAGCATAGAAGATGGAGAAAAGTCAAAACTCAGAGATAATATCTGAGAATTTTCATGAACTGTTGAAAGTCAAGAGTCCCAGGATAAAGAAGCACATCAAATCCAAAGTAATGTGTTTAAAGACTACCACATGCATCACTGGAAATTTGAAAAACACCGAAGACAACAGGAAATTGTAAGCACCAACAGAAAGAAAAGATGACTTATGCTAACTGAAATTGGCACTTGCCATCTGCCTCTACAAGGACTGGATCATGTTGGCACTTGCCACCTACCTCTGCTTGGATTAAATCATGAGCTGCTGCAGCCGCTGACCTCCAATCCTCCCTGAAAGGAGTTCAGGGCGGATATTAGGAACAAGGCGCTCTGTGCTCTGGGAAAACTGGCTCAACAACCCTTCAAACAGACATTTTCAGGAGAAGATTTTATGACCTCAATTCTTGCATCTCCTCATATCTAGAAAAGCACTAAAATCATTAACGGTGACATCTGCTCCTCGTGACTGGCAGCAAACCTCTGCTTAAGTGTGTGCTTGACTGCGTGTACCCCCCTTCACTGGAATCATATATAATATGATTTCCCCCCCTTGCCTCTTTGGAACAGTTTCTCAGAGCTTTCTGGGATGCTGTCTCCTGGGCTATAGTCCTCATTTTGCCCCAAATAGAACTTAACCCACAACTCTGACGTTGGGTGATTTTATTTCAGTTGATACTTACGAACAAAAATTTTAGACAAAATGCAAATTTCTCTCCTTTAAACTAAAATGGACAGAACACAAAGGAATAGTATATTTAAAATATGGAGAGAAAACAACTGTTAGTTGTTAGTATGGAAATCCTAACCTTACAAATTTGTCATTTAGGCAAGAAGTGACATAAAGATATACCAGACAAAAACGAAGAAAATTTACCGTGTACTTAATCTCAATGAAATAAGCACTCAAAATGTACTCCCATAAAAAGAAAAACAGATAGAGAAGACAGGACCTTGGTAGGGATGCTGGCTAACTTCAAATCAGTTATGCCTGTTAAATTTTCAGTGCAACCACTTAAGAATAGAAACACTAAATGTATTTTCCAAATCAATAGAGGGAAAAGAAGAGAATAAAGAAATTTGATTAATCTAATGAAAGGCAGGAAGGGGGGAAAATAAGCAAAGAAAAGAGAAAACCATAGAAAAGAGAAAGCATTAAATTTAAAGGTGAATTATATCTGTCTAAATGAATCAAAAATCATAAGAAACAAACAGGTAAAATATGATTTATGGTTACCTATATAGGTGGCGAAATACAAGACACGGTTTAGAGGGAGAGACATGAGCTTCCAGTTATTAATTACATCTAAGGAGAGAGAAGCTGCTTCAACTCACCCTGTGATATTTCATTTCCTAAAAAAAGTTTAAATCAAACATGGAAAAATATTAACATTTTTAATCCAGATGGTGGGTACATAGGCATCTTTTGAATATTTGAAATAATTCAAAGACAAAAAAGGAAAGAAATCAGAACACCACAAACTCACATGAAAGTTTTGGTTTTTTTTTTTTTTTTTTCTTTTCAAAATAAACCAGTTTCTGGGACATAGTTCTTGATTAGTACAGATTCGGTCAAACATTTATTTTCTCTGAAGTCTGTAATGCCCGCATCTATAGGAGCAGGGTTCCAGATTATGTAAATTTGTGTTATTTTCATTTTTGCCCTGGTGAGCCTGAGTCATGAAAAGCCCTCAGTCATTAGAGAAATAGTCTGTGTCCCTTCTGTTCTTCAATGGAAAATTGAACTAATATATTTCAGGAAAATTCTGAAAAGTGTTCAAACAAAATAATTTTTCCTGTTAATCTGGAATTAAGTAGAAATTAAATTAACCATAGCTTTGCACTCCTTGAAGGTTCAAGGTTTTGCAAATTTTTCTGTTAAGCTAAGTGGATTAGATATAAATTGTCCTCTGCCTCATGCAATGTACTTAGTTCTGCCAATAAAAACTCCTATGTAATGCAATATTATGATATTATATGCCCAATTCACACTTGCTGTGCTTTTATGTCCTAGGAATTTGCAGTATGAAAATGATTTCATATTTTCAACGATAATATGATTTATTTATTGAGCACCTACTATATGCTGGAAAAAATATGCACACACTCTAGTCATTTTAACACTCTAACCAGGAAATGCCTGCCTTCAACTATGAGAGAACTGAGTTTCCAAAACCTTCAGTCAGATATCAATGTTATGTATACAACTGATGTTGTTTGGAGCCAAGATTTGGATCAGACTCTGTCCACAGAATTATACCTTTGCACAGAGACCCTTGAAAAGAAAGTTCCACTGCTCTTCTTCACTAACAAATTATCCCCATGGACAGTGAAGCTATGGGATGCGTTTTCTCATAACTAACTTAACTTGGATTTTTGGGGGAGTATTTGAGCAATCATTCTGTTATTTGGGGCTTTGGTAATTTCCCAGGTTCTGCATAGCAGGTCGAATAAGAGTGATGAAGTGAATATTTTCCCTTCTACTACACATTTGGTTTCTCTGCCCTGCTGACTTTAGCTTTCAGTGATCGGCCACTCCAAGAAATGTTAGGCACTGGGAAAATGGATTCATAACCCCCACAACTTGCTAAAGACAAAAAAATCAGTAACAACAAAAGAGAACTCCACTTTAATGATGGAGGAAGTGAGGGAAACTTTCTCTCTTCACTAAGGAAGTAAGAAAATCAAATAGGCTGCCTAGAGTCCCGGGATGAGGTCTGGAAAGGAGCGGGGAGAGAGGGCTATTAGACAAGCACACACTGAATTTGGGGACGCTTCCAGCTAATGCTCGAAATGGACACCCTGGTCTCACTGCTCCCCACTTCACTAGCTTTTGTCATCTCATTTATGTCAGAATGTGTTTATCGTTACTGAAGCATTCAAAGGAGTTTGGATTTGGAATATGGAAGAAAGCCATGGGATTAAGGAGATGAGTTTTTGAGGAGCTTATAGGAGGACGTAAAGTTGCGAAAGTGAGAAGACCATGAGAGAAAAAACTGACCAGCAGACTCAGGAGCGTTGACACAGGAAGGAACCTGAGTACAGTCTGCTTTATTTCTGATCAGGAGATGAGTGCTTCTTCCTCCTTATGTTGGGAATGCTTCAAAGTGTGGCTCTCCCCTTGAAATTGAAGAGCTTCTATTTTGCCCTGTCAGAAGGTTATTTTTAGTACTTTCTGAAATGCCAGCTTGTGTATTAGTAAAAGGAATGCTAGCTGCTATAACAGACAAACCCCCAAATCTTCGGGGCTTCACACAATAGAAGTTTCTTTCTCCTTCATATGAAGTCCAAAACTGGTGTTCATTATTGACGAGTGGATCTCTTTTGAGCAGGGATGAAGGTACTTAGCCTCCTTCCATCGTGTGGTTTTGTCATTTTCAACTCGTGGCTTTTAAGACGACTCTGCTATCTGCCTCACATGGAGGGGTGGAGGATGGGGATCGTGCCTGAGGGCTTATGACCAGGATTGAAAGTGGTCCACTACATCCTGGCCACACTTGACTGTAAGGTTACCGTGAGTTCTGCAAGAAGGAGAAACTGTCTTCCTGGAAGAATTTGCCAAATTCGTTGAAAACTTCCAAATAAGTATTCTTGTGTCCTCACTGATGTCTGGTATTCTATTATTAAGTGTCTTTACAACTGGTTCTCACCTCTGCTGACATATAAATTACAGAAGTAGGAATTTGAGACATTGATGGGTATTTATTCCTTACTATAAATTACTGCTTTTTAATTTGCGAGTCATAACCCATTAGCAGGTTTTGAAATCAATTTAATAAGTCAAGTTATGAGCTGCTTTTTACAAAGATGAAAAAGGGCAGAATAAAAAGTCTCAGTGCAATACATAAAGTACAGGTAAATATTGTTTTGTATTACTTTTGTTTCAATTATATATACAGATATATAAAATATATAATATTTATATTAAATCACACATGCAATATCTAATTGCATATAATGTATATAAAACACAAAATATACACTAATATCATTGAAACAAAAGCTATATACTATCTACCTATACATATGTGGATTAATAAGTCTGCTGTAATATGTTTTTCTTCCTATAGTTGTATAAAAAATGCAAAATAATAGTGTAACTAGCTTACCACACCTTTTCATTCAAAGGTAGGACTTAACAGTGGACTGGGGAATAAAATTAACCTATCCTACGTCACAATTTTGCTTGGGGTTGTAGTACGAACAGAGTGAAACAGAGCACTTATTTAAGTTTCAATATTCCCTGAATTTTCTTTTTCCACTAGGTAACAAGGACAGGGTAAGAGATTTGTGAAACATCCTAAGAAATCATCACATTTCTACACAACGCAAAGGATGAGTTGGTAGCAGAATTGCAAACTTAACTCCCAATCTGTTTGCCTTCTGTTAGTTTTGGATAGATACTTTTTTTTTTTTAAATCGTTGTTTCAAGAAGTATCAATATACATGCATAATATCAGTTCTGTCAACTAAAGTTCTTTAGATAAGCAGGTGGTTTTGGACCTTGCCTGGAGCAATAGCTTTTGATCATTTGGGGGCTACTGATGTACCCCAGGCAGCTCCAGTTAAACAGTTATTTGTAGCAATTTAAATACACACCTTTATACTATATCTTTAATCTTTTTGCACTTATAATAGGCTCACAGTATGAGAATATTTGAAAAGATTTTTCCCCCACAGTTACACTTCACCTTTTTCTTTCTGGGGACATACGTAGTAGTTTTTTTCTTTTTCTGTGTGAATATAATTGAGATTATACATAAGCATGAATAGTTAATAAATTTAATTATAGATAAGCCTAGTAAAATCATTTGGAATGGTTCTTATTAGAAGCTATACTCAACTAACTGTTTTTATTTGGATCTAACATTTGAACCTAAAATCTGGAGTTCTTCAGGAACCCTGGAATAAGAGAGATAATTTATTTGACTCCATATATGGTTCAGGAAAAATGGAAGGTAACATATAAAGTGGCTAAGGAGAAGGAGGACACAAAGCCAAAGGACTGGTCAGGTTGGTCTCCACTCTGTTTTCACATTAAGGCTCAGATATTCCCAGTTTGTAGGATAGGACAGCTATAAAACCAATGATGCTACAGATAATTCCCATGTGGCATCTGATTGCATGGTGGGTCTCAAACACATCGCCGATTCTGGTGAGAGATGGAGGATGAGTTCCACAAGCAACTCTAGTGGCTGCATGAATTAGGAGAAAAGTGTATCAGTTTTGGGCACAAAGAGAAATGCTCCTGAATCCTGGTCCTGCCATTCATTGTAGTTGTGACAACAGTCAAATTATTTAACTTATCTATGCTTTGGTCTTCTCCCTTATAAACTAGGAATGATGACACTTTATTGGTCAGGGAAGTTTACTGTCAGTGACAGAGATCCCAATTCAGATTGGCTTAAACAGAAATAGAATTTTTTGTTTTTTTGGCCTGCCTAATAGAAAACCCAGAAGCACACAGCATCAGATTAGCTGTTTGATTTAGGGTCCTGTGTCTTCAAGGTCCCAGCTGTCTTTCTCTGCATCTCTCACAGTTTTGCTGTCACCTACTTTAGAGCTTGGATAGCATACAAGTTGTATTAATGGTAGCAACAGTGATCAGAAAACATCCAGGCCACACAGTTACATCCTAAATAAAACAGGGGGAAAAGAGCATGTTTTAGAAAATAGTTTCCATAGGAGAGTAGAAAACTCTCTCACTGAGAACTGTCCTATCTCTTCTTGCTATAAATCTGATCCTGTGACAGTCCCTGAAACAACCACTATGACCAGATGAGTGGGGTAAGCTGTTGGGGCCCAACTCTGAGACAGAGGGTCAGTCTGTCCTGCAAATAGTTTTCGGCGAAACCTGAGTCTTCGAAAGAAGTCTAGGTTTTGTTTAGGAGAAAAAAGATACACCTGTCCCCTCTCCCGTCCACACCTGCATCCCCTGAGTGGGAAAGACTCCAGGCCTGGTTGTTCAACACAAACATATCTTGAGGAGACCCTGCTCTGTCACTGACCCTTGGCCAATTCCTGGGAACATGACCCTTGGCCTGTTCCCTCTGTTACTAATTAATAAGGGCTTTTGTACACCTGAGGCACCCAATCATGCTATACCAAATTGTCAAGACAGTTTGTGCAGACACAGTGATTTCCGGTGGACACCGGACTAGGGGGTCTGGATTCGCGGAAATCATGGCCCGCCACATAGGTGAATGTACCTATGAAACCAGCCCTCAGTAAGAGACCTGGAGTCTGAGATTTAGGTAGGTGTCCTTGGGCAGAAACACTTTGCATGTCCTCCAGATCATTACTGGAGGAACAGCATATCCTGTGGGACTTCCATGAAGGAGGCCTTTAGAAACCTGTTCCCTGCAGATTCCACCGAGTGTTGCTTTCCCCCTTGCTGATCCTGCTTTGTGTCCTTCAGCTGAAATAAACGTTAGCCTGCGTCTAACTGTTTCTGGGTCCTGTGAACCCTTCTAGGGAATCATGGAAAGTGTGTGTGGTTGTGCTACCCCTGAAACCATCACCCTGCTGCATCTGGAGTCTAAACTAGGATTCTCTAGGTTAGGGGTAGACAAATTTTTTTTTTTTTTTAAGTTCCAGATGTTAGGGGGGAGGGTATAGCTCTGTGGTAGAGTGTATGCCTAGCATGCACTAGGTCTTGGGTTCAATTCCCAGTAATTCCAGTAGGAAAATAAGTAAATAAATAATCCTAATTACCTACCCCTCAAAATAAATAAATAAATAAATAAATAAATAAATAAATAAATAAATAAATAAATAAAAATTAAAAACAAAAAAGCTCCAGATCTTAAATACTTTATGCTTTGTGAGACCTACTGTCTTCCATGGCAACCTTGCTAGCAGTTGGAATGCAGTGAGAAAGCAGCCGTTTAGACAACTCATACACAAATGCGTGTGGCTGAGTTTCAATACAATCTTACAGATGCAACTGGGGAAGGGACAGGTTTGGGCCACACTGCAGTTTAATGGCTCTTGCTCCGGGTAGTGAGTCAGATTCTTGGCTTTGTCCAAAGGTGGCTTCCTAGAGTGTGATGATCAGACCAAATTTAACTTGGAAGTGTTAACTTCTCACAACAAAATAAATGTACAATGGAGGGTAACAAATAAAAATATATATTAATCACAATGGTCTGTAACACGTATGTTTACTGCGGGGCCAGAATTACACAGGCGCCTTATCTGGGAGCAGAATAAGTTCTCAGTCAGCCTATCTGGTGCTTCTCATCCCCCTGGGGGGTATCTTCCTAGCCATCAAACCATAATCAAGGCTTGGAAAGGAATTTGGCTGGCATTTACCTTTGGGACTTCACACTTTTTCTCTCTGTGTGGCCTGAGAATTCCCCTGGGAGCAGAGCCATCAACATCCTTAATTCCTCATTAATTGGTTGAAGGTTTTGCCCTCCAACTATTTCCTTAATACTTTAATTGAATTTTAAGCAGACTTTAAACTACTTTTATTGAACTTCAAGGGATAGTAAACAAAACCAGGGATGTTGCTAGATCATGGTTTCGGAGTTTATGACACGCCCTGAGACATTCGTTTCTCGGAAATAGGTGTTTGTTTAATGGCCTCTTGCCTGGTTCTCTTCTAGGGAGCAATTCAGAACAATAGACTAATGGAGTGGGGTTTGGCGGAGTCACTCAGCTGTCTCTGCAGTGAGGGGGGTGGCCCTCTTTCCATGCAGTGGATGCCTGAGAGGTGATTTGCGAGGTGCTGCCCAGGCAAATAAACTTGTCTCAGGCCCCTAATTTTATCACCTGGTAATATTTCTTCCCCATGATTTTGACAACTGATGTTAGCATGTGGCGGGAGAATTCAGGTTTTTTTCCCTACCTGTGCAAAGACAACTTCCAGTCAACTTTAATTGCTTGGAACACACGAAAAGGCTCACTCTGAGAAGAGTGAATGTTCCTTTTTTGGTCTAGATTATTCTGTTTTCTATAGGTCCCTATAGAAGACTGTTACAGTCTCCTCATCAGTAAAATGGAGATCATGATTGTACCTGTGCAATCGGTATTTTGAATGTAAATTGTAGTAAAGAATAACCTTTGTTTTGTTGGAGGTTTACAGGGACACCATGACCTAGCCCAAGGGGATGGCTGCAAGAACAAAGAATGCTGGCAGCAAGAAGATTACAGCAATCAACAACACCCACTCCCTTATTTTCCCTCCCCCCTCCCTTATTTTTTTTGTATAAAAGGAGCCTGTTATCTGACTAGAGCAGGATGGTTCTCCAAGACAGTAGTCTGCCATCCTCTCAGTCTGCCAGCTTTTGGAATAAAGTCGCTATTCCTTGCCCCAACACCTCGTCTACCGATTTATTGGCCTGTCCTGCGGCGAGAATGAGTTTGGACTCGGCAACAAAATGAACTAATACAAGTAAACTATTAGTATAATGCCTGGTGCATAGTAAATAGTTAATATATAATGGCAAAAAAGAAAAAAAAAAAAAAAAAGGCTGTAAGAGGCACCCAAAACACTAATATCTTGAAAATTTCCTACTAAATTTTTTAATGCTTCAGACCAAATACACAATCTGAGCCTAAAGCTACAACTGCTATTGCTTTGTTTTTTGGGTTTGTACGTATGTATGTATGTATGTATGTATGTATTTTCTGGAGAGGTGTTGTATTTAATTCCTCTAGAAATCCTTACAAAACCAAATCTGGGGTAGTAGCCGGCCCCCACCACCCACCCCAATGCGCAATGGCTCACTGCTGGCCTCCTCCTCCTCCACCTGACCCCTCCACAACCTCCTCCAGGAAGCCCTCCAATCTTCACTTCCAGACTCTAGAAGAGCAGAGGGTAAACCCACCGTAAACCTACCTCACTGAGGCCCAGCAATAAAGGGCCTGATGTAGAGTGAGTGGAAGGAACCCAGGCGACACAGTCCCTAGCCTCCGATTACTCAGAAATACTGTGACTGCTGACTGGACTAGAAATACCCTTGACGCTCGGTTAACCACATATGAGCCCAAATCCCTGATTTGGCCAAGAGACACCCGCCAGACCCTGAATGGCTGGAGAATACAGCCTCTTCAAGGCCCTGATTTGCCAGAAAACACTCCGACCAGCCTTGATTGGCCAGGAGATGGCCCTTAGTCGAGCGGCTGGGCAGGGTCCCACTTCTCCCGTGTCCCCATGGGGACCCCAGAAGCAGGGCAGCCTAGATCTAGGAGAGGTGGGAAAAGGTGATTCCCTACATCTGGGCCCAGGACGAGAAGGCCCTTTTCTCGGTGATGAATCGATAATGATTACCTTTGCGGCTGTGATCATTCTGGGTGGAGCTGACACACTCGTCTGGCCCCGTGGGCTCACAGCAGCGGTAGGGCGTGTCCTGCAGGAGGGGCCGCTGGCTGCAGCGGTGGGGGAACCGTAGACGTGCATGTGGTCACACAGCTCCAGGGCAGTCACCAGTGGAGAACCAGCCTGTCCTCCTCCCCGAGTGGGACTTTCCCCTGCCCTTGGCGGCCTCGCCCCGGAAGGGGTCGTCCAGTTGGCGCATGCGGTCCAGAGACACGGCCTCCATGTTGGGGACCCCGGGCCTGCCCACCGGATGAATGCGCGCCAGCCTCCTGGGTTTGGGGGATCCCAGATGATGAACAGAGTTTCGGGGGTCCGGCTGACGGCCTCCAGGGGCCTCCGCGGCGCATGGAAGGCACTGGAACGGGAACGGGCCGCCGCGCGGCTGGGGAGCCGAGGCTGCGCGCCTCGTTCACGCGGACTGCGCTCTAGGCCCGCCGGATCTCGGGTGCAGCTTGGCGAGCAGCAGGTGGCTGAAGCTGGTGACAGTCACACACTGGTGGCACCGGGAGAGCCGCGCCTTGCTGCCGAGAACTGGGACGTCGCCACCAGCACTGCTCCACATCTTGAGGCTGACGGATGCGGCCAGACAGGAGCCGTAATGAAGGACCTCACTAGCGCTGTTGGAGTTGGTGGCCACTCATCCCTCTCTGGCGTCTGCTGAGGGGCAGGGACCAGCGTCCTGGAGGTGACCCAGGGGGCAGGGATGTGGGGGTCACTCTAGCTGAAGGAGCTAGGGCAAGCCGCGTGACGTCTCTGAGCCTCAGTTTGCTCACCTCTCCTTGGAGAACACCTGGTCCCCCAGGGCCCCGAGCCCCATCACAAGGCACACAGAGCCCAGAGCCTGGATCCGCGCTGCTCCGGCCGCGCAGGCCCCGCGGCAGCCCCAGCCCGCCGGGTCCTAGCGCCGCTGCTCGCTGCTGGGTCCAGGCCTGGGAGGCAAGCCAACTGCTGTTGTTTTAAGCTTTCATATCCTGTAACAAAGTTTGCCAGTTTTCTCAGCTCCAGATGACGGAGTCCTCATTACCTTCCTCCCTACTTCAATTTAGCCAATTCTACATTAGAGCTCCAGTTACATATTTTTCTATGACTCCCTCAGCTCTGCTCTTGGTCATTGGTCAGTGTCATTTTCAGACTGTCTTCCTTCCAGACAGTGAAATGGCTGAGAGAAGTTAGCGCCTCACCCGTACTTACCACACTCTTCAGGATGTAAACCCATTCTGGATGCTTCTGTTAGAAGGATAAACTGAGGCATAGACGTTTTACCAGTTTATCTGTGCAAAAAATGACTTGATTTGCGCAGCACCAGACTGGGAGTGGTCGGAAGTGCTCTACAGACAGGAGCTGGGGCTCTTCTTAGAGAGAAAAGGCAGAAACAAAGGAAGGAAGTTACTGATGGGCTGTAGCTTACAGCCTAGTGGGCTGCTTGTGATGTGTGGTCCTGAGCATTTTGATTTTGGAACCTTGAGGCATTTACAGGCTTAGATTTTGGTTTGCTTGAGAAGGCTGCCATGGCAGTAGAGCCACCTCCATCGAATGGGCTCCTTGTTTGATTGGTTTGACACTCGCATGGAGTAGAGGAAGCCCCTTATGAGGACACGAGGTCTTCACTTATTATACCGAAGACAGAGATTTCGTCTTCCCTGTTGACTGCTTGTGACAGATCCTGCACGCTGGATGCAAAAACTCCATTCTTACTCCTGTGTAATACTCTTTACTTCATTTTTGAGCCTGGGGCATTTAAACCAGTTTCTGGACTCCTTTCCAGATGATCTATTTCTGCCCACCAAGCCATCGATGTGAGACTGACAAGGGGGAAAGAAGCCAGTGTCTACTCTGTTGCTTTGACTAGTTCTGAAGGTAAGCACCGTTGTGGAGATGCTGTGTGTTGTTTGTTTGCTTTTTCTGCATCAATGTCATTAGAGTGTCCAGCATCCAGTCTTCGTCTCATGAGTGCTGGGAGTCAGGGCACGGGGCTTGAATTGTAATCAAGGCGATGTGATCATGGGACCAACAACTGGCTTCCTGATGCTTTGATTTGGGAGGAAACAGTGTGGTACTTGAGCCAGCAGTTGAACAAGCAGCTTCCTGATTACCCCGCTTTCTGGTAACTGGGAAAGCAGCTGCCTGATTGGGCCGGTTCTTCTAGGGTGTTTTGGCAATCATTTCTAACGGCTGAGCCTTGGTCTGGTTCCTTCAGTTCCCCCCATGATTTTATAAGCACCCTGACCTAAATGCCTGTCTACTTAAACAATCTAGAATAGTTTCCATTGTCTGCATCTGAACCAATGCCCTGCTGTTTTCTAAGCGCTTAGAACTATTGTTGACACACTGTACACAGACCAAAATTATTTGTCACCTGGCTGATTTTATCCCCCAGAAACCTCTACCCCCAAATTTTCTTTCTTTTTTTTTAATCAAATGGAATAAGATACCACTTACTTCCTCAAATATTAGGACCAGAGTGAGGGTAGAGCATAGTAAACCATATGGCTGAGACTGAAGAAAGAAAGAATTCCCGGAAACAATCTAGGTATTGTTCATGAAGAGCAGGAAATACTACCTGTGGAGGCAAACAATGAGTATGTAGTAGAGAAGGCTACTTTCAAATACTTGTGTGCATTCCAGAAGATGATGCTTGTTTACTTCAGCCAGTTCTATTTGGGAGACAAAAACACCACATAGGGAATATTGAGAGCAGTGAAAAGGAATTGCTTAGGACAATGCTATTTACACCCTCTCTAGCCACTCACCCCATTCCTCAGAAGTGTCAGAATCTCAATTTTTAGCCTGGGCACATTGCTGCCCAAATTGAAGATTTATTTCCTAACTCTTAGCAGCTGGGTACAAACAGGTGGCTAAGTTATGGCCAATGAGATGTAAGCAGAAGTTTTGTATGTGACGTCCACGAGAATTCCTTACAAGGGAAGAGGCAAACAGCGCTTTGCCCCTTCTACTTTTATACTGTGCTGGGCTGCAGATGTGGTGCTGGAGTTCTGGCAGCCATTTTAGTCCATGAGATGCCCCTGATGGTGCAATGGAAAAAGAGGGTCATGATCTCGTTATAATTAAGGAGCCACCATGACAATTCTGAGCGGCTGATTTTTCAGAATCCTTTTGTAAGAGATAGGAAAACTTTAACTTGTTTAAACCGGTGCTGTTTTGGAGGTCTTCTGTTCAATGCAGAGGAACCAATCACATTTAATACAGATACAAACAAGCTGTAAGAGATAGAGATGTGACTTTAAATTCTGCACAAGGATGCACATTACAGACTTATGAAAGAAAATAGAAATGGAAGAATTGAACAAAATTCTCCAAAGGGGCAAAGAATGTAGGGCAATTTTCACAGTGTCAAACATTAATATCATCTTGTTAATATTTATCTTTACAACTTTCTATACAGCATCGGAATCTTATTCCATTTTATGAATGAAATATATGGTGATCTAGGCTCTGCCAATCAGACCGCTCACCCAGGACCTTAAATCAAAAGCAAGTGAGGCTAGGCTGGAGAGCAGTAGGAGCTTCTCCTGGGATGTGCCAAGCAAAAGTGGTGTCACCCACGTCCAGTGACAATGATGTGGGAGGGTGAGATGTGGGATTGAGAAATTAGTGATGCAACAGAGCAGCGACAGAGTTCCTCTCTGCAGTAGCTCTCTGGTTGGATTTTGGCTCTAGTTCTGGCTATGTTGTTGCTACTTGATGCTTTCTCTTCCCCAGTCTCCACAGTAATTCAAATCTGAGTGCTCCCCGACATCTTTTAAAAACTCCTTTTATTTACTTACATCAGCCAGAGTCAGTTTGTGTCAATTGCTAAAGTGAACTCCATCTGATACACATCTTCTAATAATCATGCAGTATGTAATCCTACAAAGACACGCTTTGATTTAAATAAGGAATTTCAACCTGTCTTTTTTTCTGAATTGATTTTAAATAACATCCATATGTTTCTCCAGGGGCGAGAAGTCTTAGGAACTTCTTTGATTAGTCTTTTTGCCTTTCTAAATTCATGTTTCAAAACCAATTCATTTCAACTTGAAAAAGATGAATTTGGATTGAAATAATGAACCCGTATGTTTCAAATGGATTTTGAATTTACCAAGAATAAGACTCCTTAAATCCACACTCGATAAATACCCATCTAAACCTGTTAGAAATGTGACTTTATTTAATGTCATGCAGAGCACTAGGAGGGACATAGTACCTGTATTCAGTGACGTCAGTCTTTCCAAAATTTTATCCATTTTGTCAAGGAAACTTCCGTTAAGTGCCTGGCTCATAGTTGGTCCTTAATAGACATTTATTGATGATTAAATTTGGTGGGAATAACTGGATGACTTTCCTGGGATTCTGTTTATGTAAAATTCTTGTACCTAAGAAAGAAGGGGATAATTCAACAGCAATAGAAAATAATATTTGATCTCTATAATTTATTACGCTGATTAGATGATGGCTAGTAGATGTTTTAGACCAAGCACAATTCAGCCCCCTGCTTATCTAACCTTTCAGTATTCATTTCCAAGTGCACACCACTCCTCCCTGCCAGTGTCAGTGAGCATTTACTAAACAGGCACATGTGCAAATTACCTTATCAGGTACACTTTCAAAGTTTGTACCACACACACCGTATTTCAGCCCTTGAGGGACAATGCTTCCTGACTGGGCTACGGGTGAGATACCATTATCTATTGAATTTCATGATTCGGGTATAACAAAGTAAGATTTGAGAATCACTGTCTTGAGAGTTTTGTTGCTGGGCAATGGTTTTCCATTATATTTTTAACTTAATGTTTCCTTTTAAAAATATTTTTATTTTTAATTGAAGTACAGTTGATGTGCAATATTATATAAGTTACAGGTGTACAATATGGTGATTCACAATTTTAAAGGCTATACTCCACTTACAGTCTTATACATGTTGCACAGTATGTCCTTGTAGCTTATTTTATACAAAATAGTTTGCACCTCTTAATCCCCTACCCCTGTTTCCTTCTATATTCTTTTTAACAAAACTTCTTTCATCCTTTCCCCTCCCCAGTTGTTACTAAAGGGAATATCTGTACTTTTTTGCTGTGTTTGTTTGTCGTGTTCCCTCCCAGACTAGGTGCTTCTCAAGGTCAGGGCTGAGGGCATTTTTCTTTCTATAGCACTGTCACCCTGTCTGGAATATTATTTATCATAATTGCTGCTTAATAAATATCTATTGTGTAAATATAGCAAATGGAGATGGACTTGAAGATTTCTTACTGTGTGAGACAGTGCCCTTCCATGAAAAAGCTCAGACTTTGGGATCAGAAATGTAGTTTCAAATTATTCCTCTATTACTTACGAAATAAATTATACTAATTTCTATATTACTTAAACGTAATGAGTACTATTCGCTGTGTCCTGGACTTCAGTTGGAAAAAAAAGAAATGATAGGGTGTTGACAAGATTAAGGGAAATTACTGTGTAATTTAGCTCGGTGCCAAGTGTCCTATTGGCACACAGTGATGTTTGCTCCCTTACTCACTGGCATGAATTCCAGGGGGTGTTCAGGTTGCTATTTCACTTGCGTAGAGGAAGCACTGGATAGACAGTTGAGAAAACTGAGCTCTGAGACTCATTTTGACCTTGAATGAGTTTGGATAAAGCCCCTAAACATTCTGGGTCTCGATTTCTTCCATCTCAAATGAGAATAACATGTATCAAAAGATAGAAGGTAATGAAATTAATAGGGTGAAAAGCCTTGGAAAATTTTCAATAACTACACACATAAGAGATGTTACTATTTCTGTTTCTGTTTTCATTGTTCTCAGCACAATAAATTATCATTTATTAAAATTAATGTATATATGTATTTGTTATTAGGTATAAATATTTTTTTTGAGGCTAAGAAGATGTTATTAGAATGCCCCTGAGGGCTCAGAGAAAAATGTTGATTTAAAACATAATGATTACACTGAAAAATAATCTTAAGGAAGGAAGTACAACTGTTAAAGAAGAGATTTTAAAGATGATTTTTAGCTTGAAGATTTTGGACAGATTGAAGAGAAGGCTAAGACAGGTGGTGCGGGCTGGGTTTGGGATACCAGATGTGAAATGACAAGGACAGGAACAGAGATTTAACTGTGGAAAAATAATAAGTCCTAGAAATGTATAACTGATTTTCCAAAAAAAAACCGTTCACCTCATCTCTGAGTGCAGAATTGTGCAATATGGTCTTCTATATACAGCTAACCCCAGACTAATAAAGCCGGGAGCAACTTGCTGATTATTTTTCTTCATCTGGTAATAAACCTGTTGTGTTTTGCTCCATTGCAGCCAAACTCTCAAAGTTCTCCTTCCAACTCTCCCAATTCTAAACAGCTACTGTTCAAGAAACTCTTTTTAGTAAGTGTTTCAAATGAGAAAATTGTGCAAATGTTTGAAGAGGAAATCTTTATTTGTAAGAAGAATATTAACAAGTCTCCATTAGAATTTATGTTTAGAAGTAAAAACTCAGGCAGAGAAACATCCAAGGATAACTAAAAGTTCCAGTTTCTGAGGTTTACACCCTACGATGTACTTAAAAATCTGCAATCTTCATTGTCATTTTTTAAAGGAAAATGCAGGATATTAGGACTATCAATACACACTCTTTTAAATCACATAGATAATTTTGAAAAGTGGATATTAATGTCTCAGTATCTGTCCTGGGACCTTCTTCTTCCTTTAAAGGTCATCTTCTCTTAAAGGTTGGGGCTCATCAAGGATTTTTCTAGAGTCACTAATTACCTGGTCATATTCTGTCTGAAATATGTTGGCCATTCTCATTATCTTTAACCTTTACTAAAGACTTCCAAATTGGTGTCCCTAATATGGACCTCAACAATTTAGTCACATCATTCTCTGCTAACTCGATCTCTCTACCAGGATTTTTTATAGATATTTCAATATCAGTACATCTAAATGTGAGCACATTTGTTTCCTCTTTAAACTTTTCCTTCCTTCCTTCCTGCTGTATTCTCTATCTTATTTGATGGTAGTACTTCCCATCCAGCAGCCATGCAAGGAATCAGAATGTCCCTACAGACCCCAACTTTCTTGCCCACCCTACCTTGCATATCATAAAATCTTGCTGGTTGTCCCACCTAAGTAGCCCTGGGATACGTTCCTTTATCTTTGTCCTTATAACGCGGCTTTTGTTGAACCCTCATCTCACACAATAAATTCATAACTCATCTCCCCTTCCTCCAGTCTTATCCCATTGTGACTAATTCTTGATCCTGCCAGCCAGAGTGATTTCTTAAAACCCAAGTTTGACCTGTCACAAATTGATGTATAACCCTTCAAAGAAGTCCTAACTCTTATAGGCTAAATATCAAACCCTTCAATGTAGCATATAAGGAACTCCTAGATTTAGCACTTGCCAACGCCATCCCTACACACTTTTCCAGTTGGGTTGTTCCTTGCCTAGAAAGCCATTTCTACCTTCCGAGCCTCCCGTCTATGTGGAGTTCCTGCTAACGTTATGAGAGTCAGTTCAGGGCACCTTCTCTAGGAAGCCTTCCTGGACTCCCCCACGTGCCCTCACTGTGTTCCTCAGGACATGCCTTGCTCTGAGCTTCTGTCATTGATTTTCACGCATCTGTCCTTGCCCTCCCTGCCTGGCATTTTGATTATCTCTTTGTGACAGCCCTTCAGGTTGGTTGTGGGTGACTTGGGGACAGGGACCATGTTTGTTCCCCTTCACATCCAATATGCTTAGATTGAGAGCTTGTACAGACTAGTCACAGGCTCTATTTTCAATGGATGAATGGCTATATAGAAGTGCAATGAAATTATAAAAAGAGGAACAACATCTTGAAAATGTTTCATCTGTGTTCTCCTATTCATTCTTTGTCAATTTTACTAATATTGCCATAGATAATATTGTCACAGTGAACACTGTAGGCTGTTTAAGGGGAAAAGAAAAGAGACGGGGCCATCTATGTTGGGTCATTTCTTTGCATTTCTACATCTAAGATCTAATTAGATCTCTGAAGTTTAAGCCTAAGTCAGTAATTTAAAAGGTAGTGTATGTTTTTCTTACCTTTTCATTTTAAGGATATTACGACTGGTTAAACAATTCAAAATCACTGTGAAAGTCTGTCTAAAAATAATTAGGTCATAATCATTTGGAGACAGTTCTGATCTATTCTATGGATCTGAGGATAAATGGCCTATTGCCTTTCTATATATTTTGCTTTGTTATCATTTTTTTTCCTCCAGAGGGTTAATTTGCTGTCCTTAATCCTATACTTAATGCTTAAAATTAAGTTTAAATCGTCCATCTAAGCATAATGTATTTTAATAAAATAAATGCCAGTATTAAAATAAGTAGTCAGATGCCACCTTCTGGCTCTTGAAGAAAAGGAGAAAGAAAGTCAATATTTGTACACAAATTGGTGTATTGAAGGTGGCAGTCGGTTCCTTCAGGTTGATTTTATTCCCCACCCTTAAACACATACGGTGTATCCCGCCGTATCTTCAGGCTGTGTCCGCTACACGTAGTAGAGCAATGGTAAGAAAGAAATACAAAATGCAAGACTTTGATCTTCAAAGTTACCTAATTTCCCTTTGCTCAAAAGCAGTTGTTAGAACTGCAGAGTTAAAAAGTCTTCTAAAGAAATGTAAATGGCCGTCTGTGCAACTTTAGTCTCAGGCATAAATCTACAGACCCAGGAAACAATGTCACCATAAATCCAAGTGGCAACGTAGGTCCACAGAGGGAGGAGAGAATGGCATCCCTTTGGTGATTTGGGATTAAGCTAGTGGAGTGTCCTCCCCCGCCCCAAAGAGGAGGAAAGATTCTGGCACACTTCCCTTCTGCTTCTTTTCAAACTGTGGGTTCCACAAGTCCATACCTTCAGGAAGGTGTTTATAAGTGATTTATATAATGTGACAGAAGAGTTATGTTTGAAATCTGTGTTTTCTGTATTCTCATCAAATTGATAACAGGATTGAGAAATTAAAAGAGTTTATCAATAAAGTGGGTTTTATTGGGGATGGGTTTTATTTAATGATGATTGAGGAACAACCCTGTGATAGGTACCAGGGTTTTTGCCCTGCGCCTATAGTTGTTACAGATGTTCTGATGTTTCAGAAAGGTAAAACCAAACTCAGGACCTGTAGGATCCTGCTGGGGACAGCTGGAGGGAACCTTCCCAAGAATCTGGTTAATTCTAGGTTATTGTTAAGGGCTGAATTGTGTCCTCCCTCAATTCTTATGGTGAAGTCCTAACCCTGAATGCAACAGTGTTTGGAGATGAGATCATGAGGGTGGAGCTTTCAAGATAGGATTAGTGCCCTTATTATAAGAAAAACCTGAAAGCTCTCCTTCCCTGCGAGCCAGGAAAAAGTCCTCCCCAGAACCCAGCCACCCTGACCTTGGACTGCCACCCTCCAGGACTCAGAGAAAATAGATTTCTATTGTTCAAGCCACCCAATCATTGCTACGTTTTCATGATACCCTGAGCTGATTAATACAGTTATCCTGCATGAATAAGATTCTTTGATCTTAAATTTTTTTTTCTTTTGAAAGCCTCTGATTACATTCAGTCTGTTCATTTTATTTTTAATATGTTCTCAGTTGATCATGGCTCACAATGTCCTGAGATTGAGCCCCTCAGGAGACCACAAGGGGTCACTAATTATGTAGCAAGCTCCCCCTCAGACTTATTCTCCAGAGATGAGAATACAGATTTTTAAGGGGCAGAAGTCAGACAAAATTAAGTTGATCTAAATGTGCTGGTCTAAGAGGTCCTAGTAAACATATTTATGCTATTTATAGTTCACAAAAATTTGTCTTCTAAGCCATGAAAGTGAACATATATGCCTCTTAAGGAGCCACAATCAAACAAGTATTGGTGGCTAGAAGTTGAGGAGAAAGTTACAAAAAAATAGGGAAATTCACATGGATACAGGTCAATATCATGGTTTGAGTTTGGGATCTTCATGTTAAGAATTTGAACTTTTTATTCAACACGCACACTTGGACTCTGATCTTCTGTAACACCCAGTTGAACTAAGTAAGTTGATGAACGAAGTCTGAAGTCCGTCATCATATTCGGTTCTTTAACACTCGTGAAAATGTCGCTGATGGCACTCCATGAATTTCTGCGAATTCTCTTTTTTAGTACCTTAGTAAGGAAGTGTGAAAAAAAACCATGATCAAATTAATGCTAAAACATTTCCACAGGCTGGAGGGAAAAAAAAAATCTGCCTAGAAATCAGGCGTGGAGGAGGAACGAGCAGTCCCATGTGAACTTTTGGTTGCTGGGGAGGGTTTTTGTTTTTCTAAAAATGTGGGCCTGTGAAGGAGAGGTGAGAACCAGGGCAGAGCCTCAGTCTCCAAGCAAGTCCTCTGCTTCCTGCAGTCTTGGCGCTGGAGGGTGGTTAATTGCTAGAGGTGACACGTAACATAGGGAAGAGGAATGAATGTGATGAGACGGACATAATTTATCTGTCTTTCTCATTTCTCTGCTGTTTCCCACTCCTTCCTATTTATATATATTGTCAAATTTCATCCACTCCTCCTTCCCTTCTGGGTTTGATAACACCGACGTGTCCTAATCCTTAATAATTCTGATTTGATTTTCAAACTTAGTTTGCTTTTGAGGAAAGAGGAAAGGAAGCAAATTGGTGCTCTAAAACCATGCAAACAGAATAAACAGCAAGTCAGCGGCGTGGTGGGATTTAGATTGCACTCAAGCTAAAGACGGCAAGAGATGAACGGAAAGGAAAGAAAAAGCACCAGGATAGTGGGCCTTCTCTGACTCAATCTCCAGGTGTGTTTTGCATTTCCCATTCAAGCTTCTAAAGAGAAGATGTGCAGAGGACATTTTAGGGTTTGTGGAAATGCACCAAAAGTCTTCCTTTGCACATTCTCTGCATCCTTTATCCCACCACAGGGAGTTTGACCCAAAGAGCTTCTGATCCACAAGGCAGGTGACCTACAGGGTTTTTGCAAGGACTCACATACAGAGGTGAAAGGTTAATTTCCCCAGTGCTTCAGAGAACCTCTGGTGTCTGGCAACAACAACAACAAAAAACTATAGGTTAGCTAATGTTGGATATTCTTACCCTAATTTCAAAATATTTCTGTGCCTGATTTATTTAATATTTCAGAGACATATGCCACATATTTTTCAAGGAAAGCCCAAATATGAAATATCTAGTTTTATAATACAGAGAGGTTAAATTTTTAAAAGATATTTTTTACACTTGCAGAAATATTGCAAAGAATTCCTATATATGCTGTAGTAAGGTTGCCCAAATGTAGACATTTTACCATCTTTTGCTTTATCATTTTCTGTCTACACACACACACACACACACACACACCTCTTTTTCCCCCTGAAATATTTGAGTACTTTGCAGACATGATACTTCTTTACTTATTAGGGTGTAACTTTTGCTCAGATTTATTCAGACAGCAAAGTTATTTCATGTAAATGATGGATTGACGAATAAAATTTATAAACGATTATTTTATAAAAAGGCTTTCAGGAACATGTCTTGTGAAGTCCAAGAGTTTTTTTATGTTTCTGTTTTATTTTAAATAAGCAGACAAAGCTAACAATGTTTGCATAGTCACTGGAGAACTTTAGAAGGTGCAAAACATGACACCATTTCTTGAATGCCTATTACGAGCTAGAAACTGTACAGTGTATGTATATGCATGTGTGTGTGTATCAATGTGTCTAACAACAGTGTCCTAAGGAAGGTATTACTACCTTCATTTTGCATTGAAAGAAACTGCACTTCAAAGTAACTAAGTGGCTTGCAGATAGTTACACAGTTAGTAATGCTAGAGCTAGGTAGACTTTATTCTGACCTCATCTTCCAAAAAAATATAGCCAGCCAGTCACAAAATTCAACAAGTCTCTTCTTGAAGATGGCTTAAGATGAGTTTCTTTAATTCCTTTAGTAATTCATTCCTGGGTTACATCAGTCATTGTCAAGCAATTTATCTGAAGCAAACTCAAATCTGTTTTTCTATCATGTAAAAAACTTTACTTCTTTGAAAATCTCTAGAAGCATCAAAAATATTTTTTTTAATGATAAACAAAAAGCAAAGAAAAACTTCATTTACTTGAAGTCACTGATAAAGTAACACATACAACTTCATTTTTATAGTAATTCAACAGCCTTCATTATTTTAAACTATCATTTTGGTCCCTTTCTGTGAAACTTGTTTTTGTCTGTTCAATTTCTACAAGCTTTTTCAGCATGGGCACTGACGATACTTGCCTAAAATAGATTTAACTAATGTAAATAATAAAAGAAAGCCTTTGTATAATGTTTTTCATACATATTAGAATCACTGGGGTTTTTCTACAACCATCATGACTTGGTGTTCATAACATATAACTAACTTGAACAAAGTTACAGAAGTACAAATTGGTGGAGACTTTTTGAATATAGCTTTCTCAGACTAAAATTACTTGATCTTGATCATTGCTCTATGCACTAGTAATGCAGAAATCATAATAAAAATAGTGACGGATTCTATCTGTTCAGTGTGGTCTATATGATTTTTAAAAAAAAACTTTTTGCTCATTTTTAGATTTTTTTCTCATTTTATTTTTTTTATTGAAGTATATAGTCAGTTACAATGTGTCCATTTCTGGTGTACAGCACGAGGTCCCAGTTATGTATGCACATATATATATTCATTTTCCTGTTCTTTTTCATTAAGTGTTATTACAAGATATTATTTTTTTATTTTAAAGACTCTTCACAGGGATCCTTACAAAATGCAACCTTCTATAGCTGGGATGTCATAAAACAGGAGGAGTGGGAGAGATATGAAGTTTCAACTTGAGAACTTTTTCTCGAATTAAAAAAAATTGTTTGACTTTAACCCAAATGTTGATCTATAAATCCTACCACTGAGCGTTTCAAAGGCACTAATACATACAAGAAAACTAGCACCTTTACACAGACTTTAAACACATGACTAAGTAGTATTGATGCTGGCTTTTTCTCTGACTTCAAGAGATCATTACATTTTATTAAATTCTAGCAATAACCCTATTGCGAGGTGGTCCATCTTCACTTTATAGATAAATAAACGGAGGCATGGAGAAGTTATGTAAGGGGCTCAAGGTCACCCAGTGGGGGTTTGGTGGAGTATTCTGGACGAATGGTCCTGGCCCATCATATTTTTGGAGGCAATTGAAAAAAATGGCTTTCCCATTTTACGTAACTGTCTATTCATGATTTTTAAATCTCAACTTTGAAATTTTATTTATTTATTTCTGGAAAGTTAACTGTGTCTTTGATATTTAGAATTTTTATTTAGTGTAACAATTTTACATTTTATTAGAACAGTTAGGGAATTTTTATTATTTCCCTGAGTTGGTTGTCTATTTTTTTTTCTTTATTCCTTTTCATTATTAACTTGGATATTTTACTTTAAAAAAAAGTTGATCTTTTCTAAGAACCAGCTCTTGAATTTATTTATCACTCTCCATTTTAATTTTTCTAATTAATTATTATTTTTGGCTTTTATCTTTATTTTCCTAGCATCTTGAGTTGAACTTCACCAATTAGATTCTAACTGCCAAACCCAATGTGTATTCTCTGGTTCCCATGCTACTTGATCTCTCTGTAGTATTTAATGTTGTTGGACAGAACTTTCTTCTTAAAATGATCTTCTCCCGTGGATTTTTTGACTCCACACTTAGTTTATTTCTCTTACTTCTCGGTCTACTCTGCGTTTTTGAAATGGAAGATCCCCTCTGAACTTCACTGTTGGCTTGCAAGGCTTCTCTCCTCCTCTTGAAACCTCAACCAACAACTTCCTAGATTTCAGCTCTCATTGAGGAATATGATTTTTTAACAGCTCTATCGAAGTATAATTTACGCACCACAAGATTCACTTACTGTGAGAGTACAACTCAGTGATTTTTAGATCATTTATAGAATTGCACAACCATTGTCACAATGCAGTTTTAGAATTATTTCCATTGCCACCCAAAATTCTCTCATGCCCATTTGTAGGTAATTACTGCTCCCACCCACAGTTCAAGTCATCAACTGACCTGCTTTCTGTTTTTATAAATTCACCTTTTGGGGACGTTTCATATAGATAGAAGTAGGCAATACGTGGTCTTTTGTGTCTGGCTTCATTTACTTAGTACAATGTTATTGAGGTTCATCCGTGTATAGATATTTTATTCATTCTTCTCATTGAATAGTATTTCATCATACAGGTATATCCTGTTTTGTTTATCCATTCATCAGTTGATGGACATTTTGATTTGTACCGTTGGGTTATTGTGAATAATGTTGCTATGAACTTTCATGTCTTTGAGTGGACATATGTTTTCATTTTTCTTTGGTAGCTTTCTAAGTGTGGAATTTCCAGATCACATGGTAAGCTTTTGTTTCACTTTTGAAGAAACTGTCAAACTGTTTTCCAGAGTGGCTGCACCATTTTACATTCCTACCAGGAAGGCAGGTGAGATCCAGTTTGTCCACGTCTCTGCCAATATATGGTTTTGTCTTTTTGATTGTAGCTGTTTTAGTGGATGTGAAGTATCTTATTTTGCTTTTATGGATATAATTTTTTTTGCTCCCCTGTAACATGAGTTACAGTGAGCAAATTTCTGGGTCACATAACTGGAGGGTCCTGGGGTGTAGCTGGAACCAGCTCTGTCTGGACAGAGCTCTGTAGCGGGTCTCTTCAAAGTTTGCAAAAATATAAAGAAGATTTTACTCGACTTAGTTTGGCTCACTGTTTTTCGGACTACTGGGTTAGACTGGGCCACTCTAATTGGTCAGAACTGAGTCACCCTGGCTCTGGAGAGGAAAAAGGACTAGGCTTGCTCAGGCCACGTAATGTGAGCTTTCCACAGCAGAAAACGTCTAGAACCAGACACAGTTGGACAGGGGGTCCGGAGAGACAAAATCAGCACACGTCCACAACTGTCATTTTTGTCGCTGTCGGAAGTTGAAGTATAAAATGAGTACCATTTTAGAGAGGGGCTTTATAACAGTGCCTGCTCCACTTTCTGGCTTTACTTTTAGAAATGTGGAGTTTTGGAGAAAGCAACTGAGCTTAAACTCTCAGATTTGCTCTGTATTTGCCACATTCACGCTTGTATTTGCCAGTCCAAGTACACATCCAGGAAGACGCCAAGCCCTGACCCTGACACATATTCCCAGAGAATCTACATTAAGACATGCTTTTGAAATACAGGGTTCTCTGAAAGGAAACAAGTATATTTTAATGGGCCATCTTTAAATATTTTCCGAATGATAGAAAAACAAAACTTTGCAAAACGTAATGATTTTCTATAAATTTGAGAAGACTGGGAAGGATAATGTATACCCTGACCAGTCTCCTGGTAATATAAGTGCAATAATACATAGAATCATGGATTCGTTGGGCTAATGCTCTGTAAAAGAACTTTTATGATACCAGCCTACAGTGATGTGAGTAATTTAAAAATTGTTTATTTTCTGTTGATTCCTTTATCCTATTCTGTTTTATTCAGAGTCTCCTGATTTTCACTTCCCTAAAGCCAAACAACTGGTGAAAGAAATATAATTAGAATTTATTACTGTCTGGTATAAAAAAAAATCTATTCACTAGGTTTTGAGGATAATCTAAATGACAGTGGAATATGGTGAAAATCATTAGGAGTTAAAGATGGTGTTTTAAAATTTTTACTTTTTCCCTAGAGCCATAAGCTTTCTTTATTGTATTTCCAAAGTATTAAACTAGATATTTTATTTTCAGAATAGAATTTCACAACAACACTATGTTTGCAAGTATGTCATCATCATCATTATCAACCAAATTCATCTTGTATACTGATTATTAAAAAATGCTTAAAACGTTATACTAACATTCATACCTTTTAAGAAACTGCATTGTTGTGAAGAAAGCAGAAATTTGGAGTTAGATCTGAGACGGAGCCTTAGACATTGCATTTGTTTGCTGCCTCACAAGATTTTTATAAATATTGAATGGGATAACTGCTATGAAAGCTCAGTGACAGGAGTTTTTGTAAATGTAAAAATAATTTCCTTTCCTTTACCAATTCTTATTTTCCTTTTTCTTTTTTTTTTTCTCCCTCGTTATCTTCCCTTCTCCCTTCTTTTTCATTTAAAAAAAATTTTTTTTCGTATAATTTCTTGCTTCTCTCAGATTAGTCCTCTCTGTCTTTTGTTCTTTTATGGTTCATTTGAGTTTCAAGCTTCTATCTTTGAAAGTTGAAGACCAGTAGGAAAAGAGCGTTTCTCTGTGGAAGTTCCTCCCAGGAGTTCAAGGACTCACTCTGATTGGATAGTTGGTGTTCACTCCTAAGCCAATCAGTGCTTCCAAGAGATATGGTGCACTGACTGATAAAAGCCCAGTCATCTCCTGCAGCAGTGAGAATGTGTGGGGAAAATGGGATAGAGTGATTCCTTAAAGGGAACTTTGGGTATTTCTACCTGGAGAAAATGATTGGAAGCTGGATAATTAAAACCCAATGAGCATTCACTACATTTTCTTTCTTTATAGAGCTCACAGTTTAGTTGAAGAGACAAAATACATCATACATGCATGTATCTGTACATGCATACATAGCCAGTAAAAAAGCTCAAGTAGAATTGCTGAAAAATAAATGTCTTAATGATGATTTCTAGAGGGGGCAGTATCTGTGGTGATGAAGAACACAGTCTGGAGCCAAAGACCCTGTACCTCAGTTCCATATTCATTCTAGTAATAGTACCTACCTTATATAACTTTTTAAGAATTAAATAAGTTGATGCACATAAAGCATGTAGACCTTTGCTGGCATATCGTAAGTAAACCTTGGTGTTAAGCTATTATTACCAAAAGAATTCGAGACGATATCTCTTGCAGCTTGAAGACTAAGATGCAGTTAAGTGGAGAGAAGTGGGAGGGGCATTCCAAGTAGAAACAACCAATCAGCTAAAAGTATGAGAAAAGGCGCATGCATGTACAAGGAGCAAGCGTCCACAGAGATGCCGATGTAGAAACATAAAAAGTCACCTCCCAGAACCTTCATAAGGCGCTAAGCTGGCTTCCCCACACTGTCCTTTCGCTTGGTATCTTTTCACTTGGTACTCTTGCTCCTTTCGATCACTTCCTTCCTCATCTTTTAAGACCCAGCCTACATTTCACCACCTCCTAGGTGTGGATGTCTTGTTGGAGGGTGGTCACCGTCTAAAAGTGTCATCAGCCTGCCTACCCAGCCTTGAACTGAGGACGCGAGATCAACACAGGCCAAGCTAGAATCCTTCCACTTCATTAGTTCTCTTCTCCCAAGGGCCCGATGACTTTGTTTTTCGATCCAATGGGTATTCCTGAATACTCAACTTCTCCTTCTTCTTTGAAGTATTTTATCCTGCTATCCATCCAGTCACTTTCTGCTAGAAAGGTCCCCGTCTCAGTGTCACGGTGATAAGACCTTCTGAGGCGCTCCTCTCATGTTAACGGTCCTTCCTTCACAGTCTGCTTTTCAGGCCCCTCCTCTTCTGCACTTGATATTAATGCTCCTCACCTTCTTTTCTGGGCCACTTTCTTTCCCCCCTACTCCACATCGCTCCTCACCTTCTCCTGTGACTCCAAATGTAATGTATGAATGAGCTAATGGCTTCCAATCCATATTTTCAACACATTTCTCCCTCCCGAGACAAAGATCCTTATACACATCTGCCAGTACCTCCAATCAGATGTCTAAAGGGAATTAAAAAGAAATCTCAACACATCTAAAATGGAACCGTTTCATATCCTCAACAAACCTCTACCTCTCCTCATGTGCTCATTACCATCTACTCAGATGCCTGATCCCAAATTGGGTTTTCATCTTCTTCCTCTATATCTCTAATTTTCTAAATGTCTTGGTCTTTCCGCCTAACTACCATAGTGCCAAAACCTTGTCCTGGCTAACATCCACCCTGCCGCCCACCGTCCCCACCACTGGATTCTTGCAATTGCCTCCTAAATGATCTTTCTGAGTCCAGGCTTGTTTCTTTCTAATCCATTATCCTAACCTTTTTTTTTTTAAATTGTCATCCAAATGACCACCTTTGACTACACTACATCTCTGCCTGAAGGTGTTTAACGACCCCCACTGCCTTCAAGCTAAGTCCAGAATATTACAGGCCTCTCATTATGTGTTTTCTGCTTTCATCTTTAGTCCTGTTCTACGTTACTTCCTCTAGCTTACCCGAGTCCTCCCCACTCAGCCCCGTCGTGTCCTCCAGGCTTTCACGCGTTTTGATCCTCTCTCCGGATTATTTTTCCTCCTCCCCCCTTTTTAAAAAATTTTTATTGTATTGACACCATTAAGTTATTCTCTCTTTGACCCTCTCACCTCCTTTGTTCTCCAATTCAGTAAACTCACCAGATTTTCCACATGCTTCAGGTACCAATTTTATCTTCTTTAAGGGCTCTTTATCATCTAAGACCCAGCGTGGTGTTGTCCTGCCCTGGAACAATCAGTCGGAACCTCAGATTTCCCAGCGAAAGGCCTGCATCGTCTTCCCCACTCACCTTCATTCTTTTTGGTACTCTCCATTTCAGTTGATGGCATGTCACCCACTCAGACGTCTGTATTAAATTCTGGGAATTATCCTTGATTCTTCTGTCTTTGTTAGACACACATCCAATGAATTTCCAGATTTTCCTAATTTTACTGCCTAAATGTTTCTCAAATGTCATCAAGTTTCCCTTCATTGCTGCTACCACTGCCTTAGTTTAGATCCTCATCCACCTCTTGACAACAACAAAAATAGCTAAGGTTCATTTTTATGCAACAATACTCATTTAAATGTTTTACATGCATTCTCTTAGTTCATTCTCATAGACAATGTCTTTGAAATAAGAAGTACTGTGATCATCTTTATATAGATGAGGAGCTGGAAGGTCAAAGAAGTTTGGCACCTTGTCTAAACTCACACAGCTGCTCTAGGGTTCATGCATTTTAATGGGGGCTCTAAAATACAGTCACTAATGGAGTCCTTGATCTTGTAATGGGTCCTTTTAAGATCAGGTGCTTGTTTTTAAACTCTTCCTCGATTTTTAGTCAAAATATGTCACATGGCTTGCCCCGAATCCTGTGTTTTATACTGAAATCATTAAAAATATTTTCTGTGACTCTTTCATGCTGACACTGATGCTGCCTTTCCAAGTGAATTCGGGTCAAAAGAGTAGTAATCAGAAACAGCTACTGAAGGCAGATCACTCTCTTCTCTCTCTTCCCTTTCTGCAGTGGCATAAGCTTCCGTAGAGCTTTTAATCCTCCAACTCTGGAAGGGCTTCGGCAGGCTTAATATTTTGTTTTTCAGCCTACCTAAAGGAAAACTCCATCAGGGCTTCTGCGACATACCCGCATTCTCATTTCCCACCGTCTCCTTGCTAGCTCATTAGGTGTCCACTGCTCTCCTCCCAAGCAGCTCCCCTAATTATGTCGGTGGTGCACAGCGTGCCTTCTTAAAGACGAGGTTTTTCACTCTGTTCCTGCCATTTCGCTGGAGAGGAAATCTGCATCCTAGCTCCAATGGAAGCCGTAAGGTCACCACGTGAAAACTTGGAGGGCAAAAAAAATGCTGTCAGTAATGAGATCTCAGGCATTTGGAAAGTTCACAGGGTCCTTTGTACAACGCTGAAGAATCCCTCTGTCTCCTCTGGTGCCGTTTCATGCTAATTTCAGAGCATCAGCCAGAATAAGGCATCTCCACTGAAACTTCAGTTCACAGTGGAGCCCCTTTCATCCTTTTTTTTTTTTTTAAGCAGCCAGGCAGTTAGATTTATCTTGTTGATCTGTGGAAAAAAGAAAAAAGAAACACAGTCACATGAATATAACAGATGGAACAAATTGAGGGGTTTGCTCCTACCACTTTTCTCCTTATTAAAATGAAGAGGGAAAAATTGCTTTTCAGTGGGGGCACACATCATCATTATGATTATTTAATATTTGAAAATTATGCGGCATTCTACAAGCCTGAAAGTTGCTGATAGAGGCCGGAAACAACAAATAGATGATGTCACAATTACAGGAATGTTCCTCACTGTGACGTTGAGTTTTGCCTTGTGACTCTTCTGGTTAGGTCCAGTGAGCCGCAGAAAGCCAAGTTTGTGACTTGTTTGATTCTATCACGTAGAGAAAGATACAGAGATGGGGTCAAGGAAATAATTATCTCTCTGACCTCCTGTTGTGTAATATGTTGGCACTGCCTCACTCTGGAACTGTAAAATCTGACTTAAATACAGATATGCTTGGGAAATTCTGGAACTGCACTCCCATAAAGTCACTCCCCATTGTCCTAGTTCTGAAATGTTGAGATTATTCTTCTAGGAATGTGCTTTCACAGTACAGGAAAGAAAGAACACAGGTAAACTTCATATCAGATTGGATTCTAACTCCCTAACCCCAAATATATAAACTGTAGAATCAAAGAAATTCTAGCAAAATTCTCTTGTTTAATCCGTCATTTGTAGGCTGGAGAATAGCTAAGATTTTTGCTCTCTGCTCTTTCTTCATTGGTCTTTTTCTTTTTTTAAGTGTTTTTCTATTGAGAAGTGAGTCATAGTCTTAAATTTGCCAGTCTTATAAGTAGAGAATGGACTCTAATCCACTTATGTCCCCCAGGCTCTTACTTAAGGCAGTAGAAAAATGTCCTTTGAAGTTGAGAAATTGTTTTATAGAGCACAGTCCATGGAATCAACTGTTCTGTGTTATGATTTAGCAGTTATGTTGCTTTAAAACACCAGATCATCTATTTTTCAACCTTTTTGATGTCTTCCTAAAGACAAGGCGATAACATAAAACCATTTGTGGAATATCAGCAAATAAAAAAAGGGTAGTCTAAATCATGGCTTGAATAAGTGGTGGTTTTTATTTAAATATCATGATTTTATCTAGTTTCTGATTTAATAACGTTATTTTCACTCCTACTGGACAAGGTTAAATGATACAGACCTCCTCACTGCCTCCTCCTCTTACCTAACTACCCACCTACCTTCCATGTTTCCAGTGTGACACTGTATATTATTTGGGGGAGGGGGGGTAGGAGCTGTTTCTGGCTTATCCCCTGATCCCTGCCATGCCCTGCTGATACCATTTTACACCACATATTGTGCTTTCCTTTGTAGCCCTTATTAAAAATGTAGTTATTTACAAACTTGCAAATTTTGCTAGTTAACTTAATGTCTGTCACTCGCAGGAAACTGTGAGCCTAACCAGGGTGGAGCTATGTTTATCTTGTTCAATGCCACATCCCATAGTGCTGAGCAAATCTATAAATAACTTCCAAAAATATGATTAACATTTGACCCAATGCTTTAAGCAGAATTTGTAACAAGAAATTCTGTCACTCAGTTCTAAAAGTTTGGAGGGAAAAAGTCACCAAGACTCCCTTAGAGAAGAATGACATAATCTACAAAGGAATTGGAGTGAGATTAGCAAGATTTCTTAATGGACACAAGAGATACTAAATGTAAATGGTTCAATATTTCCAAAGTTCTGCAGGGAAGATATTTTGAGCCTAGAATCCCATACCTAGCCAAAACTGCCTTCAGTTTTGAGGGTAGAAAATACATTTGGAGATACTGATAAATTCAGTTTTATCATTTGCACACTTTTCCAGCAAAGATTACTGGAGGATATACTCTACTAATCCAAAATAACTATGTACATGTACACACACACGTGCGTGCACACGTGCGCACACATACACACACACAGAGTGTTTGGAAAGTGTTTGAACCAGGACAGCGGCAGCTATGGGCATACTTGGGGATGAGGGAAAAGAAAGGTTACAGATGTTACCTTGATGTTGGTAACATTTTAATATGTTTGCTCAAAATCTAGTAACCAACCATGTAACATGCAGACTAACAAATTTCCATGCAAACTAACAAAAAAGAAAAGTCTGTCAGCATAACCATTGGCAGGAAAACTAAGGGAGAGCAACAGGAAAGCCTAGGGTGAAAGCTGTCAAGGTAAGCTCAAATACAGTGGTAATGGAAACATTCAAAAGAGAAGACACAGAGAATGTGTTCAAAAAAGATCCAGCTCTACAATGTTGACGAAGGACACACCAAATTGAAAATAAAAACAGAATTTAAGAATAAAGGGGCATAAGGGAGTCTTATCAGGCAACGGTAGGAAAAGAAAGCACATGTAGCACCTTTAATATCGAACATGGAAATTAGTACCAAAAAACTGAAATCTTTTCAGGTGAAGGGTGTGTTATAAATGATGTAATTCACCATGCTGTGAGTCTTGATTCTTTACATTAATGATTGGATCTTTATATTAACATAAGAATCTTTAGTTAACAATCTTTATAGTAATTGTGATCACCTTGACATTAACATAAGTAGGCTTTATTTGCTTATTTGTAAGTTTTTCATACCAAAAGAGCGAACAACTTGGTAGGAGTCTTCATGGATGGCAGAATGTGGCGGGAGGGCTCTGGAGTGGGGCCCCAGGGAAGAGGGGCCACCTGAACCCAAATCTGCCCAAGCGCCTGGCTCCCTGTTCCACGGCGGGCGCCATGCTGTTCAGTATTGACATCATTCTTCAATGGTGGGGGAATAAGTTATGAATTGACTTAAAACACATCTGAGCCTTCTCTTTCACCATTTGCTCTCCATTCTCACACTACTAGCCTTTTATTCTAATTAAGTAAATACTGACGCCATCAAAACTGAGGGTTTTGAAGAACTTACCCTCTCTGATTATGATTTAACCCTTCCTTTAGGAAGTCATAAGCAGCTTTTTTGGTGTGTTTTATCTGTATATACACATATACCCAATGAGAATAGTGAATCATTAACTTACCATACAGATCATTTTTTCTGAAAGAGTCCACTGTTTTTAGAATTAAACCCAATTAGGGATGAGGATGACTAGCACCTTGATTTTGATTACCACCTGTATGTCAGTAGGATAGAGTTTTTAAAAAATACGAGCCACAGAAGTCCAGAGCTCTCACTGTATACAAATAAATAAAAGAGTTCAGAAGTGGAAAGTATTATGCTCAGAGTGTTGGGAGAGAGAAATGATCCTGAGAATAGTCCCTTGGAAGATTTTAAAGTTAAAAGATAAGATTAAAGAATGCCTAGGAAGCTTGGATTAGAGATTTATTGAACACTTTCTTAATGGAAGTGTTAATACAATAATTTTTTTAAGCCCGAGTCCCAGGGAAATATTAGAATTTCATTTTTGAGTTTATGATAAGTGAAGACAAAGTTCTGTTGCTTCTCTTCCTTGGTTGCCCTTCTGATGCATTCAGGGCACACACGTACAATATTAAAAAAAAAAAACACGTCACTCTGAAAAATTAACGCTATAACTTCCTGAAATATAAATTAGAAAATGCAACTCTCCACTTCTTTTTGTCTTCGCATTACTGTATGAAGTTTTTAGATTTGGTCCTGTGAAATAGCAACATTTGATTTATTTGAATGGGCATGTGCCAGTGTTGTTCCAGAAAAGGTGATGGTGCAAGGTAGCTAGATCAGTAAGAAACATCTAGAGAGCTTTCTATCTCCAGCCTGCATGAAGTGCAACATTTAGTCTACTTTGGGATGATCTGAACGTTTAGTTTCCACACTCCCTGTTCCCGGCGTGTTTTATCATGTATCTGCTACCTTTCTGTAAAAGACAGAAGGGGAAGTTCAGTGTCGCTCTTGGTTTCTTTGAACTGGTTTCCTCTCTCAAATGACCCCAGCAGGTAGCAGTGATGCAGACGGAGAACCAAGTTATGATGACCGCCCACAGCATCACCTCCTCCGTCCACTCGGCCAAATGCCGTGTGTTTCCGGCTGCTCGGAGGGGCTGCTCCCGGGGGCCTGCTTCTGCCTAAACCAGTGTGCATCCCCTGTGACATTCCCACCGCATGCACGACATAGCCCCCGACACACACCGCTCAGGGTAGCGTGTCTCTCATGCGATGAAATCAATGGGAACGCAGCCTTTTTTGCCTGACAGTGTTGTCAGGGTGTATTATCTGGTTCCGGCTGTGGCTTCAGTTCATAGCAGTCGTCAGTTAAATTTCCCTTTCTGAATTTGAGCAAAGTGTGGTAATGTCACAGCCACAGGCGACTGCCGTTCATAGGACGGTTACCAGAGAAGCAAAGCCTCCTGGCTTGTCACACTGTATCTATCTCAGGGTCTTCTCTCCCTTCCTAGTCAGAGGTTTCCAAGAACGTTGCCTGGAGCAGTCAAGGGATGCAAAAGAGAGAGATTTTTGTTCTGCACTTAGCAACATTACCACACTTCACACTCAGTTTCTGATAAGGGAAAATTTAACTGACTTGCTCTGAACTCTAACTATCAGATAATACACTCTGACAGGGCTGTAGATAAAGGCTAGAAAACCTACTAATTTATATTTCATTATCTTTGCACTTGGCTTAATCTGTTAGCTTTTGCTAAGTGTTAGACAGATAGCAAGGAGAGCTGAACTGAAATAGGGGGAGGGGAACCCTGACCCCACAGGGGACGTGGGAAGGCACGCCGGATACTCAGCCTCCTGTCTGCAGTCGATGTCTAAGATTTGAAGAGGCAGGGCCGTCTTGCACAGGTAGGAGGGGACAGAGCACGTCTAGCACCTGCTGCTTCTTACTGTGCATCAGAAAACGACATAAAGATAACGGAATTGTGAAACAGTGCATGCTGATGCCCAGGGCCTCCCTAACCCATATCTCAGGTGTACTTTCAAGAGCCAGAACTGAATTATCTTCCCAGGACTTCGCCATGGTTATTGAGAAAGACACGTGTACTTAGGAGTGGACCTGCGTCGGAAGCGATGAACCGATAGGGGTATAAAAGGCTTCATTCAGGGATAGCTTTGCTCTCTTCCAGGGTACAGGGTGGCCAGTTGTTACAAACAGTCCTAGACATTGAGGGTTGGGGGTTAACGCCCTGTGCAGGAATGTCACAGCACATTCTGACAGTTCTTCTCAATATGGGTAAACCCACACTGGAGTTAATCCACTCATCCAAGCTTTGAAAAGAGATTATAAAATACAGATAATGAATTCAAGGGACGGTATAGAAGGACGTTGAAGGGTATTCTGTACATTCACTAGCGTTTATTTGTGGGTTACTAGGTCAGACATTGGGAATCCAAACATTTATAAAAACTTCTCTCTTGGAGTCCTTCCCTTTCTCTTTGAAAGAGAGCCATTCAGGGACCTCTCAGACGAGGTCACTCGATTCTCTTTTTGGTCTATGTGGACAGGAGGCATACAGGTAGAGGGCAGGTAGATGAAAACAGACTTCAGTTCAAGATCTCTGTAAACTATTCTGATAAGAGGAATTATCCATCTCTTGGGGGCATATGAACTGACTGTACATCTCAGAATGACCAAGCTGCGCTTCTCAGTACAGAGTAAAGGATTCCTACACTCAGAGCGTCTGCCTCCGCATGGATGAAGGGAGTGGGAGGGGGAGGAAGAATTTAGGCTCCAGCCATATTTTAGGGCTGAAAAGTGCCAAAAAAAGTTATGATAATCTGCAGGATTTTAGAGCTAGAAGGAACCACAGATATTATTTAGCGGGAAAGAACCAAAGTAGGAGTGAGAGTCTGGATTCTAATTCTAGCCATGCCGTTAACCCCCAGCATATCTGTCTTTGGGGAAACACTTTCCCCTGAGGTCTCAGGGACGTCTTCTGTAAAATGAGAATATGTGAATGGTTCATCTCTAAGAGTCCTTTTTACTTTAATTCTTTACAGTGGTATTTAGAGAAGCAGAAATTGGCCAGGGTTATACAGGAGGTTGATGAGGTAACCAGTACCAGAATTTCTGATTCTCATCCCAGGGTCTGTCTTATCTTTTTTTTTTTTTTTTATATCAGCTGACTCTTTGGGGGGTTTTTGTTTGTTTGTTTTGTTTTGTTTCTTGTTTTTTAAGTTTGTTCAGATCCTTGGAAGAGTAACTTGAAGATTCAACACTGGGTCAACAGTCACAATACATCAATGCTAGTTATTATGGAGAAGCTTCTGATGAAGTTTTTAATAATCCTTGATGCCCGATGAAGTTCCTGAAATAAAAAACCTACGCAGATTTCAAAGTGTGGTACTGAGGTGCTCACTGAAAATGCAAGAATAACTGTATGCTGTCTTTAAAATGTGTCTTTCCCTAATGATGCACTCCAAGTCCCTGTGCCAAAGTGCAGTCAGTTCCCAAGTTTTTCTGTCCACACAGCGCATGCTGTCCTGATTTTAGGCCTTGCTGGGAAGCTCCTGGATCAGCTCTCAAAATTCTGCCAAACTACTTCTGACATAAGCCGGCTGAGACTTGCTCAGCTGTTTTGGCAGTTTCTCCAGGGAACTCCTACAGTCACCCCAAGGGAGGTGGTGACAAGGACTTAATCATTTTGATTTTTCTCCACCTCCCACACTCAACCAATTTTGGTACCAGTACTGTGTGTGTGTGTGTGTGTGTGTGTGTGTGTGTGTCCGTCCGTCCGTCCTTGAATGCAAACTGGGAGATACCTTTCCTGCTCTTTCACAAGGCTCTTTCTATATTAACTATTGCTACTTTGCTGTGGTCGACTTTCTCTGCTGCTGGGGAGCCCTCCCGTGGACCTTAGTAGATAAAGTAGATCCTGCAATTCATCAGTTAACTTACAAGCTAACACTCAATTTTGGGGTACTGATGAAAGCCCTATGTATGTTATTCTCTGTGAATACTTCTCCATTCCTGATGTGCTTCTGTTCTGTCAAGGGAGCTTTTTTAAAATTAAGTATTATTTTTTAAATTGAAGTATAGTCAGTTACAATGTGTCAATTTCTAGCGTACAGCACAGTGTCCCAATCATGCATACACATACATGGATTTGTTATCATACTCTTTTTTCATTAAAGGCTATTGCAAGATAGTGAATATAGTTCCCTTTGCTACACAGAAGAAACTTTAAAAATCTATTTTTATATATAGTGGCTAACATTTGCAAATCTCAAACTCCCAAATTTATCTTTTCCCACCCCTTCCCCCGGTAACCATAAGATTGTTAACTATGTTTGTGAGTCTGTTTCTGTTTTGTAGATGAGTTCGTGTCCTCTTTTTTCTTTTCTTTTTTCTTTCTTTTCTAGATTCCACATATGAATGATATCATATGGTATTTTCCTTTCTCTTTCTGGCTTACTTGTGAAGGGAGCTTTGATAGTGTAACTCCCAAGTTTCTTTCCAGCTCATTACTTATTCCATCCTTGGGCAGATGAAAAGAAATTACTTGACTTGCCACATCGGGAGTAATAACTGGGTAGGTGTGGCTTAGCCCCACCTTTCTTTTCTCTCCCATCCACTGTTTCTCTAGAATCTCTGTCCCCTAGACGGGGGAGTGGGAGTGTGAGGTCTCCTTGGGCCCAATCTTGCCTCTCCTGTGGGATTAATTATGCCTATTTCTGGGATTCAGTTATGCGGCCCTTTGGGCTCTCACACTGATGTTCATCCTCCAGCCTAGTCCTTATCTGTAACAATGGTGACATTATCTTTCATGTTGTTCAGACCTTGGGTAGGAAAGAGGGGAGTTAGTTGTTGAAACTCCCTCTGAGACACCACCTCTGACACACAGAGAAGGATTAAAATAATGAATGATCTCAGCTGAGTGCACCAACCCTTAGTGACCATCTACTAAGTGTTGGACGTGTTGTTAGACATTGGGGAAATAAACATGAATTTGATGTAGTTCTTTTCTGAAAAGAGCTCAGATTTCAATGGAGTAGATTTGTAAGGAAGATTAGAGACATCAGAAAGAAGGAGACGCCTTAAGACACACAAATGCTTATCCCTACCGAGCAAGTCTAAATTACCTAGGTGTGTGGATGACATCAGAGAAAGGAAATAAAGGAAAAGATAAAATATACGTTCGTAAGTGGATTCCCCTGATAATTCATTTATCACTTTTTCCTGTAGTCATCTTTTAAAAAAAAATTTCAAAAAATACAACTCTTTGTGCCCAAGTACATGATCGATCCTGGAAAATGTTCCATGTGCACTTGAAAAGAATGTATATCCTATTTTTGGGGGGTGTAATGCTCTGAAAATATCCACCAAATCTAGTTTTTCTATTGTAGTATTTAATTTCTCTGTTGCCTTGTTTATTTTTTGTCTGGAAGATCTGTCTAGTGATGTTAATGCAGTGTTAAAATCTCCAACTATGATTGTATTCCCATCAATATCCCCCTTTATCTCTGTTAGTAATTCTTGTATGTACTTAGGTGCTCCTATATTGGGTGCATATATATTAACGAGTGTAATATCCTCCTCTTGTATCACTCCTTTAATCATTATAAAATGTCCTTCTTTATCTTTCTTTATGGCCTTTGTTTTAAAGTCTATTTTGTCTGAAATCAGTACTGCAACACCTGCTTTTCTGGCTTTTCCATTTGCATGGAATATCCTTTTCCATCCTTTCACTCTCAATCTATATGTGTCCTTCTCCCTAAAGTGGGTCTCTTGTATGCAGCATATTGAAGGTTCTTGCTTTATTATCCAGTCTGCCACTCTGTGTCTTTTGACTGGAGCATTTAGTCCATTAACATTTACAGTAATTAATGATAGATGTGTGTTTATTGCCATTTTGAACTTATCTTTGCAGTTGAATTGGTATATCCTCTTTGATCCTTTCTTCTTCCTTTTGTGGTTTGGTAATTTTCCTTTGTATTATCATGGATTTTATTTAATTTTTGTGACTCCTTTGTAAATTTTTGGCTTGTGGTTACCCTTTTTTGTAAATCTGTCAACCCATTACTATAACTGTTTTTATTAAACTGATAGTAACATGATCTCAAACCCATCCTACTGTTAAAAAAATTTAAAAAAGAAAGAAAAAAATATTCTATATTTCCCTGCCTCCCTCTCCCACTCTCAGTGATTTGTATGTCTTCTTTTATAATTTCATGTTTACTTTATTTGTAATTCATGAGTTATCACCTTTCCAGTTGTGTGTTTCTCATTTCTGTAGCATCCTGCTGCTTTTCTATTTAGAATAGCCCTTTCAATATTTCTTTTAGCATGGGTTTAGTGTTGCTAAACTCCTGCAGCTTTTTTTTGTCTACTGTAGAAATGCACTTTGCTCAGTAATACTTGAGTTGTTGCAATATTTGATTATCCATTTGGTTGTTACAGAAAAATTCTTAACTGTAATTGATGGTTGTTGCCGTAATAGTATATTGCCTGTATTTCTACCTCTAGTAATGGGCTTTATGTGCTAAATTTTAATATCCTTGAGCCTGGGCAAGTGCACAAGTCTTTTTAAAAGAAACATGGTTTACTTGCACAAAACTGATCAGTTTTGAGAGATCGTAAATGCCCTTGAAGTGGTTTTTGTGGGTGTGAAACAACGGTGAGAATTTGAATTGGTCCCTCTTATTATAGTATTGAAATTAAGTCTACTTAATTTATCAAGTCATGTTCATGCCCTGATTTTATATACTTGTATCTATCAATAAACATTGTGATACTTGAAAAAAAAATTTGATATCAAGTCATTTTGTTTAATTTATAAATGGATTTTCCCCTAATACTTAAATTATCATCAGTACAACACAATGAAAATGGGAACATTCTGAATGCAAAGTCTATAAGAGTCCTGGAAGGAATCCCAATGAGGAATGTCACCTCTGCTCATTCCTCTATACAATTGATCTAATTAAATACTGAGGGTGGAAAGGCAGTTTAAAATGTAGCCATTTCTGTTTTCTTTTTAGCCTTAATTTGTCTGTTCACATCTTTCAAGTACCTTCTGATACTAAAAAAAAAAAAAAAAAAAAAAAAAAAAAAAGAAACCAAGATTCTATAAGCCCCTAATACTTTTAATTCTCCACAAGCTAATATTCAGAAAGTCTTTGCTATAGATTTTGCTGAATAATAAATGAATGCATTACATTTCGCCACAATTTTAAGAAGATAGAAATTATCTCAAGCATCTTTACTGACCACAATGCCATGAAACTGGAAATCATCAACAGAGAAACAAAGGAGAAAAAAAGGAAAGCATGGAGATTAAACAATATGTTATTGAAAAAACAATGGATCAATGAGGAAATCAAAGCTGAAATTAAAAAATACCTTGAGACAAATGATAATGAAAGCACAACCACTCAAAACCTATGGGACACAGCAAAGGCAGTGCTAAGAGGGAAGTTTATAGCGATACAGGCCTTCCTCAAAAAAGAACAATCTCAAATAAACAATTTAACCCACCACCTGAATGAATTAGAAAAAGAAGAACAAAAAGCCCCAAAAAGCAGCAGAAGGAAGGAAATAATAAAGATCA